>NC_134831.1:167286045-167646396 GCF_004210375.1 Tachypleus tridentatus | reverse complement strand
CTATCTCCACTCTGGCTTCATGTGTATACATGTCCGTTTCCTTATTTGTTTTTTTTTTTTTTACATATTTAATTAAAGTTTACTTATCTACTAGTGTTTTAGAGGTATGTCTGCAGACTTACAACGCTAAAAATAGGGTTTCGATACCCTTGGTGGGCAGAGCACAGATAGTACATTGTGTTGCTTTGTGCTTAATTTAAAACAGCAAGAATTTTTATATATGCCATTGATTTTGTTTGCATTGTATATCTTTAATATTTGTTTTTGCTTTGTATGTATGTCATTTTTTTCACTTTATATATATATATGTAATTACTACGATATTTTTCTCGCTTTGTTTATATTTGTAACATTTTTTTTCATATACCGCGTTCATTTTTGTCACAATTCATTGTACCGTATATTTTTGTTGTAAATAAATTCAAAATTATCAAACAATTCAACAGTCCTTGGTAATATAATTTTATATCTTGTTTGTAAATACAGATCTTTAGTATTTATTGGAAATATTTTTATTATCATGTTGTCAGAATCTAATATTTTTGTTTCATTTTACAAAATAGTAATTGACCACACGCATGGTAACTTTGACGTTTTTCTATCTGTTGTTAATTTGTACTTTCTGTGTGTTTTAGTTGATCCGTCGTGTCTTGTTCTTGGATGTTAGATGTAAACTTTCTGTAAGAATGAAGGTTCTACTTCATAGTTTTATTAAGTTAGAACAACATCCACAGTTTAAAAGATGTTGAAAAAGAAATGAATTAATTGTCAAGTTGTATTTATCAAATAAGAGGAACTTTCGACATAAAGAAAGGATACACAAATTTTAGTACGGTTGTTGTACTGACATTAGTGTCTTTGTGATATGTCGTGTCTGTGTCTCGACAGTATATTTATAATTCCGTGATTCTCTCTCAAATGACTTCTGTCCTATACCTTACTTTAATAGCTAGTAACAGATAGAATTCATCGTTTTAAATTGGGCGTCGTTATAAAGTAGGATTGCAGTAACTACATGAATACTGATTTTAACAGATCAGAGAAATAAAGACTACCATAATTACTACAATTTTGGTGCTTACAACACTGTTGAAAAGCAACTCAGGTGAAATTCTAAATTATTTAAGACTGATTTCACACATACAGTTTTGTATGTAGTTATGTATGTATCTTCTTTGTAGTTAAGGAACCAGTTACAGTCTTTACTTCTGATTTGTTGTTGGTGAAGGTTTGCAACAGAATGTTTAATAAAAACAAGATAATTTATAAAAAAATAGAAAGCTAAAAGTTTGAAACTTGTCTATATTTCTAATGAAAAATAATGTTGATTATTTTATAGTTTAGAGCAAATGAAATGATACTTTAAATTATTTCAACATGATTTCATGCATGAAGCAGCAATACAGAGTTATACAACCATACTTGTATAACCCTGCTTTTTTATACATCTGTCTTTACAGCTCTTAAAGTAAATATTTAAATTTCAATTCCTACTTGTTGTTACAAATATAAAACTAAAAGTACCATTTTGAATTTGTCAATTTTGCGCAAAGCTACATGAGGGTTATCTGTGGTCGTCCCTCCCTAATTTGGCAGTATAAGACTAGAGGGATGACAGCTAGACATCACCACCCACAGTCAAAACTGAAAGTAAGTAATATTAATAATAAAAAAACAGATAACAGTGCCATGTGTTTTTGTTGCTAATCAACGAGTGTATAAAATGATATTTACATTAATTCGACAGCTGTTAGATGATTCATGTGGTGTTGTGGTCATTTGTTTTAACATACAGTTCACAGCTGTGAGTACAATATATTTACTGTAGTAGCTTACTAATAGCGATACGCCTTCTAATAATGTCATTTTGTTTACTGTCTGAAGCTGTGAGGACTTGTCCAGGTGACACAGTATGTGGAAGAGGTTTTGTTTGTTATGATTATCCTCCTACCTGCTGTTGTTCTAATAACCTTAGAAGGGTAGTTGGACGTGGACGTTAACGTTGAATGATACAAAGCACATTGGAAGTGTAAGAGGAAACGATTAACACTGAGGATACTTCAGTATTCACATGGAATTTTAGTATTAACAAAAACAAATACAAATAATTCCTGTGTTTATTTGTTGTTAAAGTTGACAAAGATCTGTATTAGTTGTGACCACGAGGGATCAAAACCCGAATTTTAACAATATCAATTCTCGATGTTAACAGTTTCTCAACTTAAGGTAAATGAAGTATACTTCAAGAAGTGTATTTCGTCAGTAGAAAACACTATATTATTGCCATTTGGTGAGCAAAATAAATCAAATTTGATATCTTCGGTTTGATCTGTAAACTCTTCTAATAAATAGTATTATCTATTTTATGGAAAGTACTGTGTGAAATAGTTTCATGAATCTCGTTTTAAATACAAAACAGTTTCTTACAGTAAGTCATCGATTTATCCTCTACAAGTATAATGAATGTTTATTATGAAGTAATTTAGTATATATGATAACATATTGATCAATCAATGATGTTGATCCTGGTAATAAACATAATGTCTTTGGTTTTCACTTGGTAATGTGTAGATGCCCCTAAAACTGTTTCTTTCTGGAACGGTTGGTTTACAATGTTTTCTGTTACCAAGGAAATGTTCTAACCCACTGTTACAGAAACATTTCTGAAAGAAAACATTCGACAAGAAGAACCAAAATATTCTATAACCAGCCAGCACTCTTACATTGAAAGTTATGTATGAAGTTAATGATCTAGATATGACCTAGAACAGAGATTTATTGAAACACCTTTAGAACTGTGAACAATGTAAGTTAGATGGAGTTTACTCTACAAACGCAACACAAGAACCATGTTTACAAACTCATTTTGAAGGTCACAGCTGAATGGCTAGCCAGTCCAAAGTTTTACTAGCGGCTTCTAGCACGTGATATATTGAGTACGTCGTAACAAATATTGAAGAATATGTTTACATGCATTAGGGCAACAAAATTAACTACACAGTAGGTGAAAAACGATTTTTTACGTTGGTTAAGGTCACAGCTAAAAAACAGATGGTCATATTGCGTATGTCAAAGCTGGCACCATAATTCTGTTGGCAAACAACATCCTTCTATGGACTTATTGCCATAAAGGGTGAGGCTGCATCAAGATAATAAAAAAGATTAATGTTAATCTGTCGGTTATATCATGATATAAAGGTGGAAATAGCAATTGATGTCTGTTTCTAACTGTCAAATGGTGAAAATTTTGGCTATAAAAGCAAGCACTGATTGTCACACATTTTTTACGCTGTTGGATCGCAACACATACAATTATATTAAAAGCAGTCAATCGGTTGTTCTAAAATGCCGTATTTGTGTTTGATAGCGTAGTAAAACATTTTCAACAGTAAAAAGTAAGTAAAAAGGAATCTGTTATTTTCTCATAAAGATAATGTTAGCAGTCTATCTTTTAGTAAAATTTTATACAGTTAACTCGTCTCTGGTAAAACCCAGTACATAGAATTAAAATCCATTTCTAATGAAAATAATCTCTAATTTAATACCACAGTCATTTGTAATATTTTCTATGATCTTTATAAAATAGCTAGTAAATCAATTTCTAAGGGCTGAATGTGGCCAGATGGGTAACATGCTGGGAATCCTGTGTTTCATTCATGGCATTGTATTAACGCAAAATTAAATTCAGCAAAATCTGGATTTTGGTGCTCTACAAGTGTGAATGCCAAATCCCACTTATTTGTCAGATGAGAGTATTTCAAAAATGTGAAAGATCATGTTAACGAAACGGCTATGTTCACTATCCTGTTTTGTAGGCTACGTCAGTGTTTCCGAAAACGTGCGCCGCGGCAAACTCCCAGAGGCGCCGAAGGATATTTCAAATTTTCGATGGAATCACAGCAATATCTGCATCTTTCGGACACGGCGCGAACTACGAGCTCGAAGTAGTTCACATTTTTAACATTCGACCTCAGTACATTCGTTTCGATGACGTTCATGAATGTTTGAGATATGTCTTAGTTTACTTGTACTTTTGGCTGCGCCAGTAACTTCGCGAACATTTTCGTATCTTATATTTTGTGTATAAATACCTGTTGACTCTCTGGGTCCATCAGGAATTAAAATAACTGAAGATTTTTGTGACGAAGTGTCTGCGAGCTCTAGCAAAGTTCATGGAATTATTTTGTTGATGTTTAATCCTTGTGCATAAAAATGGAGATATTTTTGAACATTAATAAGTATTCGAGTGAAGAAAAGGATGGCGAACCACATACGAGAGACAAAGTTGTAAAGGAAAGAAAATATCGAAATTGAACGATAGTTGTGTAGACCTCATTTTTTTTCCGAAGATGTCAGTAAGGAAGAGTGTCCGCAGTGTGTATTATGTCTAACAGTTTTGTCTCCAGAGGTGAACGTTAATTTTATAAGTTAATATTGAAATAAAAGGATGTTGAATAACAATTAAATGTTTTGTAGAGACTTATTTGAGTGTGTTTTCTGTTAAATGTATAGAAATTAAATCTGGTTTTGTTTTTAAATTCTGTAACACGTTCTCTGTGCTTTAAACTGTCTTCAGTAGAAGTGACTATATTCATTCATTGATATAGTGTTAGTGAATGTTTGGTTAATATCACGGTGGACGATTTTTGAATTAAATAGTTAAAATTCAAATTTCGATCCTTGGTGTGGTCATAACTAAAAAACACATTTGTCAGTTTTGTACTTAATCACAAAGAAACACAATAATTATTTTTATTATATATTTTATTAATAACAAAATTCCATATTAATACTCAAGTGTCCTGAGTGTTAATCGTTTCCTTGTTATCCTAACGTTCTACCACTTAATCCAATTCTTACACCACTAAAACAACAAGCAGAATGACCTTTACATACTATGTCATTCTGTGAGTCCTCACAGGTTTAATTGCAATAGTAAGTGACATTATTAGAAACATGTAACTATTTAAATCCAAAGCTATTCGTCAAGTTTAATTATAACACTATGATTACATGTACACTTTTCATTGCATACCATATGGTACATGAAAATCCTAACCATCACAACATACCAGGTTTAGCCCAACTGTTCAACAATTGGACATTAATAACCTGGGTAATAATACAAGAACAGTTGTGTCGAGTTTTCCTCTTCCATCGACATGTGATGGGTCTGTGAGAAAAATTTCATTCAGGGAAAGGTTTGTGCATTATATTAAATCTCCCCTTTTCCCCACATCTGTACAAATCTACTGTCTATAAGCGGTATGTTATTAATTCTTGTTTGATCTTTTATGTTATGATATAACCTACAGGTCAACATGAACCTTCGTATTATATTTGTATTATACTGATGAAGCCATAGTATATTTGACAGTCAATCCATAGAAGTATGGTGTTTACTAACAGTACATTGGTGTCAGCTTTTAAGTATGTAGAGTTGAGGCTGGCATTTTCCTCTGTACTTAACTAAATCTGTAACCCGCATCAATCAGAAATTCCTTAGAGAAAACGTCTTGGAAATGGTCTGTAGTTAATTTTATTAGAATAAATAATGTTATTTATTCGCATAATTTTGAAATTATGCTCACAAGTACACAAATTGTTCAACCTCTTGTATGCAACATCAATAGGTTAAAAAAATTAATATAGATCAATACCTAACATTAATATCTGCCAGTACTATTTTACCTTGAATATATCCAAGCTAATACACAGAAACTGAATATCAACTATCAGATAAATCTTTAGACATATTTTATACTAAATTACCAATACCACTATTTCGAAAATACGTGTAGATATAATGTTGAGGGATTTAACTATTTTATTGATTTAAAAATAAACTTACGTTTATGTCAGAGATATATTACAAAATTTGAATAAAAAGCTATTAATTATCATACGTTACACCTTAAACGTTAATAATAAAAAGACTGACATGATATGTGGGGTAACTTTTTTATCCAACATTATAGCCTGTACCCTGGAATCCTTTCAATTTATACATCGTTTTTTTATTCTTATTTCGGCTTGTTTGTATACCAAACTAATATTAATATTTCATACAAACGTAACGTAAGGCCCCAGGGAACGAGAATAACATATTCCTCATAGTTTAAATAGAAAAAGACACCAATGTATACGGTAAAGTTATTTTACCTCGGACAACAAAGAAAATTTATATAACATTCACGAAATAATATTAAATACCAGCAACTGTCAGAGTTAAAACATAAATACAGTTCTGCCATATTCAGTAAAAAATGTCACGATTTATTACATAAATTATTAACTTTAGTTGGAAAATAACTTATGTCATAGACAAGCATCAATTTGAAAAATGTCCTAACCTATATCTATTATCAGACAAGAAAATTAAACACGAGGCGAAAATAAGAATTACAACTCAACATACCTTAGTATCTTGTGTTGAAAGTTCGATAATTTTTATTTCTTGTTCTTTTGTTCATAAGAAGAAAAGTACAATTTAGGAAAAGTGAAAACTGTACAGATGAAGACTGTTTTTTCACTGTACTGGAAAGTGTCATCCTGCCGCGAAATGCTGTTAAAACTGAGGCGAAGTAGTTCGTAAGATATCATGTTTTCTTCAAGGAACTGACGAAAAACGTAAAACAAGTTTTCATTTTCATTGTTCAAATTTGGAGAGTCTCGGTTATGCAAAAATTGTTAAAAGGAGAAAAATACATAAAACTGAAATAAAAATAAAAGATAATTGTAATATATAAAGTAGAGAAGATATTTCAAACGATGAAGGTAATACTGTCAGACTGCCAAGAAACTGTAGTGAACAGCAACATGTTGAAACATTACGTTGAGAAAAATGGATACTTTTGTGTAAAATAACTTGTTTGAACATATCATTCACTACCATAATTTATTTTTTGTAGTTGACATCGTAACAGGCAATGTGTTTTACGTTTAAGTTTTAATAACATAAAAACAAATATACATATAAGAACATTTAAAAGTTTTCTCCCCCTGTCCATTATCATTTTCATCTGCGCAAAATGTCTGCTTCTAAGTATCATAGTCCACGAAACAGTAGATTCAACATAGCCGTTTCTCTAACATTGTCTTCCGTCACTTCTTGGACTACTCTCATCTAACCAAAAAGTGGGATTTATCTATCACTCTTGTGGCGTACCCAAACTTTTATACTGCGAAGGGTAATTTTGCGTTAAAGTTACAGTGGAGCGCCGTTAAGCCGTGGTATTTGGGGTGTCAACCTGCTTAACCGCGGCTTAAGTGGTCCGCGGCTTAAACCTTTGTGACTGAAAAGCCGAAGTCATCAATAGCTCCGCCGAGAAGCCTCATCCGGGCCATTGCGTGATCATTATAATATTAATGTATAGACTATTCAGATACAATTGACAAGTGCCGTTTTAACACAAACGACCAATGCATTGCGATGGTTCGCTTTTCCCTTGTTCTAGTCCCTTGTTCCTCAGGTGTTTCCGGACATCAGGAACGAACGTCTTGTGAAACCAGTTTTCAAAGATCTCAGGGAGTTCCATTGTTTTTGGCTTCTCAAAATGCATTGAACGTTGCCTTGTCTAACTCAGAATCTTGTGCTGTTCTAGCTCTCTTGCGTTTCAAACCACCCTCATCAAGTTCATCAAGAAATGCTCTTAATTTATTCTCATCTTTAATACACCCACGCAATGTAGACTCAGGTATGCCTAACTCTCTACTAACTTTAGCGCGAGTTTCGCCGTTTCGTATTCTTTCTATGACATTCAGCTTTTGCTGAACGTCATAGGATGCATGTTTACGTTTGGTACTCATGGGATAGAAATTTGTCTATATGATATGCTCACTGAATATGATATATTCAGAAACTGAAGTGATTTCTATTGGGTTTGTGGCCAATATTTATACAATTCCATAAAAATATCGGATTAAAAATAATACTTTAATTATTGATCACTTTTTTCACGGATTTACCGCGGATTAACTTTAATGTATGGAGAGGTGTGATTCGGTAACAATGGCGGCCTCCATAAAGCTGACATAGAGAGCGGATAAGGTAGATTAACGGTCGATTTTTATTGTAATATATTTTATTTATTTCCCAAATTAAAGCAAATCCTTTTTTAAATATCCCCTTGAAGTTATAAAGCCAGGATTAAATTCGTAAGCTGCGTATTTACACGTTCTTAAATTAGCTGTGAGCCGCGATAATCGTCGCTCACAAGACTTGCTACAGCGGCTTAAGCGATTTCGCGGTTTACTGGTCCGTGGCTTAATGGCGCTCCATTGTATTTAGTACATAATTGTATGTTTTTCATTAGTCATGCTTACGTTACTTACTTACAATCTATTCAGCTGTATAGTTCTTTAAGGTAAACAAATTCAAATACTGGGAAGGGTGTGTGTGTGTTTTCTTATAACAAAGCCACATCGGGCTATCTGCTCAGCCCACCGAGGGTAATCGAACCCCTGATTGTAGCGTTGTAAATCCGAAGACATACCGCTGTACTAGGGGGGCACTGGGAAGGGAATTTTATGAAACTTAAGACGTAAACTCTGGGCATGTTAACAAGTTGGTCACGTAAAGTAAAGCCCTAATAAAATTGATTAAAAAAGCGTATTTTTAAATTCACAGAAAATGTACAATGTAACGGTATATTGAAGTTGAGAAATTATTAATATAAAGAATCGAGTTTTAATTCTATGTTCTGTGATTTTTATCTGGACCAGAAAGCTTTATACTATTTTACGAATAGATGGCACTCCTTTATCTCATTTTTATGAACAAAGAAGAAATTATGTTTAGTTAGTTTTAACTATAATATAATAATACATTGAAAGGTTTTATCACGGTATTCAACCTAAATACAATACAAAATATAATTTTCCATGCTTAATATGTCTCGGTAATTTCAAAACATCCATCTCATTCTTGGAAAGCCAATGTTTTTCTCATGTTTCCTTTCGTTCAGCTATTAGCAACCTTGAGAGTTTGTAATGCTAAATTATGGGATTCACTTTCTATTCTAGCCACATGGAAGTAGACTATGGTACAGCTAAAAACTTAGCAATAAACAAACATATTTATTTGTTTTATTTGTTTCTCTATTGATAATAAATTCCGTATAAATATTTTTGTTTACCAACTGATTTACTCTAGATCTTGAATGTCAGAAATATACAATAATGTTTATAATATGAACCATGATGAGCATCTCAATTTAACATTTACCGAAAATAAAACTTTCTTAATATATTTTGTTCGTACTAATAATTTAATTATAATAATTGATTAAATTCTGTCTTACTTACCTGTTAATGCGATAATTTACCTTACACATCACGTCACTTGTTATTTCTGTTTACACTTAATGATAATAATTCCGTATAAAACATTTTACTTGAAATTCTTTTTGAAATGTTTTGTAAAAATATAATAAATATTGTATTAGCTTCTAGAATTTACCATCTTGAAAAGATAAAGCGTTGAAACTTCTTATGGTAACCTTAATTATTTTTTTTTAAGTACAGGACAGCACACAAATTGAAGCTTTATTTTATTATTAAAAAAGTTAAACAATATGAAGAACGTTACGTTTCTAATTCCTTTTTTTGTTTCTATAATTACACCATCTGTAAGTCCTTGTCCCACAATACGTTTTTTCTTTTTATAATCTCGTCCCTAATTTTGAAGTCTCAGGCTATAGGCAAGACAGCTCGTAAAAACCACCTACTTTCCTAATTATCAGAACATACTGGGTCTTGTCCAGCTGTGGGACATTCATAACCTGAGGTAATGACACAAGAACAAGGGTGTAGACTCTCCTTCCATCACCGACAAAATTCTGTGTGATGGGTCTGTGAGAAAATTTCCATTGAAGGAAAGTTTTTACATTACATTAAATTTCTAGTCCTCACCTTTCCCATATCTGTACACAGTTATGAAACACCACCGATGTCCGTGTACAAGGACTTTGAGAGACAGTCTAAGAAATCCAAAAACAAGGAAGTCCTAAAAGTTACGTTCAGTGTCTATGAACGGTATATTATTGATTCCAATTTGAACTTTTATGTCACGAGATAGTAGATGGGATAACATGGATTTTTGTAGCTGATGCTATTGTATTATATGGTGTTTAACAGGGTTGAGCTTTGCATTTTCTTTTTAATCAGCTAAACCTTTACCTTCACCAACCAAATATTCCATGGAAAAAATTCTTGAAAATGGTCTGTAGTTAATTTTATTAGAATAAATAATGTTATTTATTAAACGAATTTGCAAACTAAACTCATAAGTGAACATATAATTTATCCATTTGTAAATAAGATCAACATGTAAAACAGTCTACGCCCCCCAGTGGCACAGTGGTATGTCTGCCCACTTACACACTAAAAACCGGGTTTCGATACTCGTGGTAGGCAGAGCCCACATAGCCCATTGTGTCGCTTTGTGCTTAATTCAAAACAAACAAAACAATCTATAGATCATGGTGTCATAATACCTATCAGTGATACCTGCCAGAACTACGAGATATAAAATATATCCAAGCTAACTGTTAGATAAAAATGGAATAGTGAATATTAGATAAATCTTTAGAAATATTTTATACTAAACTACCAGTACCACTGGACAGTGAAAATGTTTGGGTAGAATGTTGAGGAATTTAGTTATTTTAATGGTTCAATTATAAACTTACGTTTAAGTCCTAGTTTTATTATAAATTTTGAATAAAAATATTAATTATTATATATGTCAACTTAATCTATAAATTTAAAAAAGAAGATATCAAATTTGATTTATTTTGATAAGATGGCGAATATATAGCGATCTACTAATGAATACATTTTTTGAAAATGTAGCTTCTGATAACAACAGATTAACTGTTTCTAATGTTATTAAAACTGTCACAACTAGCATTTCATACACTTTTTTTTCTTATTTCAAATCAAAATTTGATATTGTTTTTTACAACAAATAGTTAAGACACTAATTTCTTTACATCAGTTTAAAATGTCTGGTATAACAGTTTTTACTGATAATCTTCCTTCTCTTTGTTCAGTGTTTGATTTTAAAGTTTTTCTTTTTATTTAAAACATTTCTTTCCTTCAACCCAAATTCAGGGTTTTAAAGATATTTTTTATCTAAGAAACAAATTTCTCCAACACCAAAAACTTTGGTTTGAAATCCACGTTTTGGGATCAGATTGTTGCCTCCAAATTCAATTCGTTCAGAATATAATAAAAACAACAACTAATGTTCATACTCGTTGTGTCTCGTGTGTTGCGTCACTCTTCTTGTACCCTGACCTATTCTGTTCTTCTTGTCTTCAATACACTTGTTATTAAGTTGTTGTTCTTCAACTTGATGGTTTAAATAACAGTTGAAATTTGTCTTTATCCTGAGGCTGTGACCTCTAAAAACTTGCTTATCCAATAAAATCTAAGCTAATTTCACCAAAATTAAAATCTCTTTATTATTTGTTCAGGAAATATACTTTGGTCATTCTCACATTTTTCAAGAATTACCAGAAGACTACAGGTTAAGCTGTTCAAGCGAAGTTACTTCAACATTGATTATCACAATATCTACTGTAGTCATGTTAAATGGGTTTGGTAGTTTAAGAGTAGTTCTGTTTTGTGCAAAAAATCCGAGTTTATTTTGTGTAACTTACGAACCCGCAACCATCACATTACGAGTCCAACGCCTTAATGCACCTGGCACGCCGGGACCCTACCTAAACGTCAATCAAATATAGAATTTCTTAACTCTATATAAATGTTATTAGACTCAACACATCATTCGAATTGTATTTTCAATAACCAGCTAATTTAGCTTTGAAAAAAACGAGTGGGGAGAGGACCATATAAAAATCAGAATTAAAGTGTTGATGATATAGAACATCTGACATATTTATCAGGTTATTTAAAAGCTTAGAAAAATATTAACCGAAACAACTTAATACACTTTCAAATGAAACATCCTTGATTTGATGTGACACATTAAATTTTGATTATTTGTATTATTATTGATTTAGTATCTTCCAACGTACATGTAAGAGAACTATTAAACCTGCTGGATAACTGAAGTAAGAAAATAATTACCAATAGGTGATATAAAATGTGCTATTTCACTATCCTTAATATGAAATATGTCGTTTGATAACCTACATCTCACACTTCTAATTTATATTATTTTAATTTCTATTACTACTCCTATATTTTATTGCATTATGTGAGACTGATAAATGGAGGTTAAGACTGACAGATAGTGTATCCTCACGGCAATTCGAGTCCTACTTCCACAGTCACCTCCAAAACGTAGGTTGAATTTTATATTCTACACTATAGCCTGTACTCTGGAATTTTTCAATTTGTTAATTTTTAATTTTATTTTTGTTTCGGTTTCGTTTTGGTTATAACAAACTTTGAGATCCGAACCACAAGCTCTCGGATTTATAGTTCGGAACAAGTTAACCAGAAGGCAAAGTGAGGCCTAAAAATGACCTTAGTAAATATTTTGTAATTGAAACAGAAAGTATAATAAAAGAAAGAAATAGCGAAATTACAAGAATTCTTCACATGACTGGAACTGAATTTTATTTACTCTATTAATACGGTAAGTGGCGCTGCTTTTACAGTAGATGGCACTGCTTTAAATTATATTCATGAGTAAGGTTGACATTCATTTTTAGTATTTTGATAATTATTATAATTATGTGTCACAAAGAGCTGACTCCATAATATTATATCAAACATAAACAGTTTTTAAAATATACTGATCTATAACCATGACATCTAAGTATCATCAGATCCTGATGATTTTGTTTGAAAGAGATTTTTATTTTCAACATTTCACAATGAATTAAAAGTACGAATGTCACATATCAAGTAATGTTTTGTAACATATAAAAGATCATTGATTATTTATCTACAATCATTATTGTTTGGTTTTACTGTTTAGATACAGATTTAATTATAAAACATTTCATTACATAATAAAGCGCAAATAATTTATTCGATTCTCGAAGATGTTTGATCTCTCCACACAGTAACAGTAAGTAATCATCAAAGCTAGCTATATCTGTTAGAGCCTTCTAATATTTACTATTAAAATTGTAAGTTTCATGGTTTATATGAGGCTTTAAATATATTTACCTTCAAGCAGAAACAGGTAACTTCGAGAACTTAAAATGTTAAAATTGAGGTTTCTACCTCTCTTATGGTCACAAGAACCAATAAAGAAACACACGAATTATTTTGATATTTTTATTGATAAAGAAATTCCATGTGAAACCTGTAGTATACTCAGTGTTATTCGCTTTCTCTTTTTACCCTGTCAATCCGACATCAGATCTACTTCCAAATCCAATACCAGTAAAACAATAGGAATGAGGAACATCACAACAAGCATATATTCGTGTACATACGATGCCATCTGGGCAAGTTCTCACACATTCACTCACAAAATAGAATGAATAATTGGAAGACATATCGCTGATAATATTTTAAAATGATTTTTTGTCGTCACTATTTATCTATTTGTGAAGCCTAATCAATAAACATTATGTTTATAAAACTCTTAACATTACGTCGCTGCAAAGCTCAACCAATGATGTAGCAGAACACGTCACGAAATATAATTATATGTAACAGTTACGTTAATTAGTTTAGTTTGTTAGTAAAACCTTTTACTATTAATCGACTTTCTTGTTTTTTAGAAGAGTATCTCGTGTAAAATTTTAGTCATATTTTAAGTTAATGCTTAATACTGTTTTTCAAGCTTAATCATAACTTTATGATTATACGTATAAAAATCTACGTTTTATTGCTTCACTAAAAGTTTATAAAAATCCTCTATGCAAGCACTTAAAGCAGTCCTCTTTTGGCAAGCTAACACACTAAACACTGTACCTTACGCTTTGCAAGACATTTCTAAGAAAAAACAATAAAAGAAACTGACACACTAACCAACACCTTGATGCAGGCTTGAATTTTTTTTTTCAGTTTACTGATTTAATACATCATATTCTCTACAGTATATCCACAATACTAGTTAAATGGAATGTTTTATGTCATTAAAAATACTTGTAATTGAGTTTACGATCTGTATGAGAGGCCGATTTGAGTAGATCAGAAGTTAACCTTTTGCCTTGGAAAACACATGTGGATTTTTCAGGGTATTTGTAAATAAAAAAAGTGCGTCTTACATGGCATAAAATAGGGTATATTGCTCTCAAAGCTGTACACTATATGTTATAACAAATATGACCACAACACCAGATGAATCATACAACAGCTGTCGTATTAATGGAATTATTATTTAATACACTCGTTCTTTAACTGTTTGTTTGTTTTTGAATTTCGCGCAAAGCTACTCAGGGGCGACCTGCGCTAGCCGTCCCTAATTTAGCAGTGTAAGTCTAGAGATTAGGCAGCTAGTCATCACCACCCACCGTCAACTCTTGGGCTACTTTTTTACCAATGAATAGTGGGATTGACCGTCACATTATAATGCCCCCACAGCTGAAATGGCGAGCATGTTTGGTGCAATGGGTATTCGAAACTGCGACTCTCGGATTACGAGTCGAATGCCTTAACTCACCCGGCCATGCCAGGCCATCGTTCCTTAGCAACAAACACATATGAAACAAGTTATTTTATTGTTAAGATTCCTTACTTTCAGTTTTATGTTCAGTTGTAACAACAAATAGAAATTCAATTAAAATATTTACTTTAAAAGCTAGAAGGAAAAATCTTATAAAATAGCATGGTTGTGTCACCCTGTATTGTTGTTTCACACATGAAATCATTTTGAAATAATTTAAATGCTCTCTTTAAATTGCTGTAAAATGCATAGTCGTCAACAGAAGTATATTATTTTTTTACATTCTTTTATGAGAAACATAGAGAAGATTCGAATTCTTAGATACACATTTTTGTTATAAACATTTATTAAATACTATGTTAAAAACCTCCATTAATAACAAACACAAAATAAACATTGCAGTAGGTTTTTAAACGACAAATGTAACTTGTAATTGATATTTCTATCGTAATATTTAAGCGATTTGTATGAATTCAGTCTTAAAGAATTTAGAATCTCATCCTTAGTTGATTATAACACATTTGTAAACATCAAAAGCATAATAATTTTTGTAATCTTCATTTCTCCGATCTGTTAACATCAACATTAATGTAGTTAGTGAAATTTAACTATTAAGGAAGCCTAAAATAAAACCACGAAGCCTAGTACAACCCATGAATTCTATATCTTCCTAACTTCAGATATATCAGAACACAGGTACTTTTTACGCACGAAAGTTGAAAGTTATGGTAGAATTAAGTTCACGATGCATCACACGGACACAAAAAACCGTTATAATAAGCGCACGACATCTGATTTATGAATCTTTTACGATAAAATTTTCATTTTGTAAGTACCGCTTAACAATAAAACTTATTTTATATTGAAAGTTTTCTCATCCTTCATATATATTTCTAACTTAATAAAAGAAGAAAGTAGAACCTTCATTCATAAAGGAAGTTAAAATCTAACAACCCAGAACAAGACTCGAGCATTCAATCAAAACACAAAGAAAGAAAGTTAACAATAGATATAAAATCGTTAAAGTTGCCATGTATGTGGCGAAATGTCGATTTGTAAACTGAAAGCAAAATATTAGTTTCTGACAACATGATTACAAGAATTATTCAAAGAAGTACTTAAGATCTGTACTTAGATTAATATTCATTATAATAACTGTTATATAGAAATACTATTAAACAAGATATAAATATAATATAACAAGGGATTGTTTAATTATTAGCTTTGAATTTACTTACAACAACAAGAACTTATAAAAATCCTTACAATTAAAAACACGTTTGTGTATACACTGCACATATATAGATTGAGAAGAAGAAAAAAGAAACAAATACTAGCAGACTGCCAATAAGTGTGGTAGACTATAGTAAACAGATAGATGATGAAGCAATATGTTACAACAATATATAGTTAGAAATGATTACTTCTGTAAAATACCTGTTTTGTACACTCTGGTGGACATATTATTAACTATAATATCGTGAATTGTGATTAATTTGTAATAAAATAAAAATAAATATACATGTAAATACATTTAAAAATGTTCTACTTATTGTCCAATATCTGTTCTTTCATGTACAGAATACTTTATGTATCATGTAGAGAGTGTCACTTGTCATTTTTGTTTATACGTAGTGATAAAAATTTGGTGTATAATATTTTATTGCATATAATTTCAATATTTTCCCAACAACTTAATTTATAAATATTCAGTTTATAATTTTATCATATCGTTAGGTATTGAAAATTCAAAGGGTCACAGTATTGTTTTAAAGTGTGGAGAGCAGTACAAGCGCATAAGCTTTATGGAAGTATGTGTGGGTGTTTTCTTATAGCAAAGCCACGACGAGCTATTTGCTGAGTGCACCGAGGGGAATTGAACTCCTTATATTAGCTTTGTAAATCCTTAATAAGTCATGGTGGGATGGGTTGACCAGTGAATAGAGCAATGTTATCCAAGAACAACCCCAATTCATCCAACTGCGTCAATATACGAAGACCCAAAGGAGAAATGGCATATCGTCTGTTCTGAAAAATCATGGGCCACCGAGAACAGAAAACACAACCCCAGCTAGGATGCTGCGGTAAGGATCGATATTTCGTAGCATACAGTAAAAACAATTCAAACGGCGGAGGTGTAGAAGACGTTCATGAGACTCTGTGTTCCAGTTCTGGACTGGGAAAGTGCAGAAAGCCCCGGTGCAGAGCCGCAGTCGCTGATAATGAATTGGGTCAATCATTTTCAAGGCCGATATCCTGGCAGACGAATAGACCAGTGATCTATGATCTAGTTTTCATCGAATAAGATCACGATATATCTTTAGAAAAGAACATCGATTCGTTTTCCAAGTAGTGGAAGAGAGTACACGGAGGAAAAGCCTGTGTATTAAATAAGTTTAATAAACATGAGCAAATGCCCAAGTGATCTATATACGAGGAGGTTTCGCAAAATGACATACTTCTATATAGTATCATATACCTTGCAAAGGTCAAAGAATGTTGACACAAGACGTTCTCATTTGAGAACGGCTACCCTGATTGACGTTTCAAGTCGAATCAGGTGGCCCAAGATACCTACACTGGGTGGGCAAGAGGAGGTTGTTTGATTCGTGGAACCATATAAGACGGACATTAACCATCCTCTTTAAGGTCTTACAGAGACAGTTCGTTAAAGCAATTCGACGGAATTTTAAAGGAATCTTGGGATCTTTCACAGGTTAGAGAAAGATAGGACAACAGACTGGCACAAGGCATCAGGAAAAACATTCTCTTGCTAGATCCGGTTAAAAACAATCAAAAGTATAGCAAAAGAAGTTAGAAATAGATGGCGCAAGATCTTATAATATACATCATTAGGTCCGACCTATGTAGTGCAAGACCGATAAAGGGCCAGGTTGATTTCCACCAGTGTAAAGAGGCGATTATATTCATAGAGAAAGAAAAGAGGTGTTTTGTTCTTCTCGAGTGTTGATGGCTAAGAAGGTGGAGAATAAAGCAGAACTACTAGATACGTGGCAAAAGCTTTCAACTGGAGTATCGGCGATTATCCAGGTATCAGATATTTCCTGGCAATCAGAGAGCGAGATCGAGAGGGGGACAGAGATATATTCCCCATTGACCTATCGAATATTGTCCCATACGATATTTGACCTCGTGGTAGAAGAGATGCTGGTCGTGAACTTAATCCAAGATTCCTCCTGGCTTTGACGTCTTACTCGCAGAGCATCTTCACGGGCCTACTGTAAAGAGATGCGATTCATGAGTCTGGGATACCTATGAAAAGTATCTGAGACCCGTTTCAAAGCTTTTCGTGCCATGCAGCAGGCAGGATTCCTCCATTGACGAAGATATCATGGAGAATGTGTCAAAGGTTTAAAAATACATTGAGCAGCTGCGTTAGTCAGTTACTATTGCTACGCAGTCATTTATTGACGGTTTATAGGCTATGGCAGGATGAAGTTTTGCGAGAACAGTAAAAGAGGGCTAGTTGGCCTGAATCGGTTTTCATCGGGTCATGTGGATCAGTGGCATCGACCGCGGACAGTCTCTTTCAAAATTATAGAAAAATGATCACTACCTCATGAGTTATTGTCAACCCTCCATGAATAGTGGGAGAATAGAGAAGGGGAGAAAATTGAGAGATGAACAGAAATAAAGGATTGACGAGGTGCATGAAAATAAGTACAAGAATCAGTATTTAAAAGAGAAAGGATGTGACCCGAAAACAAACACTCTACGAAGCGACTCTTCCAATCAATATCAGCACATCCCAAAAGGGGACTATGTCTATTAAATTCCTCCAGGATTAAAAATGGAGACGGCAACTGATCAATGAGAACATCAAGGTCTGATTGATCATAGGTTTCTCCAGGAGACATGTAGAGAGAATAAACAGTGATGGTACGACCAAAGGAAACATGGTTGTCTACGGCCTTCAAGACTATGTCGAGTGACAAAGACAAGATGGGCACATGCTCATCAACCAACAGTGCCACCCCTTCATGCCCTCGTCCATCAGACAACCTGCCATTTCTGTACAAAGAAAACTGCCCGAAAGGTGACTGTGATGGCAGATTTCGGAAATGTTTCCTGTAAGGAAAGACAAAAAGGATGGTACAGGAAGCAATCAGTGCTCTGATGTCATCCAGATTAGAACGTAAACCTCGACAGTTTCATTGTATTACGGTGAACATTTTTATCTATGTGTGAACGAAAAGGATGGCGACCACATCCTTTTTCTTTATTTTCTTTATTCGAGGGAGTTGTCTCCACCTTATGAATTCTGGTTTAATTGGGCAGGAATTTGTTGTTGGAAGAGGATTCCATCAATTGTTCGTTTGGCAACATGGAGCGGGAGAAGAAGACGTACCCACAACCAAAGAAAGGGGGTCTTGGGGTTTTCTGGAGTGAATGTTAGGGACAGAGAACGGTGTTTACGTTGATTCATCATTTTTTTAACCATAGAGTTTAAAAGATTTTCATATGGTTTCAAAACAATTCTTTTAAAGGCTCAGAGAAATTCGTCTGCTCGCCCACTGTAGTAGCGGAACGAAGTTCAACAGAATACGTCCAAGATGCAGTGGTGGATAGCAACATTCAAGCCTCAATGTAAATAATGTTTTTAATAGTTTTCAAAAGCTGCACTTATTTTTCTTACAACCATTCAGGGCAAGAACTAGAGTAGGAGGAGTGAGAGCCATTGAAATTAACGAAATTGGGGACGGTTTCACACTCATAGGCATCGTGGTCCTTGCCACCGCAACTAGCACACGCCAAGGAACCACGACGTGATGTCTTCGAGTGAACGAACCATTGACATAAGATACACGTGGGAGGGTTTTGGATGTAAGCCTTACCTTGCAATTAAGATAACATGTCTTGATAGTCGAGGTAGACAAAGTGATATAAATGTTAAAAGAGGACATTGGTCTACACCATAATTCCATCTCTGCAAGTGGAGATACGTATCACTGCAGAAACTTCTTGGGTGGATAGACCATTAAGAATCTCCGACTCCGGGATGTTTTTCAAACCCCTCCCGACAGTAATTCCTCGTGACAAATTCAAAGCGCCATGAGGCGTTACCTGAACAGTTATATCCCTAATCGCGTTTGAACATAAGAGAAGTTCACTGTGTCAAGATGTGAATGTTTCCAACAATATGTCACAAGAGAGAAGATTTTGACTGCTTTGGAGAGGAAGCAAATCCCTCTAGTCCCTTCTTAATAAAAAAAAGTTAAACATTTGTTCTAAATGTTTGTTTCAAAGAGAATGTAATATAAGAAAATGAGGTACAGTTTTTCTTTACTGTTTTATTTAAGTTTCTATTTGGAGGATCCATAATAAAAATATAATTTTTCGGTGCCCGCTATCCCTACACTCTATGGAAACATACTAGGGAATGCAGTGCAATGTCAAACAAGGATACTTTAGCAAAGTCAAGGTTTCGTAAGCACAATACCCAAACACCAGCATCAGATACAATGTCCACAATATCTGTTGAGAATTTCCAACTCTGGCACTGGATTCACCCTAACCAAAATGGAGGAGCCGATTTTCATTAGAGGGTGGCCCAAGCCGCCAGTCTGCCTTAAATACTATCGAAAGTGGTGTGTTAGAATGTGACATCTCTACAACCAGGATCCTTTCCTCTCCTTCACGAATTATTACGTACACCAACCACGTGGGTGAATGTTTGGATCCTAGAGGGGGTAAAGTGAAAGAACATAACCTTTTCTGGGAGATTCCTGCACCTCGTACGAGAATCTACCTAGTGGTCGCTTCAATGTTTCAACCTTAGTAATTCTTCATATAACCAGACAAGTGAATAAAAACTACCTCATAGATCTGACATAAAGGTGGCCACAATAATGAAACAGATGATTACTTGCCTATCCCGTGTCACATGCTATGTGTGTTTATATTTAGTAATACGGTATTTCGTGTAAAATATTTTAGTTCTTACAATTTAAAAGTTTTTCGTAACAACTTAGTAATTACTCAGTTGCAAATTTTACAGTCTTGCGAAGTATTGGAAATTCATAGTGTCACAGTAGGTATTGTACTAACGTGTAGAGGGCAGCACAGTCTGCTAGCTTTATATAAGTTTTCCAGCAGATTTAGATTCCAGGTTATTAAAATTGAAAATTGTACAGTTAAATCCCACTAATATTATATTATATTTTATTTTATATTTTAAGAAATAATGTTGAACATACTTATTTAGAATATATATCGTTTAAAGATTTTTGTGTTTCAACTTTGACCTCAACATTGAATATGTCAAACAAAATATTCCAATTAATTAAAATTACCTAAATTTGCTAGGAAACGATTTAATAACTATTTAATAAGTGGGTTTGTTTGTTTGTTTTGTAATTTCGCGCAAAGCTAAAGGAGGGTTATCTGCGCTAGCCGTCCCTAATTTAACAGTATAAGAGTAGAATTAAGACAGCTAGTCGTCACCATCCACTGCCAACACTTGGGCTACTATTTTACCAACGAATAGTGGGATTGAACGTCATATTATAATGTCTCTACTGCTTAAAGCACGAGCATGTTTGGTGCGCCGGGGATTCGAGCCCGCGACCCTCAGGTTACGAGTCGAATGCCTGAACCGACGTTTAATAAATGAGAAAGGAAATATTAAAAAGGACGGCAACAGCGCAAAGAGAAAAATACCTGATAACAAAAAAGAAATTATTTACTACAGGGTGTTCGGAAAGTCACCGTGTAGTTTTGTAATCACATGTTTTTATATTTCAGATTTTGATCCCAGTATGGTTTTAACAACTGAAGAACGTCTGTGGCTCGTCGAACACGTATTCCAAGAAGGTGGTAGATACACAGATGTGGTGCGACAGCGATTTGCTGAGAAATTCCCAGATACACCTGTTCCACATCACAATGCAGTTTGTAACCTTGTTGATAAGTTTCGGGAAACAGGATCAGTGGATGATGCCAAACGCTGTGGAAGGCCAGCAAAGCTATCGGACGATTGGATATTTCTGACGGTGTGATGCAGAGTCCATCAAAATCATTACAAAAGTTAGCTCAGCAGCATGATATTGGTCTTGGAACTGCTTATAAGGCCGTCAGAAAGAAATTAAAGCTCTTCCCATACAAAATAATGGCGGTACAAGAACTGGAAGCAACTGATAATGAAAAACGAATACGCTATTGCAGATGGTTTAACCGATTTATCGAAGAGAATACAGCTAATGTGTTGGATGTGATATATTTCACCGATGAAGCTCCCCTACATGATTTCAAGGTTGGTATGTGGGTTGCGATTTTCAGACATCGAATTGTCGGCCCTATTTTCTTTATGAACACAACAAACAGCAAGCACTATTGTTCGGAGATTCTTCACACCTTCATTGGTCAGATGACAAGTGGTGAAATCAATTACTCATGGTTTCAACAGGATGGCGCTACTGCCCACACATCTCACAGATCTACGCGGTTATTAAACGAATGGTTTGGAGACCGCATTATTTCCAAAGACGTGTGACCCCCACGTTCACCAGATTGTTATCCACCAGACTTTTATCTTTGAGGAGCAGCAAAATCCGCAGTGTATCGAGATCGTCCGCGCACGCTTGATGACTTGAAAGCAGCGATAACAGCATTTATTCAGTCTATTTCAAGCCAGCAACTGATAGCGGTGTTTAGAAATAAAACAAGAAGGATCCAAGCCTGTATTGATGCCAACGGGGGTCACTTTCAACATTGTTTATAATTGTCATTCATATTTACCTCCTGTATTCTATATTGAAACATGTCTGTTGATAAATATATAAGTGCACAGTGACTTTCCGAACACCCTGTATTTACTGCGTTATTACATTAGGTGACACTGTTTTAACTTTTGTACCTCGTAAAGAAATTTATTTCATTAAAGTTTAAATATATCTCTAAACTTTATTTTCGAAAATTGGTTGTCAAGTAATTATTTAATACAAACGTAAGGTAGGGCACCAGGGTACGAGAATAATATATTCCTCATAATTACATTAGAAGAAGACACAATTATAAGCAATAAAATCAAGTACCCTCGGGAAACAAAGAAAATTTATATCACATTGACGAAATAATGTTCTACACTAGCATCCGTCAAAATTAAAACATAAATACAGTTGTGGCATATCACGTAGAAACTGTTACTAGTTATAAATAAATTATTAACATGAGCTGGAGATTAACTTAAGTTATGTCATAGAAAATCATCAGTTTGAAAAATATCCTAACTCTTATCTATTAACAGACAACAAATTAAACATATGAAGAAAATAAGAATTACACCTCAACATATCTTAGTATCTAGTGTTAAAATTTCAATAATTTTTATATCTTCTTGTTTTGTTGTCTATAAAAAGGAAAGTAGAATTTAGGAAAAAGTAAAAAAAATGTACAAATTAGGACTGTCTTATCACTATACTGGAAAGTTTCATCCTGCCGTGAACTGCTATAAATACTAGGGCGAAGTAGTTCGTAAGATATCATGTTTTTTGTTCTTGAACTGACGAAGAATGTTAAACAAGTTTCTATTTTCATTGTTCAGAATTTGGAGAGTCTCGGATTTGCAAATTGTTAATAGAAAAAAAAAATAAGAAAAACTGAAATAAGAAATTAAAGGTATTTGTAATATATAAAGTACAGGCAGTATCTGAAATGAAAAGGTACAAAGTACAAGAGACCAAGACGAACGGCCATGTACTGAAAGAGTTTGTGGAGAGAAATGGTTACTTTTGTGTAAAATACCTGGTTTGAAGACTGGTGAACATATCATTCATTATCATGATGTGTTTTTATGGTTAACATCGTTACAGGGAATGTATTATATGTTTAATTCTTAATACAATAAAAAGAAATATACATGTAAGAACATTGATATCTGTTCTCCACATTGTCTAATAGGTGTTGACATAAACAAAATGTCTGCTTCTAAGTATCGTAGTTCACGGACCAGTAATCAACATAGCCGTTTCTCTGATATCGTCTTCTGCCACTTCTTGAAATACTCTCATCTGACCAAAAAGTGCGATTTAACTCTCACTCCTGTAGCGTATCCAAACTTTCATACCGCGAAGGATAGTTTTGCGGTAAAGTTATTTAGTATATAATTGTATGTTCTTCCGTTAGCCATGCTTACGTTACTTGCGTACAATCTATTCAGATGTGTAGTTTTTATGGCGATTAAGGGGGAAGAAATTCAAATACTGGGAAGAGAATTTTATTAAACTTATGATTCATATCTGGGCATGTTAATCAGTTGGTCACGTAAAGTAAAGCCCAATAAAATGTTTTTAATAAATATTTTATTAAAGCCAATGGAAATTTTACAAAGTAACGAGATATTGAAATTTGGAAATTATTATCATAAAGAATGGACTTTTAACTTCATTTACTGTGTTTCTACTTTAGACTAGAAAGATTTATATCATTTTACCAATAGATAGGAATGTTTTACCTGTGTTTATCTACAAAGAGAATCATGTTTAATTAGTTTTGACAATAATATAATCATTTGTTGAGAATGTTGTATCACAGTATTTAACCTAAATACTTTAAAAATATAATTTCCATACTGAATATATCTTGATAATTCAAAAATATTCGTCTTGTTCTTGGAAAACCGGCCTGGCATGGCCAAGCGCGTAAGGCATGCGACTCCTAATCCGAGGGTTGCGGGTTCGCGCCATCTAACGTCAAATTTTAGGCTTTTATTCAACAACTTGCAGTCGATCTGATCGCTACATTACAATATCCCCAAGACGGAAAAAAAGGTGAACATATTCAACGATATGTTTGTGTTTGTATCGTATGACTGACAGTTGAGCGTCCTAATTACCAGAATATACCGGGTCAGTCTAACTGTGGGATATTTGTAATGTGTGGTAATAATACAAGGACAAGTGCTTAGGTTCTTGTCATCACCGAGTTAAGATGGGTGTGTAAGAAATTTCTATTGAAGAAAAGTTTTGTGTATTACATTAATTTTCTAATCCTACCCCAACCTTTCCACATCAGTACACACTTATCAAACACTCCAATCAAAGTCCATGTACAAGGACTTTTGAAAGACATCCTAAGAAATCCAAAAACAATGTATCATTAAGCAGACTAACAATTGTCAGACGTAAAATTGTTTTTCGTTCAGTGGATTAAAGCTTGCACCTGTTTTTTAATGTACACTTTCAAAATCATTTGTAATATGTACCAAAATTAACGCACTCCTCGAAAGTTTAAAACATTTTTAGAATCAGAATTTCCACCATATCCTTGTCGGTGGTGGAATCCTGCCTCCCCTTCCCATTACACGGAAGGCTCAAAAACGGGATTTGGATACTTTTTGTAGGTGTCCCACACTCTCGAACCGCATCGCTTTCCAGCAGGTCCGTGCACTTGCTTGTCGGATGAGACGTTAAAGTTAGATGGAATCTTGGATGTAGTTCAAAACGAGTGTTTTCTATTACCAGTTCCAAAGTCATATGGAACAAGATTAGAAAGATCTTGCTCTCTAATGGCTATGAAGTAGCTGATGCCTGGAGCATTGCTAATACTCTTGTTGAAAGTTATTGCCAGGTATCTTGTACTCCAGCTTCATCCTCCACTTTCTTAGTTACCAAGACTGAAGCAGAGCGATCACCACTTTCCTTTTGTGTTGACTGTCTCTACGACTACAATCGCTACATTACACAAATGGAACTCAAACTGGCCCTTTATTAGTGTGGCAGTACATCGGTCGGACATAATGATGTATACTACGAGATGCTGTGCCATCTATCTCTTACTTCTATTGCCGTTATTTTAATTGTTTTTAACTGATTTTAAACAGTTTAACAGTTGTTTTAATTGCTTCTCTGAGAGGAGAATGTTTTTCCTAATGCCTGGCGCAAGGCTTTTGTCCTATTTTTCTCCAAGCCCAAGATTCCTTCAAACTACCGTTCAATTGCTTTAACGAGTTGTCTCTGTAAGACCTTGGAGAGGATGTTTAATGTTTGTCTTATTTCTTTTCACGAATCAAACAACCTTCTATCGCCCACCCAATGCAGGTTCCGACGACATAGCTCCACTCTAGCCCACCTGATTCGACTTGAAACGTCAATGACAGCAGCCTTTCTCAAATAACATCTTGTATTGACATTCTTTGATCTTTAGAAGGCTTATGATACTCCATGGATGTATGAAATTTTGAGAGACCTCCACTTATATAGGTCATATGATCATTTTTATTACTTTTTTAATAAAGAGTTTATTTCAAGTTTGTGTAGATTCGACACTTTCCTTCTTTTCTACAGGATCTTGGAGTTACTCAGTGCTGTGTTTTAAGTGTCATTAATGCCATCACTGAACAACTCTCTCATACTGTTGCAAACGGGCTCTATGTCGACGACTTTCACATTTCATGTCAGTCCTCGAACATGAACGATACTGAGCGTCAGATACAGACTGCCTTCAGTCGTTTATTGAAGTGAACCACAACAAATGGTCTTAACTTCTCTCTTTCTAAAATCGTTTACATGCACTTTTGCAACCAACAGTGTATTCACTTCATATCTGTAAATTTGTGCTAACCGTGGTCCATGAGACAAAGTTATTGGCGCTTATCTCTAACCGTAAGCTGATCTTTATACAACACATCAAGCAGCTATGAGTCAAATTTACAAGAGTACTGAACATCCTCCGTGTCCTCTATTCAACCACTTCTTGTAGGGATCGACGTTCTATGCTAAATATATATAAGGTTCTTATTCGATCAAAACTCTGCCAGGACCTCGGCCTTGAAGATGATGGGCCGTAATCATTATCAGGGACTTCGACTCTGTACCGGGGCTTTCCGCACTCCCCCAGTCCAGAGCTTATACACAAAGTCTCAGGAACATCCTCTACACCGCTACCGTTTGCAACTGTCTTTACGATACGATTAGAAACTTCGATCCTTACTATAGCATCCAACCTGCGGTTGTGATTTTGTTTGGTTATAATAGCTTTTCAATTTTTACACTGACATTTTGCATTACAAATTACAATACACATAGTAAAACTGTAAAATAGTACATTTTAAAAGATTAGTAAGTTTTCATTTACTGAACCAAAAATAATATTATGCTTGATAGTTGGTAGCTTATGTATTATGTTATCATTATTATACGGATAATTAGTTTCTTAGAGTGATTATATGGGAGGTTACATATAATTGTCTTAACGCCGGGATTCGAAATAGAACTAACGTGCTAAATTGCAGGAAGCACCGCTAAAAACCGGGTTTCGATACCCATTGTGAGCAGAGCACAGCTAAATCATTGTATAGATTTGTGGTTAATTCCAAAACAAACCAAACAGACAAGTACAGGAAGTAATTTGGTATTTTATTAAACGTCTCTCATACAGAAGTATCTAAACTATTATTATTATTATATTTAGAATCCCATACAGTTGAATTCTCTAAAAGTTGGAACTATAAACAAAATCTAAATTGTAATGTAGAAAAAGTCGTTTATATTTTATTTTATGTACCTGATGACGAAAAATGAATAGCAGTGTTACAGTGTAGTGATTAACCACAGAAAACACATCTAATTTATTAATTAACTATAAACTTTCCCGTTAGGAGGCTGTTTTAAGACAAATATTGTTGAACTATCAATACACCGGATATCGAACTAAAATTATTGGTAACAAATAAAAAGTTTTTTTTTATAGTAATGAATGTATTACCTGGTAAAGAATTCGGATAATAAATATAAGTTAGCATATGTTTAAAATTAATGTTATTATTTAGTTACATATAAACTAGTGTTGTTTATTTAGCTTAAATCATTATAGTTTGTTGTTAATATTTAGGTGTAGGTTTGATTGTAAAAAAAACATTTATGAAAGATGAAAAAATTAATACATATTATGGTTCACTAGATTTACTAGAGTGTTGATGGTGTTTGGTTGTGAAACACAATATGTAATTCTCAAGAATAACGTCCTCTGTTAGAGAGTTTTAATATTTACTGTTGAAGTATCACGCTTCGTGTCCATTTGTAATTTTTACTGTACACTAGTTTAATCATTACAAACATATTATACTATATGTTCAACAGTTTAATCAAATATTGTCAATGTTAAATATGTTCTTATCACGTTACATTGTTATCAATATATATTGTTGAGTATAACGTTAATTAAATCGATCTTTGTTGTTCGAGTCTTTTTCTGGAGTAGAAAGTGGAGAGGAGCGCGTGAGAATAAAATCTCCTTGCTCGTGGTATTTTTCCGCAACGTGCTGTAGCTGGGTTACCATGATGTTATGCCACTCAAAACGGACGAACCAGTAAAGGTTACATTCATATTTGTTTGCATAAATCTTCACATGAACCACGATGTTACAGTGCACAATAATATATATATATGTTTTCTATTTTTCAAAACACGAGCGAGACGATGAAAATCTCTGTTCTCTGAGAATGAAGAAGAAGAAAAATTCTTAATCTATAACATTTTTAAATATGTACAAGTAAATAAGACGAGAGATTACCCATAACAAATAATTACGAAACTGTTTGAAGCTGTAGAGCTTTATAAACCGGTACAAATGACTTTTGTCATGTGACAAAGAGGAATATGTCGTCATACTGAACTAAGTGTATGTACACCGTCCCGTTATAACCAGATGGCTAGCGAGCTTAACTCGAATTCTGAGGGTCGAGTGTTCCAATATCCCTCTCGAAAATTTTGCTGGCCCTTTAGGCCATAGAGGCTTTATATGTGACGGTTAATCTCCATATGGCCAGGTGGTTAATCCGAAAGTTTGTAAATAAAGAAGTAACCAGTATTTAGCGGTGGATGGTGACGTTCTCAAATAGCTAAATTATGGACGACTAGAGTAGATAACTCTCGTGTAACTTTGTGTGAAATTTAAAAGTCAAATAAAGAAACGAACAGTTTGCCTACAAATAATTTGGTAAGAGTTTCAGATGTTTGAAGCTGTAGTGCTTTATAAACCTGTACAAATGACTACTGTCATGTGACAAAGAGGATTATGTCGTTACACTGAACTCAGTGTATGTATACCGTTCTGGTTTGGATAGGTGGTGACTGAGCTCGGCTCGAATTCTAAAGGTCGCGAGTTCGAATCCCTGTCTCATAAAACTTGTTGGCTCTTTCAACCAAAGAGGCGTTTTAAGTGACGGTTAATCCTAGAATCTCTAAATAAAAAAGTATCCAAGAGTTGTCGGTGGATGGTGATGACTATCTGACTTTTTTCTGATATCAAACAGCTAAATTAGGGACGACTAGAGCAGATAATTATCGTGTTACTTTGGGGGAAATTTAACAGTGAAACAAAGAAATCAACATTTATATGCAAAAACGGCTCGTTTGGGCTGAGAAAACACTTTACATAGAAGAGCGAACAACGTTTCGACCTTCTTCGGTCATCGTCAGGTTCACAAAGAAAGAGGTAACTGACCGGAAGCTGACCACATGTTTGAAAGGGGTTGTGTAACTGTGTGTCGAAATGTAGAGGGCGGTATTAGATGTTTGAATATATAATTTTATTTATTATATTAATATAGGTATAAAGGCGTTCCTTTATATTGGTTTATTTTGGGTTTAAGTTGTTGTATAAGTAAGGCTTCTTTAATTTTACGTTTGTTTATGTTTGTTTCTTTATTTAGTATTTGAGTGTTTTCTATGGTTATGTTGTGTTTATTTGACTTGCAGTGTTCGAAAACGTGTGAAGGTGACTTTTATGTTCTTTGAATCTGGTTTCCATTTTCTACTTGTTTCTCCAATATAGAAGTCGTGGCAGTTATCACATTGTATTTTATAAATAATGTTGGTGTGGTGTTTGTCAGTGTAGTTTTTACATAGTATAGACCCCAGTTTTGTGCCGGGTTTTGAATAAATTTGGTATTAATTGAATGTCATATTTTGTTACTAATTTTGCCAAATGTTGGTTATTTGTTTGCTGATGTCGGGAATATATGGTATACAGCAGTATATGGTTTCGTGGTTTTTTTGATTCGTGAGCTGTATTTACTTTAGTTGGTTGATTTTGCTTTCTGTCTAGGTGTGTGCGTATAATGTTTTCTACGGTTTGTGGAGGAAACTTATTGATGTTGGTGAAGTATTGTTTTATTTTGTCTAATTCATCGTTAATTTTATCTGGTGAGCATAGTTTTATGGCTGTGTTTATTTGGTTTCTTAGTATGTTGAGTTTTTGTTTTGTTTCATGTGCTGAGTCCCAAGGAATGTATAGTCCAGTATGGGTGATTTTTCGGTGGATTTCTGTTTGAAATTGTGTATCAGTTCTTGTAATTTTGAGGTTAAGAAATGATATTTGATTGTTTTCTTCCTGTTCACATGTGAAGTTGATGTTGGGATGTATAGAGTTAATGTGATTGAAAAAATTAAGTATGTGTTCTGTAGATTTGAATCCCGCAACCGTGTCATCTACATATCTATACCAGTATAGTGGTGGATGTAATGCTGTGTTAATTGCTTGTGTTTCAACTTGTGTCATAAAAATATTGGCTAGAACTGGTGATACTGGGTTGCCCATGCTTAGGCCGTTTGTTTGTATATAGTTTTGGTTGTTGAACATGAAGTTTGTCTTTATCGTGGTGAATTCTATGAGGGTTGCTAACTGGTTACTGGGAATTTCTATAGTTGGGTTAGGGTCTCGGATATAGAGTTCTAAGGCTATCTTGCAGGCTTCAGTGGTTGGAACTTCTGTAAAGAGGGATATAACATCGAAACTGGCCATTAAGGCTTTATGATTAAGTTGATTTAGATTAGACTTGAAATTAAAAGAGTCTTTGATAAATGAGCTGGCTGATGTTACATATTTGGAGAATGCCCATGCTATGTATTTACCAAGGTTGTAATTAAACGATTCATATGTGGACATTATTGGTCGTAATGGACAATCTGGTTTATGAGGTTTGGGGATGCCGTATATTTGTGGTGTGCGTGAGTCGGTTTTACGTAGGTAGGAATAAAGTGTTTGTGAAATTGTGTTGGCTTTTTTCATTTGTAGTAGTAACTTGTTCAGTTGCGTCTCGTGTGTCTTTGTTGGATTTGTGTGTATAGGTTTAAATTTGTTCGTGTCTGATAGGATGTTATTCATTTTTTGGATGTATTCATTCGTGTTCATTATGACTATAGCGTTACCTTTATCTGCTTTTAGAATTTTTATGTTTTTGTCTTGTTTTAGGTTTTTTATGCAATTAATGTCTATTTTTGTAAGGTTGTTTTTCAGTTTTCTGTTTTGTGAAATTATGTTGATGGTTTCGATGTTATATCCCTCTTTACAGAAGTTCCAACCACTGAAGCCTGCAAGATAGCCTTAGAACTCTATATCCGAGACCCTAACCCAACTATAGAAATTCCCAGTAACCAGTTAGCAACCCTCATAGAATTCACCACGATAAAGACAAACTTCATGTTCAACAACCAAAACTATATACAAACAAACGGCCTAAGCATGGGCAACCCAGTATCACCAGTTCTAGCCAATATTTTTATGACACAAGTTGAAACACAAGCAATTAACACAGCATTACATCCACCACTATACTGGTATAGATATGTAGATGACACGGTTGTGGGATTCAAATCTACAGAACACATACTTAATTTTTTCAATCACATTAACTCTATACATCCCAACATCAACTTCACATGTGAACAGGAAGAAAACAATCAAATATCATTTCTTAACCTCAAAATTACAAGAACTGATACACAATTTCAAACAGAAATCCACCGAAAAATCACCCATACTGGACTATACATTCCTTGGGACTCAGCACATGAAACAAAACAAAAACTCAACATACTAAGAAACCAAATAAACACAGCCATAAAACTATGCTCACCAGATAAAATTAACGATGAATTAGACAAAATAAAACAATACTTCACCAACATCAATAAGTTTCCTCCACAAACCGTAGAAAACATTATACGCACACACCTAGACAGAAAGCAAAATCAACCAACTAAAGTAAATACAGCTCACGAATCAAAAAACCACGAAACCATATACTGCTGTATACCATATATTCCCGACATCAGCAAACAAATAACCAACATTTGGCAAAATTAGTAACAAAATATGACATTCCAATTAATACCAAATTTATTCAAAACCCGGCACAAAACTGAGGTCTATACTATGTAAAACTACACTGACAAACACCACACCAACATTATTTATAAAATACAATGTGATAACTGCCACGACTTCTATATTGGAGAAACAAGTAGAAAAATGGAAACCAGATTCAAAGAACATAAAAAGTCACCTTCACACGTTTTCGAACACTGCAAGTCAAATAAACACAACATAACCATAGAAAACACTCAAATACTAAATAAAGAAACAAACATAAACAAACGTAAAATTAAAGAAGCCTTACTTATACAACAACTTAAACCCAAAATAAACCAATATAAAGGAACGCCTTTATACCTATATTAATATAATAAATAAAATTATATATTCAAACATCTAATACCGCCCTCTACATTTCGACACACAGTTACACAACCCCTTTCAAACATGTGGTCAGCTTCCGGTCAGTTACCTCTTTCTTTGTGAACCTGACGATGACCGAAGAAGGTCGAAACGTTGTTCGCTCTTCTATGTAAAGTGTTTTCTCAGCCCAAACGAGCCGTTTTTGCATATAAATTTCTCAACAAGTGGGTTTCTCGTCATCACTGAAAGAAATCAACACTGTGTCTACATGATTTAGGGTAAAAAAAATCATCTATGCAGCCTGTATATTTTTAATGAAATAAAATAAATGTCTATATAGACACTTGTGTGGTGTATTTGAATGTTAAAATAACTAAGTATTGGATATAATATCGTCCATCGAGGTTCTTTTGTTCTAATGTTACAATAGCTACCCTGTCCGACACTATGTAATGAAATGTAAACTATTTGTGTATATCAATTATATACAATTTGTGAGTGTGGGGGTTGAAATAGTTTTTCACTATTTACATGATACTATCCGTTCAATACTAATCATACAACTACATTTCCAGTTACACTTTTAAAGTTATTCCACCACTACATGAGCTACGTTAACAGAAATGTTTTACATGTAAATAACAAATAATCACTTACAGTTTTATACATCTCTCTGCATGTCTCTGTGATACTGTAATTTGATTCTTGGCGACAGCTGCTACTGAAATCATTCTGATTGGTTGTGATGTTCTTAGAGCTGTGCATGTCATTAAAAATACAACTATAACAGTTGAGTTTCAGCACCGTAGTCTAAATGTATGTTTACACTCCAATAAAACTTAGTAGAAGTGTATAATAATTTAACAATCCTTGGTAATATAATATTTATATCTTGTTTCAGAATATTTCCTTATAATAGCAACTGTAATGAATATTACAGGAAGTACAGATCTTAAGTACTTGTTTGAATAATTATTGTTATCATGTTGTTAAAAACTAATATTTTATTTTTATTTTACAGCTCGATATTTCGCCACAATATGGTAAACTTTCTTTCTGAGTGTTTTACATATAAAGTTTCTTTAAGAATGAAGGTTCTATTTTCTTGTTTTATTAAGCTAAGAAAAACATCAAGGATGAGAAAATTTTAAATATAAAATAAATTTTATTGTTAAATGTTATTTAGAAAATGAAATGTTTATCGTTTAAAAGTCTTACATGACATGTCTTGCTGTTTTAATGGTTGAAGTGTTCCTGTGATAGATCAAGTTCTACTGTAACTTTCTACTTTCGTGTCTAAAAAGTAAAGCTGTTCTGATATCTCTTTATCTAGTAAGATAAAGAATTGATTGGTTGTACTAACTTTTCAGATTTGATTTTAGTCTTCGTTCAAAGTAAAATGTTATAACTACATTAATACTGACCTTAACAGGTCGGATAAATGAATACTACACCAATTATTATATTTCTGATGTTTACAACACTGTTACAAACAACTCCAGATGTTTGTTTGTTTTTTTAAATTTCGTACAAAGCTACTCGAGGGTTATCTGTGCTAGCTGTCCCTAATTTAGCAGTGTAAGACTAGAGGGAAAGCAGCTAAGTCATCTAAAGGCAGCTAAATGTTATGATAAAAATATCAATTATAAGTTACGTTGGTCTTTATCATCTAAGAACCTATTAGAATGTTTATGTATTGTTTGTTATTAATGGAGATTCATGACATAATATTTAATAAAAGTAAGATAGTTTATAACAAAGATGTGTATATAAAAATTCGAATCTTCTCAATGTTTCTAATGAAAGAATGTGAAAAATATTCTTCTTCTGTTGACGACTATATATTTTACAGCAATTTAAACTGAGCATTTAAAATATTTCAAAATGATTTCATGTGTGAAACAACAATACAGGGTGACACAACCACGCTGTTTTATAACATTTGTCCTTATAACTTTTAAAGTGAATATTTTAATTGAATTTCTATGTAGTTGCAACTGAATATAAAATTTAAAGTAAGAAATATTAACAATAAAATAACAGATAATTGTTTCAGATGTGTTTGTTATTAATGAATGAGTGTAAACTAAACTAAACTAAACTAAACTAACGTGGCAGGGGTTCAGTTTAGAGAGAGAGAAATCAGAAGAGTTCTCTCTCCAACCGGGGGTGTTCAGGAACCTTGTGGTTCCTCTTCGTCCCCTTTCGTGGATTGTTATTAAGATTAAGTGGTAGTTTTTTTGTTTTTTTATTTTATTTGATAAATTAATTATTGTTATTGTTCTTGACTTTTTGGGTGGAGGATGTCTCTCTAAATGCTGTTTTGGGTGGAGGCAAAGGCAGCAGTGGAAAGAAAGGCCGGGACTTGTCCCGAAAGGAAGAAGTTGGGCAGATGTGAACATGAATATAATTCATTCAAATCCAGATCAAATCAAATGGCACGATTCAGGGTCTGGCAAAAGAGTTGCCTGGGCTTGGATCTAGAAATACAATGCCTAAAGATTTTGATGTGGGGGGAAACGGGAGTGCCCCGAGAAAACCCACTTTCACACGACAGGCGCCGAAAGTTTTGCCTGTCGTGTGCCCTGTACCTGAAAAAAAAGGAATACATATTAATAACATGGATTTTATTTATTTAGATTCTTTGTTGAGTGGATTGTGATTCTTGAAATATGTTGTAAGGTGATATGTATTTTGTTGGTGCACTTGATAATTTGTGTAGTGATGCCGTTAGTTTGTTTCTATTTTCTGCTTTTAGATAATATTTGAGAGAAAGTTCTGTCATTCTATCTCTTATAGTTGGTAAATTACTGATTTGGTGTAGATAATTTGTTGGCGTAAATAATGGTAAACTGAATGCGGATTTTAATATTCTGTTTTGTTGCACTTGGATTTTCTGGAGTGTGTTGTTTGACATGTTGTATGTTACTTGACATCCGTACTCTATTAGTGGACGGATGTAAGCCTTGTATATTTGTATAATGGTGTTCGGTGCGCATTTCGATTGTTTACCAGTTATAGTCTTTAGATATGAAATCCTTTTCTGATTGATGAGTGTATATTGTTTATGTGTTTTTTCCATGTTAGTTTTGTGTCGAAAGTGACGCCAAGTAATGTGATGTTTTTGCTCATGTTAATGGTTGTGTTTCTAAGTGATAGTTTTATTTTTTCTAGATTTTTTCTTTGCTTCTTTAGTTTTCTATAGAAGGTGATTGCTTGTGTTTTTGTCGGATTTAACACGACTCTCCACTTGTTGCTCCATGTTGAGACGTTGTTTAGTGATTCTTGTACGCGAGACATGGCCATTACTGGGTTTCTGGAGGTGCTCCAGATTGCGATGTCGTCTGCGTATTGTGAATTGTGTGTGTATGTTAGATTTGGAAAAGGTATGTCACTGACGAAAATTATGTATAGAAGTGGAGAGAGGACTGATCCTTGGGGCACTCCTGCCGTAAAATTAAATAATTTGGATATGGTTTTATTGACTTTTACTTGTGCTGTTCTATTGGTTAAGAAATTTGAAATCCATTTGACTATCGTGGGATTTATTTGTAGGTGATTTAGTTTGTATATGATGGCGTTGTGCCAAACGCTGTCGAATGCTTTTTTGACATCTAGGAATACCCCGATGGTTACTTGATTGTTGTTGTAAGCTTTGTAGATTGATTCGGTGAGTCGTGTGAGGTGATCTGTTGTTTGTCTATTTTTTCTGGAGGCATTTTGAGATTCTGGAAGGATGTTGTTTGATTCACAAAAATAGAGGAGACGGTTGGAGATAATTCTCTCCATCAGTTTGGCAAGACAGCTTAACAGACTGATGGGGCGGAAATTATCTGGATTTGTTCTGTTAGTTTGTTTCTTGGGGATCGTTGTTATGATGGCTTTTTTCCACGTGTCAGGGTAATACCCGGTCGCTAGTGAAATGTTCATGATGTTTGTGAGGTGTTGTAGTAAGAGAGTGGAACTTTTTTTGAGAATAATATTTGGTATTTGGTCATGTCCGGGGGAAGTATTCTTCAAGTTTTTGATATTAATCTTTAGTTCGGTTATGGTTATTTTTCTATTGATTGAATTTGAGTATGCTTCTAGTGTCTCGCCGGGAAATCCTGGTGAGAAAGAAGCTTGGTTTGTATTTATGTAGTTGTTGACATGGTGTTGGTGTTGTGTGTCGAAATCTGCTGAGTTTAAATCGCTAAAAGAGGATTTGTAATAGTCAGCTTTCTCTTCGTCCGTCCTTGCGATTTTATTGTTGTGTGTGATGTGTTGTAGCATGTGATTTGTGTTTTGTCTGAAGCAATACTCTTGAATTTTTCCAGAATTCTTTTGGATTGTTCTTGGTTTTTTCTAAGTTTTTACAGAAGTTATGCCAATTGTTTTCTCTGACTTTTTTAATTTCATGTTTAATTTTTGTGTTTGTTCTATTGATTTCTGTTTTAATGTGTGGATCGCGTGTGATGTAGTGTGTTCGTCTTAATTTTCTGCGTTTGATTATTAGTGCGTGAATTTCTGGTGTTAGCGTCCATTGAATAAGTGATTTTTTTTTTTTGATTTAGGAATTGTGTTTTTTATGGCTTTCTTTATGGCTTCTGTAATTTGATCAACATAGTTGTCTGGTTCTGTTTTGTTATTTATATGTTCGGTTGGATGGGGTAGGTATGAGTCCAGAGAGGTATTAAAAGTGAGCCAGTCTGTTTCAGTGTAGGTGTATGCGGACGGAGTCACGTACGCCACAGCAGGGTGGCGCGGGTGAATCATACATGACATGGGGAAGTGGTCACTGGTGATTTCATCATGCACTTTAAAGTTAGATATTCTATTAATCATGTCCTTGGGTGCAATGATGAAATCGAGTACATAGTATGAGCCGTTAGCGGCAAGAATGAGTGTATAAAATAATAATTACATTAATACGACAGCTGTTAAATGATTCATCTGGTGTTGTTGTCAGGTTTGTTATAACATATAGGTTACAGCTGTGAGAACGATATACCATATTTTATGCCACTTAAGACGCACTTTTTTTTCTTTACAAATACCGGGAAAAAAATCCTCATGTGTCTTCCAAGACGAAAGTGATGGGTTAAGGCAAGAGGTTAGCTTCGGATCTACTTAAAGCGGCCTCTCATACAGATTGTTATCTCATTACTTATCAGTTACAAGTATTTTTAATTGCATAAAATATTCAAGTTAATTAATACTGTCAATATACAGTGGAGTATTTGATGTATTTAACGTTATTTACTTAGTACGTTGAAAAAAAATTAAGCCTTTATCCAGGTCTTTTTTTTTCTAAGAAATGTTTTTTTCAAAATTTGGTTTCATCTTTCACGATGCATCACCTTGCAAGGCGTAAAATACTGTATTTAGTGTACTAGATGGCCAACAGACGATTACTTTAACTTCTTTCAGAAAAGATTATTTATGTACTTTTGGTGAATCAATATCAAAGTAGAGTTTTATACACGTAATAATAGTGTTATAATTAAACTTGAGGAATAGCATTTGCTTAAAATATATGACTTTAATTTTTTATAAGATACTATCTTTGAAACAAGAAAGTAGATAGGTTTAGAAATTAATGGTAGGAAGTTTTATTGACAAAGTAAACAAATTAACATAACTGTTAAATATGATTGTAGTTTCTTGACGTGTTCTGCTACATCATTGGTTAAACGTGGGAATGACGTAATGTTAAGAGTTTTATAAACATAATGTTTATTCGCTAGGCTTCCCAAAAAGATAAATAGTGACGAAAAAGTCATTTTAAAATATTATCAGTAATATGTCTTCTAATGATGTCATTTTTCTTTTGTGAGAGAAGCTGTAAGGACTTGCCGAGATGACATCGTATGCACATGATATTATACTTGTTGTGATGTTCCGCCCACCTATTGCTGTTTTTTCTGGTGTTCGATTTGGTAGTTTATTTGGACGTACATATCCTGGTGGAACGTTGGGGTAAAGAGAAAACGAATAACACTGAGAACACCAGAGTTTTCACGTGGAATGTCATTATCAATAAACATATATAATAGAAATAATTCCTGTGTTTGTTTTTTATTAGCCACAAAGTTGACAATGGTGTTTTCAGGACCGCACGATGGATAGAAACCTCAAATCTAACATTATAATTTCTCGAAATTACCAGTTTCTCAACGAAGGTAAATGAATTTAAAGCCTCTTACAAACCATGTAGTTGCCTACAAAAATAATTAAACATTTGGAATCATCAGATGAGTGTACAATACGAGATCGTCAAGCAGTTTAAAACACTTTATAAAACCTAATATTTTAATAGTAAATATTTGATAGCTCTAATAGATAATGTGATAATTACTTGCTTTCTGCTTAACTAGCCCAGAACTATAAATCCAGAGCTTACGGTTTGGATCCCATTGTAGAAAAACCTTCCTATGCAATTCTGATAGATTTGCATGTTTTGTTCCGACATAACCTGAGGTTGACGTCAAAGTTGAAATGAAATATTGCTGGATCAAAATATATTCTAAATAAGGTATTTAACAGTATTCCTTTATAATTGAGTAGAATAAATAAAATCAAACTATAACCATATGTACTATACACAATTAAGGTTATCTTGATTTCTAACATTATAACAAATATGTCTAAATCACGTGGTGATATTCCTGATATTCATTGGTTCTGAACAGCTTCATAACAATAAAGTTGAACGACAGAATGTTTCATTTCTCCTATATGACAGAACGGTATAAATATCTGAAGATTTTATTTGTTTGTTGTAAGAGCAAAACCACATTGATCTGTCTGCTGATTTCACTGTGGGAAATAAAACCTCGGATATTATCTTTCCATTGGGGACAATTTGATGACTTGGGGATAGCTGTTTTAGAAACTAGTTTCACCAGTTGTATAAAAAATTGTAAATTTAACGTTTGAGCCCGTCCTAACTTCAACATTTAACCACAATAGTAAAACATAACGAAATGAAAATCAGAAAGTTTGTGCTATTGACATTAGTTTTACAAAATAAACACGAACTTTCTGCACAAAACAGAACTTTATCTAAGCTCCACAACTCACTTAATATGGCTATAACGGAAACTCTTTTGAGAATCAATAATGAAGTAATATCACTGAAACAGTTTATCCTAGAGCATTTTCATTATCCTTGGAAAAGATGAGAATGACCAAAGTACACTTCCTGAAAAGATTTTAATTTTTAGTGACATTAGCTCAGACTAAATTGAATAAGCAACTTTTTAGAGGTCACAAACCCAAGTTAAAGACAAATTTCAACTAATTTTTAAATCATCAAAATGAAGATCAACAACATGATGACAAATGTCTTGAAGAAGAAGAACAGAGCAGGACACAGTACAAGAAGAGTGAAGCAATACTCGAGACAAAACTAGTACAAACATTAGTTGTTGTTTTATTATATTCTGAAATGAAACAAAAACTTAAATTCACACCAAAATTATTGGTCTTAAAAAATCTCTTTAGAGCCCTGAATTTGGGTTGAAGGAAAGAAATGTTTTCAATAACAAAAGAAAAAAACACACACTGAATAATTGGAATGACAAAGTTACTTAAATTATTGGTGATGAAGTGTAACACCAGACATTTTAAAAATGTCTTAAACTTTTGAAGGATGTGTTAATTTCAGGATATATCACGTGATAATGATTTTGAAAGAGTATATTAAACAAATTTCTAAGTTTTAATCTGTTGAATGATATACAGTTTAACAACTGACAGTCGGTAGTCTATGTGATGACACATTTTCATATGGTTTATTAGCCTCAAAGGTCCTTATTAACCTGTCGGTTTTATCGTTACATAAAATTTCAAACAGAAATTAATAAGATACCGTTCATAGACACTATGGGTATCCTACCGGATTTTCAAAATATGGATTTCTTAGGATATCTCTCAAAAGTCCTTGTACATGGACTTTGAATGGGGTGTTTGATAAGTGTGTACTGATGTGAAAGGGTTGGGAAAGGAATAGAAAATTAATGTAATGCACAAAACTTTCCTTCAGAGGAAATTTTCTGCCCTTCTTATGTCGGTGGTAGAAAGAGAGCCTAAGCACTTGTTCTTGTATTATTACCACAGATTTTGAATATCCCACAGTTAGACTAGACCCGGTATATTCTGATGGTTAGGACATTCAACTGTCAGTCGTATGATACAAACATATCGTTGAATATGTTCACCTTTTTTTCGTGCTAGGTACATTGTAATAAAGCAATAAGCTCGACTACTAGTTGTTAAATAAAAGCCTAAAAGCTGACGGTAGATGGTTTTTATAAGCTACTGTCTCTCTTTTCTAAAATTTAAAAATTAGGGTACGTCTAACTTCGTGCGAATTTCAATAAAAGAAAAAAAAACAAATTGTTCCACAAGTTAGATACGCTTATAGTCGGTATAATTATAGAAAGAAAAACAGTAGTAAGAAATTTTACGTTCTAAGTATTTGCCAAGCTACTTCAATAATTTAGTGAATGATCTAAGATTGTGTTGTCCTCTATCTTTCAAACACAATATCTGATGTAACCCTAATAAATTCCGACGCTATAATTTTACAAGATGATAGATTCAAGAGGTTAATAGAGTAATTTATAACATATATTAGATTTTTATCAAACATTTAAAAAAAATCAAGTAAAATATTATACACGGTATTTTATATCATTACGTGTAAACAGAAATAACAAGTGACATGTGATATATAATGTAAATTATTATATTCTGTAAATGACGGAACATAATTAAGAGGTCGGTAAGACAGGATTCAATCAGTTATTAAAACTAAATCATTAGTAGGAACAAAAATGTCATTAAAGTTATATTTTTGGAGAATGTTAAATTTAGATGATTATCGTGGCTCATATAATAAATATAATTGTATATTTTTAATATTCAAGATCTACAGTTCATGATATGGTAAACAAAGATATTCATACGGAATTTACTATCAATACAGTAACACATAAAACAAATAATTGAGTTTGTTTTTGCGAAATTTGTAGCTGTACAAAAGACTATATCAACTGTTACTGCAACAGAAATTGAACCCTCAAGGTTGCCCAAAATTGAACGAAAGGAAACATCAGAAAAACATTGGCTTTCCAAGAACAAGACGAATATTTTTAAATGTTCAGTATGGAAAATTATAATTTGTAAAATATTTAGGTTAAATTCCGTAGTAAAACAAATTTTCAAAAGATGATTATATTATATTGAAAACTAATTAAACATCATTATCTTCTTTGTTCATGAAGATAAGGTAAAGCAGTGCTACCTATTGGAATAATGGTGTAAAGCTTTCTAGTCTAGGGTAAAAACACAGTATATAGAATTAAAAGTCCATTCTTTATAATAATAATTTCCCAATTTCAATATCACGTAACATTCCAATATTTCCTGTGACTTTAATAAAATACTTATTAAAACCATTTTATTGGAACTTTACGTGACTAAATGATTAACATGCCCAGGGTGTAAGTCCTAAGTTTCATATAATTCCTTTTCCAGTATTTCAATTTGTTTACCCTTAATTGCAATAAAAATTATACAGCTGAATAGATTATACGTAAGTAACGTAAGCGTGATTAATGGAAGAACATACAATTATATATTGAATAACTTTAACTCAAAATTATCCTTCGCAGCATGAAAGTTTGGGTACGCAACAAGAGTGACAGTCAGATCCCTCTGATTGGATAGATAAGAGTGGTCCAAGAAGTGACGAAAGACAATGTCAGAGAAACGGCTATGTTGATTACCCTGTTTCTTGGACTACGATGCTTAGAAGCAAACATTTTGTTTAGGTTGACAGATAACAGACAGTAAGGAGAAAACTTTCATAGTTCTCACATGTATATTTATGTTTATTTTATTAAAAATCAAACATAAAACACATTTCCTGTTACGATGTCAACTATAAAAATACATTATGGTAATGAATAATATGTCCACCATTTTTCAAACCCGGTATTTCACACAAAAATATCCATTTCTCTCTACATGTTGTTTCAACATGTGTCTGTTCACTACAGTTTCTCGGCCGCCTGCCAGTATTACCTACATTGTGGGAAGTACCTTCTGTAGTTCATATATTATAACTATCTTTAATTTCTTATTTAAGTTTTATGTTTTTTTTTCTCTTTTCACAACTTGCAAATGGGAGAGTCTCCAAATTTTTTACAACAGAAATAAAAACTTGTTTTATATTTTTCGTCACTTTGTGAAATAAAATATATATTACGAACTACTTCGCCGTAGTGTGTATAGGATTTCGTGGCAGGATGACACTTTCCAGTAAAGTGAAAAGACAGTGTTCATATATACAGTTTTCACTTTGTGCTAAATTGTACATTCCGTTCTATGTACAGCAGAAGAAGAAGATTTAAAAAATTATCGAACATTCAACACAAAGTACTAAAGTATGTTGAAAAGTAGTTCTTATATTTTCCTCATGAAACACGTTCTCTGAATATAGATATAAGTTAAAACATTTCTCAAATTGATGTTTGTCTGTCACATAACTAATGTTATTTTCCAGCTAATGTTAATAATTTATTTAATAACTAGTGATATTTTCTACGGAATATGCCACAACTGTATTTATGTTTTAATATTGACAGTTGCTTGTATTGAACATTATTTCGTGAATGTGATACAAATTTTCTATGTTGTCCGATGGAATATGACTTCACCGTGTACAATTATTATAACTATGAGGAATATGTTATTCTCTTACCCTGGGGCCTTGTATTACGTTTGTATCAAATAGGATACCATAATTACGTGATAACCAATTTTATAAAATAAAGTGTAGAGATGTATTTAATTTTTAATAAAATAAATATTATTACGAGATACAAACGTTAAAACAGCGTCACGTAGTGAAATAATGCAGTAAACAGAATATAATTCCTTTTTTGTTATCAAGTAGTTTTCTACTTTCGCCGTAACGGTCCTCTCTAATATTTCCTTTCTTTCCATTTATTAAATAATTATTAAATCTTTTTTATTAACAAATTTAGAATGTTTTGATTAATCGGAATATTTTCTTTGACTTAACCAGGATTGAGACCAAAGTTGAAAAGTTAAAATCTTAAGCCGATATTTATTGTACATAAAGAAGTTTAACATTATTTACTGATGACTGAGTAAAATATATAAAACTAATGTTAATACGTAACACAAATTAAGGTTATCTAAGTTTCTAACATTAAAACTAAGATGACTGTGTCGTAATTTTTCTAATATTCACTGGTTCTGAAGAGTTTGTTGTTTCATAACAATAAAGAAAGGACAAAATGTTTTATTTCTCTGACATGATAGAACAGTATAAATACTTTATTTGTTTGTCACGAGAACAAACCCACATTGTTGATGATGAGAAAGCCTACTTGTACAAAAAATTATATATGTAAAAACAGCTAGTATGGATAGAGAAAGCACTCTGTAGAGAAGCGAAAATCGTTTCAACCTTCTTCAGTTATTTAAAGTGCTTTCTCTACCCATACCCAATTGAATGTTTCATGCTGTAGCAAATTATTGTAATTAGTAAGTAAAAATATAAGATCTGTATGAGAGGCCGATTTGAGTTGGTCCTAAGCTCTACTTTTGCTTTAATCCACCACTTTTGTCTTGGGAGACGCATAGAGATTTGTCAAGGTATTTTTAAAGTGAGTGTGTAATCGTATAAAATACGGTATATCGTTCTCAGAGCTGTACGATATATGTTATAACAAACCTGACCACAACACAAGATCAATCACCTAACAGCTGTTGTATTAATGTAATTATTATTTTATACACTCGTTCATTAACAACAAACACATCTGAAACAGTTATCTATTATAATATTGTTAACATTCCTTACTTTCAGTTTTATATTCAGTTGTAACTACATAGAATTTCAATTAAAATATTTACTTTAAAAGTTATAAGGACAAATCTTATAAAACAGCATGGTTGTGTCACCCTGTATTGTTGTTTTACGTATGAAATAATTTTGAAATAATTTAATTTCTCTCTTTAAATTGCTGTAAAATATATAGTCATCAACAGAAGTATATTATTTTTCACATTCTTTCATTAGCAACATAGACAAGATTCGAATTTTTATACACACATTTTGTCTTAAATTATCTTACTTTTATTAAATATTATGTTACAAACCACCATCAATAACAAGCAAGAAATAAACTTCGCAATAGATTCTTAAACGATAAACACAATCGTAACTTAAATTGATATTTCTATAAACATCAAAAGTATAATAATTGTTATGGTCTTCATTTCTGCGATCTGTTAAAATCAATACTAATGTAGCTTATGAAATATAACTTTGAACGAAGCCAAAAAAAACAACAACCCTCAAATCTTAGTACAACCCATGAATTCTATATCTTACTAGCTACAGATATATCAGAACAACGGTTCTTTTTATGCACGGAAGTAGAAAGTTACAGCTGAAACAAGTTCACGAAGTATCACAGGGACACTAAACTTTTATAATAACCTCACGACATCTAATGTATGATTTTGAACGATAAAAATTATTTTCTAAATACCGTTTAAGAATAAAATTGATTTTATATTGAAAATTATTTCATCTTTGATTTTTTTAACTTCACTCTTAAAGAAAGTTTATATCTAACAACCAAGACCAAGACCCGACGGATCAACCAAAACACATATAAAGAAAGATTAATAATAGATAGAAAAATAGATCGTTAAAGTTATCATGTTTGTGGCGAAATATTGACTTGTGAAATAAAAATAGAATATTATTTCTGACAACATGGTAACAAAAATTATTCAAACAAGTACTTAAGATCTATACTTCCTATAATATTCATTATAATTGCTATAATAACATGTTATACTATCACACAATATATAAATATTATATCACCAAAATTATCAGATACTTCTATAACTTTTTATTAAAGTGTAAAAATACAAGTAGACAATAGTGTAATACTCTACTTTTATAGTCGTATTTTTAATGAGATGCATATTTCTAAGAACATGACAATAAATCAGAATGGCAACTGCAGCTATTGTAACATTAGAACAAAGGAGCCTCGATGTGCCATAGTATATCCAATACTTAGTTATTTTAATATTAGAACACGCCACCCAAGTGTCTTTATAGACATTTCTTTTATTTTACAAAACTATACAGACTGCTTAGATGATTTTTCTACCATAAATCATGTAGACACACTGTTTGTTTCTTTGTTTCATTGTTAAATTTCTCACAAAGCTACACGAAAATTATCTGTGCCAGCAGTCCCTAGTTTACCTCTGTGAGATCAGAAGGAAGGCAGACAATCATCACCATTCACCGCCAAATCTTGGTTACTTTTTGACCTGCACATTCTTCGATTAAACGTCACTTATAACACATCTATGGCTGAAAGGGGCAGCAAGATTTATGAGTCGGGGATTTGAACCCGCGATCGTTAGAATTTGGGTCGAGCTCCCAAACCTCCTGGCCATACAGGAACAATATACATTTGCTTAGTTTAATGTAGCGACATACTAATGTTTGTCACGTGACAGAAGACATTTGACCCAATTATTTGTTATGGTTAATCTGTCGTCTTCCTTGTTTGTACATATTTAGAAAATTTCGAGAATAATATTTTTTTCGTGGGTTCTCAGGTTCGCAACAACTTAATTAATAAACACTCAGTTTCTGATTTTATCATATTGTTAGGTATTGGAAATCCCTAGGTTCAGAGTGTTGTTTTAAAGTGTAGAGGACAGTATAATCACAAAGGCTTTATGGAAGTGTATTTGTGTGTTTTCTTACAGCAAAGTTACATCGGGCTATCTGATGAGTCCACCGAGGTTAATCGAACCTCTGATTTTAACGTTATAATTCTGTAATCAGCTATGGTGGGATGGGATGACCATTGGATACAGCAATGTTATCGAAAGACAGACCCAGTTCATCGAACTTCACTTGGAAACAAAGGCCAAAAGGAGCAAAGGCAGGTCGTTTGTTATGAAAAAGCAAGACCCATCGAGGAAGGAAAATACAGCCCCATGTGGGATGCTGCAGTAAGAATCAAAGTTTTAAAGCGTACAATAAGGTCAGTTATAAACAGTGGAGGTGTAAAAAATGTTCATGAGACTCTTTGTACAAGCTCTGGACTAGGGGTTTTGCAGAAAGCCCCGGTGTCTCTCATGATGCCGAAGTCTCTCATGATGAATGGGGTCTAGCATCTTCAAGGCCGAGGTCCTGGCAAAGCCATAACTTAGTGACCTATAGCCTTGTTTTGATGGAATAAGAGCACGATATATCTTTAGCATAGAACATAGATACCCACCAAGTGGTGGAAGAGAAGTCACGGAAAATGTTCAGTGCTCTAATGACTGGTAGCTGCTTTAGGTGTGGTATAAAGGTCAGTTTAAGATAGAAAATAAGCCCCAAGAACTTTGTCTCAGTGACCACGGGTAGCAAGATTTTATGAATACGGAGATCATGATTGGGGTGAATACCCAGTTGGCGGCAAAAGTGCATGCAAACGGTTTTAGACAGAGAGAATTAAAACCGTTTGCAGTGGTCCACTTTAGTAAACGATTGAGAACAGTCTGTAGCTGACGTTCAATACACCTCATGTTCGACGACTGACATGAGATGTGAGAGTCGTCGACATAGAGTCCATTTGCAACTGTAAGAAGGAGTTGTTCAGAGAGGGCATTAATGTTTATACTGAAAGGTGTGACACTCAAAATACAGCTCTGAGTAACTCCAAGATCCTGTAGAAAAAAGGAAAGTGTCGAACATACACAAACTTAAAATCGACTCTTTATTAAAAATAAAAATAAAAATGAGCATATGACCATATAACCCATATAAGTGGAGGTCTCTCAAAATTCCATACTTCCATGTATCCTATCATAAGTCTTCTAAAGGCCAGAGAATGTTGATACATGATGTTGTCATTTGAGAAAGTGGTCCATGGTACAGCGTTGTCGTCGGCATCAACAATGGGTAGACGAGAGGAGGTTGTTTGATTCGAGTAACCAAACAACGTGAGCATTAACCACCCTCTCTAAGTTCTTACAGAGACAAATCGTCGAAGCACTTGGACTGTAATTTGAAGGAATCGTGGGATCCTTCCCGTTCTTAGAGAAAAGTAGGACAAAAGCCTGACGCTAGGAATCAGGAAAAACATTTTCCTGCCAGATCCATTTAAAAACAATCAAAAGAATAGCAAGAGAAGCAGGAGATAGCTGGAGCAGTATCTCGTAATGTACATCATTAGGTCTGACCGGTGTACTGCCAAACCGATAAAATGCCCGTGTAAAAGGGCAATTATAGTCATAGAAACAATCAGATGAAAAGGAAAGAAGTGATCGCTTCTTAAAACAAAGGCATTGGTTGGCATCATAATTCCATCTTTCCGAGTGGAGGTACGCCTCACTGTAGAAACTCCTTGGGTGGAGACACAAGCAAGCATCCCCGACTCGGGGATGTGGTTTAAACTCCTCTTAACAATAACTTCTCGTGACAAATTTAAAGTAGCATGAGGCGTAATCTAAAAAGTTATATCTCTAATTGCCTTTGAATGTAACACGAGTTCACTGTGTTCAAATGTGGATAGCAAATGTTTTTGACTGATTTTGGAGTGCCAGCAAGAACCTTTAGTCCCTTCTGAATAAAAAAAAAAGGTTTGTCTTAAAGATAGTGTTATATAAGAAAATGAGGTAGAGGTGTCATAGATGTTGAAGATTGTTGCTCAGAATCTTCACGACGTGGTCATTTACCCATGGACTGTTTTTCACTATTTTATTTAAGCTTTTATTTGAAGGCTCTATAATAAAAAAAAATGTTTTGGTACCCAATGACCCCACTCACCATAGAGTCCTACAAGGGGACGCAGTGCAATGCCAAACTAGGGCACTGCGGCAACACCAGGGTTTCATGAGCATGAGCTTCAGATACCTGTTTAGAACATTCAACTCTGGTATTTGGTCGACCATAACCCAAGTGGACCAGTCGATTCACCCTAAGGGAAAACCCCAAGACCACCCGCCTACAGGAATTCCTGACCAAAGTGGTATGTTAGAGTTTGACCCTTCTACCATCAGGATCGTCTTCTCCCCTTCATTTGTTACCACGCAAAGCAAACACGTGGATGCATGTTTAGATCCCAGAGAAGGTAAACTGAAAAAACGGAACCTTACCTGGGACGTTCCCTCACGACGTACAAGAATCCTCACTGAGACCTCGTTAAAATATTTCAACCTCAGAAACTCTGCATATAACTGAATAAAAATTACTTTATGGAACTGACATAAAGGATTGTTTGTTTGTTTGTTTTGAATTTTGCGCAAAGCTACTCGAGGGCTATCTGCGCTAGCCGTCCCTAATTTAGCAGTGTAAGACTAGAGAAAAGGCAGCTAGTCATCACCACCCACCACCAACTCTTGGGATACTCTTTTACCAACGAATAGTGGGATTGACCGTCACATTATCATGCTCCCATGGCTAAAAGGGCGAGCATGTTTGGTGCGACCGGGATTCGAACTCGCGACCCTCAGAGTACAAGTCGAACGCCTTAACCAACTTGGTTGTGCCGCACCGTAAAGGGTAGAGGACAACACAGTTTAAATGTTTTATGCAAGTATTGAAGAATAATTGAATTCCATATAACATGATCTGATATTAATTTAAAGGTTATTAGAAATTAAAATTATACAGTTAAATACTTAAAGAATATTAATAATTAACTGTACTCTATTAATTACAAACAATTACACACTATATGAAATTATTTTTTGTTGTTGTTGTGACCTACCATGGATATCGAATCCAGGTTTTCAGAACTGAAAAGCGTTCATACTTTGATTATCTTCAAAAGACTTCTTGACTATCACCAGATTGTGAATGACAAACAGTTACAATGTCATTTGTATTAAAAAACAGTGATCAATGTCCGACATTTTTCATCATATCAGTTACGATTTCTTTGATTCCGAATGGTTTAAATAGATCCTAAAAAATGGAATCACCTCTTTACAGGATCCACTGTTGTCTTGAATCAGCAGTCAATCTGTAAACTAACCATCTCTTTCTTCTAATTCTAATTTTATCCTGCAATTTGACCCACACTTTTAATTTAATGTTTCATTAGTTCTTGAGCCTGTCCAAATAACTGATATGAACCCTTATATCACTCATACGATTAGACTGTTTTATTTATACATATTTTAATTATTCAATATTAATATTATATTTATCTGTTTCATTCAACACATTCATTTACTTCATGATACATCATTTAGAACACATGTGTTTCAACCCTTGGCTTTTCACTATCACTTCGGTACTTTCTTTTCTTATTAGTTTGCCAGTACTGTTTTCAACTGATATTACAAATATCATTACATGTTAAGTTTTATATAAATTTTCTTTCGTAAATCGGAGACTCTTCTTAACCAGCACATTAAATATTTAAATTTGATTTATGTTTCTCATAAAATTTCAACAGTTGCTTCACAACTTATCTTTCAAGAAACATCCTGAAAGAAACGTATTTTTATATAATTTAAAGTGCAACCAGGCCTGAGGAAAGTTTGACTTGGTCTAAAAAACGTTTTATTTTTCATTAAAGAAACTCCTCACTGTTGGAGAATAAATAATAATCGTACATTTCTAGTTCCTCGTCTCTATAAATTATTAATATCATAAAAGAGCGACAGCTAATCATGTGGCTTTATTCTCTGTGGTCAGTAATTAAAAATTAGGGACGGTGGAAAATAGCTTAATATTTATTCCAAAAACACAATACGTCATAATAAAATTATTTTATTCATTCAAACCTTTTTGATTTCCAAGTCGTTAGGTTTTGCTCTCGTCGTTAAGTGTTAAGGTAAAGTTGAACATAAACATTTTACCGTCACTATTTTTTATAATTCATGAAGTTAAATTCTTAAACAGCTAACTGAACGCCTTCACGTGGAGCCCCATGGAACAGCGCTAAGCTTAAGAAGATAGAACTTTTAAATCCGGGTAATTATATCCTAGTGAATGCAGAAGACAGACAAATTTGGCAAATAAATCTTCAGATATTTATGCTGTTCTGTCAGAGAAAGAAAACATTATTTCGTTCATCTTTATTGTTATAAAACTAGAAAGTCCTCAGAACCAGTGAATATTAGAAATATCACATCATTTAAACCTTTTAGTTATAATGTTAGAAACCACGATAACTTTATTTGTATGTAACATATGTGGTTATTCTTTTGTTTTATTTAATTTACTTAGTCATAAAGATATAATGTTAAACACGTTTATTTAGAATATATACCGGTTCAAGATTTTTGCGTTTCATTTTTGACCTCAACCTCGGTTAAACCAAACAAAAGATTCTAATCAATCAACTTCTTGTAAAAGGTTTTAATAATAACTATTTATTAAATGAGAACGAAAATATTACAAAGGACAGCAACAGCGAAAACAGAAAAATACTTGATTACAAAAAAGGAATTATATTCTACTTATTACATTATTACACTAGGTGACGCTGCTTTAAAGTTTGTAACTGGTAATGAAATTTATTTTATTACATTTTAAATACATCTCTAAACTTTATTTTCTAAATTTGGTTATCAAGTAATTATGGTATCCTATTTGATACAAACGTAACGTAGGTACCCAGGGAACGAGAATAACATATTCCTTATAGTTACAATAGAAGAAAACACCATTGTATACGGTAAAGTCATGTTACCTCGGACAACAAAGAAAATTGTAATAAGTATGGCTGTAGCTTGGTTTCTTTTATTTTACTCAGTCATAAAGACATAAAGTTAAATACCTTTATTTGTACGGCAAATCAGTTCACGATTTTTACGTATCATTGTAATATAATATCAAACTTAAATAGTTTTGATAACATAATGACATATTTATTTCGATCTTGTTACAATGAATTAAAAGTACAAATGTAACATGATAAGTAATATTTTTATTTGTATATACACGATTATTAACTATATATCTTTAGTCATCATCGTTTTACAATTTAGATGTTGGTTCGGTTATAATATATTAACGAAACAAGTAATTAAATTTTTCTATACATATTATGGTCCAGAAAATTCATTTCATTGTCGATGATGTTCATACTTAACACACAGTAATAATTAATAATTATCGAAAGTAACTCCATCTGTTAGAGATTTCTTTTATTTACTATTAAAATATCAGGTTTCATGTACTGTTTTAAATTTCTTGATGAACTCTCAATGTAAACTAAAATGATAATTTGAAAATATTTTCTTAATATTTTATAGTCACTAAGTGGTTTATAAGAGGCTTTAAATTAATTTACCTAAAGTTGAGAAACAGTTGACATCGATAACTTATAATGCTAAAATTCGAGATTCGATCCTTCGTGTGGACACAACTAAAATAGATCTTTGACAGCTTTTAACAAAAAACAAACACAGGAATTATTTGTGTTATTTGTCTTTTATTGATCATAAAATTCCATGTTAATACTGAAGTATCTTATGTTATAATCGTTTCCTCTTACACTTTAAATAGGGGCCTGGCATGGCCTAGCGCGTTAAGTCGTGCGCTTCGTAATCTGAGGGTCGCGGATTCGCGCCCTAGTCGCGCCAAACATGCCCGCCCTTCCAGCCGTGGGGGCGTTATAATGTTACGGTCAATCCCACTTTGCGTTGGTAAAAGAGTAGCCCAAGAGTTGGCGGTGGGTGGTGATGACTAGCTGCCTTCCCTCTAGTCTTACACTGCTAAATTAGGGACGGCTAGCACAGATAGCCCTCGAGTAGCTTTGTGCGAAATTCAAACCAAACAAACAAACAAAAAGGGTCACCCCGAGAGTGACAAACACTTGAAATATGCTTCCCTATATTCCATATCCAACTTCAACTTTCCTTGTGACGATATTAGAACAACAGTAGGTAGGAGGGACATCACAACAAACGGAACCTCTTCCACACACTATTTTATCTGGACAAGTCCTCACAGCTTCAGACAGCAAACAATATAGCATTATTAGAAGACGCATCGCTCTTAGCAAGCTAGCCACTAAATATATTGTTCTCACAGCCGTGGACTGTAATTTATAACTGACATGACCACAACACCAGGTGAATCATCTAACAACTGTTGTATTAATGTAATAATTAATTTATACAGTCGTTAATTAGCAACAAAAACATGTTATCTGTTATTTTATTGTTAATATTACCAATATATCCAATTGTAGAAACAAATGGAATTAAAATTTAAATATTTACTTTGAGAGCTATAAGGACAGATCTTATAAAGAAAACAAGGTTGTACAAACACGGTTGTTTAACCCTGTATTCCTGATTCATACATAAAATCATGTTGAAATAATTTAAAAAATCATTTTAGTTGCTGTAAACTATAAAATCATCAAGAAAACCACATTATTTTTCCATTCAAAATTTGGACAAGTTTCACACTTTTAGCTTTCTATTTTTTATAAACTATCTAGTTTTTATTAAATATTCTATTAAAAACTTCACAAAAAACAAACCAGAAGTGAACACTGTAACAGGTTCCTAAAGGACCCAGGAAAACATAACTTATAATTGATATTTATATATTAACACTTAAAATGTTTGTGTGAATTCAGTCTTAAATAGTTTAGAATGTCACCTGCTTTGCTTCCAACAGTGTTGTAAACATCAAAAGTATAATAATTAATGTAGTCTTCATTTCTCTGTTCTGTTAAAATTAGTATTCATGTAGTTAGTGAAATCTAACATTATAAGGAAGCCTAATTTAAAACAATGAATACCATCTGTTACTAGCTACAGGATTAAGGTATATGACAGAGGTAAGTTGATGTAGAGTCGCGGAAATATAAATATACTGGTGAAACACAGTAATGATGTATCACAGGGATACTGAATATAGTACAAGAACCGTACAAAAATTGATGTATCTTTTCTCTATGTTGAATAATTTCTCATGTTTGATAAATACAACTTAACAATAAATTCATTTCATATCCAACATCTTTTTAACCGTGGATGTTGTTCTAACTTAATAAAATTAGAAAGTAGAAGATTCTATCTTGTCGCAGGGTCGAGAGTATAAACGGGTACGGGATTGTAGAGATCGATGCAGTTATATGTCAGCGACATTTTTATATTTGTTTAATTTTGGATTTAGTTGCTGTGTAAGTAGGGTTTCTTTGATTTTGAGTTTGTTTATATTTATTTCCCTACTTAGTATCTGAGAATGGCTATGCTGTGTTTAGTTGATTTGCAGTGTTGAGAAACAGGTTCCTAAACGACACAGAAAAACATAACTTATAATTGATAATTCTATAATAACATTTAAAATGTTTGTGTGAATTCAGTCTTAAATAATTTACAATCTTACCTGTTAAATAATTTACAACACTGTTGGTAAACATCAAAAGTATAATAATTATTGCAGTCTTCGTTTCTCTGATCTGTTAAAATCAATATTCATGTAGTTAATGAAATTTAACTTTATAACGAAGCCTAATTTAAAATAATGAATTGTATCTGTTACTATCTACAGGATCAAGGTATTGGACAGAGGTACTTTGGGGAAAAGTCATGGAAATACAAAGATACTGTCAAACACAGCCACGATTTAACTATGGATATTGTTCTAACTTAATAAAATTAGAAAATAGAACATTCATTTTTACAGAAAATTTATATCTAACAACCAAGAATAAGACACGACAGTTCAATCAAAACACAGAGAAAGTACACATTAACAACGGAGAGATAAATGTCAAAGAGCATGTGGGCAATTACTGATTTGTAAAATAAAACAAAAATATTAGTTTCTGACAACATGATAATCAGAATTATATAAAGTATCAGTAACATATATATATCACTGACACTAATATTTTTGTTTTTGACAACACGATAATCAGAATTATGTAAAGTATCAGTGATATATATATGTAGAGTATCAGTAACATTATATATAAATAAAGTATCCGTAACATATATAAATTATCCGTAACATGTTTTTGTAAAGTGTTATTAACACGTGTGTAAAGTACCAGTAACATATACATCATTCCCATTCATTATAATTGATAATATATATGAATACTCTCAAACAAGATATAAAATTATATTACGAAGGATTCTTAAATTATTAGATACTTCGGTAACGTTTTACACGAGTGTAAACAAACAATTAGTCTACGGTACTGATACTCAACTATTATAGTTGTATTTTTAATAAGAAGCTCAGTTCTAAGAACATCACAACCAATCGGAATGATTTCAGTAACAGGTGACGTCAATAATCAGATTACAGTATTATACAGGCATAGTGGGAGACACACACTGAGGCAAAAGGAAACTGTGAGTGATTATTTGTTATTTAGATATAAAACATATCTGTTAACGTGGCTAATGTAGTGGTGGGATAACATGGAAACTGTAAGTGAAAATGAAGTTGTGTGATGTGCCGTATTATAGCCACTACTTGGTTATTTTAACATTAAAAGACACAGGTATCTGTAAATACAATTCTTTCGTTTCAATGTATACATGCAAATTAGATGATTCTTCTACTCTAAAGAAGGTAGACATACCGAGTTCGAGTTTCGCTGAGTAGGTGTTTGGGTATTGATGTTAAATACCCAGGAGGGTCAGGTACATTAGACCTCTTCCTCCCTCCCGAACGTTGATAGCGTCTGTCGTTCAGGGATTTGTTTTATTATAGCTTTAGGCCAGAGTATAAGTATAATGTCGTTCTCTGGCCCATTTCAGGGCACAGTCCATGCATGGACGCACAAGAAAATGTTTTTTTTTCCATTAATCATTTCTCTTGTATTTTTTCATTTTTTTTTTCATTTTGATTGTAATTTAATATATATACAAATATTTATTTTGTATTTTTCACCTTTTTCTTCTTATGTTGCTTTTCACCATAGAGAAAATGCTACTACTAGTAGTAGTAACAATAAAATAATTAAAAATAAATAAATAAATAAAAATAAAATAAAAAATAAATGAAAATAATAATAATAATTATTCAATAATTGAATAATAATTCAATAAAAGAAAAACAAGGATTTAGAGTCTAGTGCAAGGTTAGACATACCGTTTCATTCTTTGCTTAATTTTTAAATTTCGGCCTCGGCTGCACAAGGGCTATTTTAGTTAGCCGTCCCTAATTTAGCTTTGAAAGACCAGAGGGAAGGCAGCTAATCATCACCACCCATCGCCAGCTTTTGGCTACTCTTTTACTATAGAATGATGGGATTATCCGTGACTTTATAACGCTTTTTCTGTTCGTAGGTTACTTGTCATATCTAGATCTTTAACTTCATCCATTACTTTCAATGTGAGAGTGCTGGCTGGTCCGAGAATAATTTGTTTCTTCTTACCAAATGTTTTCTTTTAGAAATGCTTCTATAACAGTGAGCTAGATCTTCCCCTTGGTAACAGAAAAACATTGTAAACCAACCTTTCCTAAAAGGGACAGTTTCAGGGGAATCTACACATTACCAAGTGAAAACCAAGGACATTATTATGATGGCCAGAATTAATTGAACAAGATGTAACCATAGATACTAAATAACTTCATACTAAACATTCATTTTTTTATATAAGAGAAATCGTTAACTTACTCTAAGAAACAGTTTTCTATTTATTACGAGATTTATTAAACTATTTTACACAGTTCTTTCCATAAAACAGACAAAAGAAAATTTATTAGATGAGTTTACAGGTCAAACCAAAGATATCACATTCTATTTATTTTGCCCACCTGATGGATTAAGATAGTGCTTTCTACTTACGAAATATATTTCTTGAATGTATAGATTTTGAAATCAATCAACTACATTCAATATTATTAAACCTATCGCAAGGCTAAAACTTTCCCATGACAACATCTTGTTATGAGTTCAATATTGATATTTTTCGTACAAAATAAATAGAAAAATCTTTTTTTATTTTACAGAAAATTATTTTTTTCTTACAACAGTTGTTCTTTGAAAATATGTAATTAATAGGTTGACAATAAACAGCCGTTCTATTATGTTAGTTTTGAATATTTTACTTTCAACACGCCAGATGGAAGTATATTTTGTATAAACATTAAGTATTAGATACTTGATTAATTGTGTGATTATTGATTTATTATCTTCAAATGTACGTGTAAGACACCTAATGTTAACTAATACATAATTGAAATCAGAAACTAATTATCAATAACTGTGACAAAATATGTTGTTCACAACTCTTAATTTGTGATTAATTTTAAATTAGCAAATCCATCGTAATCGAGTCCATTACTAATTATACTTCGTCTAGAGAAATATCTCTCTCGTTTATTTTTTTAACAAAGAACCTTTTCAGTTTTGAACATTAACTTTCGTTCCAATCCACAAAAATAATCGTAAATTTCTAGTTTCTCGTCTCTACAACACAGAACACAAAGAAAGAAAAATGATCAGCCTTTCACGAAGTAAACTAATTTATGTAACATTTCTACAGTTTTTACTCTGAATATTTAATGCCTTTGTTTCGTTATTTGTAAATATAAACGTAAACTAGGAAAATGTTAGACTTGTAATTCAGACTTGTAAATAACGTCGGAGTAATTGAGCCAGAGTTTACTTCAAATTATAACACAACATATTATTTGTGCTTTGAGCTACCAGTGCTATACAATAGAGACAGTTAAACATTTCATGGGTGGCATGGTACTACTTAATTAATGGCTGTTTTCCCTATGGTCAAAAATTAACAATTACAATTAAAGACGGTGGGAAACAATCTTAGTATTTGTTACATAAATACAAAACGTTATATCAAAATTAATTTGTTTTAATTCAAACCTTTTTTGATCTCCAAGTCATTAAGTTTCCGTTACATTTTACTATTGTGTTAAATGTTAAAGTAAGTTTGAACATATACATTTCACCTTCACTATTTTCGTAAATTGATGAAGGTAGATTTGCAAAGAGCTAATACAAGGTCTTCAAATAGTCCTCAATAGGACAGCAGTAAGTTTAAGAACTCAGAACGCTTAAATCTGAGATTTTATTGCCCGCAGTAAATACAGCAAATAGACCAATGTGGTTTTGTTCTTAAAGCAAAATATTTAGATATTTATACTCTTCTGTCATGTCAGAGAAGAAAAACATTCTGTTGATCAACTTTATTGTTATGAAACAAGAATTTCTTTAATTACAAACATAGATAACCTTGATTGTAGGTAATATGTATGATTTTAGCTTGGTTTTATTTCTTTTACTCAGTTATAAAAAAATAAAGTTAAATACCTTTATTTATTATGCAAATCGGTTCACGATTCCTATGTTTCAACTTCGACCTCAACTTTAATATAAGTGAAAACAAAATATAACAATGAATAACAATTACATTGGAAGATATTTTGTCAACGGGTTCCAAACCATAAGACCTTGGATTTATAATACAAAGCAAGTTAACCAGAAGGTACATAGGCATAAAAATGAATTTAATATGTAATTTATGTTTAATACATAAAATGTAATAAAAGAAAGTGACAGTGAAATTCGAAGAAATTTTCACATAATTGGAACTGAATTATAGTTACTCTATTATCACAGTAGATGGAACTGCTTTAAATTATATTTATGAGAAAGGTTGTAGTTCATTTCTCACTATTTTGAAAAATATCACAGTTAACGGTTCAAAAGTGTTGACTCCATATTGTTATGTCAAACTTAAATAGTTTTGATAATATAGTGTTCCATAACAATAATATCTCATATTATGAAATCCTGCATTATTTTTCCAATGACATTTTCTATTTCCAACTTGTTACAATGGATTAAAGGTACAAATGTCACATATCAAGTAATATCTTTTCATATATAAACGATTATTATTTTTTCATGTTCAGTCATTATCCTTCGGTTTCACTATTCAGATGAAGGTGTCATTCTAAAATATTAACGAAACATGAAATGAAATTTTTCATTACAAATTATGGTCCAGAAAATGTATTTGATTGTCGATGATTTTTGCCTGTAATATGCTCTATCAAAAAGGTTTAAACTGTTTTAAAGTGCTAGATTATCTCTTATTGAACAATAATGTGGTTATTTTAAATATTTTCTAAATATTCTTATCGGCAACTACGTGGTTTATAAGAGACTTTAAATTTAATTACCTTAAGTTGAGAAACGGGTAACATCAATTACTTATAATGCTAAAATTCGGGTTTCAAACCCTCTTGTGGTCACAAATAAAATAGATGTTTGTTAGCTTTTAACAACAAAACAAACACAGGAATTATCGGTATTATTTATTTTTTATTAATGATAAAATTCCACGTGAATACTGTAGTATCTTCAGTGTGAATCGTTTCTTCTTACAATTAATATACTTTATGACTTTGTACGTGCACGTGCAATTCTTCTTCCAAGGTTATTAGAACAACAGTAGATAGGAGGAACATCAGAACAAATAAAACCTCTTCCACATACTATGTCATCGGGACAAGACGTCACAGCTTCAGACAATAAACAAAACGACATTATTAGAAAACGTATCGATTTTAGCATTTTGTATTATTTTTTATTCAACACTATTTATCTATTTGTGAAGCTCATGTGATTATAAAATTGATAACATTATGTCATTATCAAATTCAACAAATGATGTTACAGAACGCTTTACAAAACACAATTATATTCAAAACTTTTGTTACTTTGTCAATAAAATCTCCTATTATTAATTTTTAAACCAATTTACTTTTTTGTTTTCATGATATTACCTTACATAAAATTTCAGTCACATATATTTCTACAATGGTCATTCCGTTTAAAAATAACACTATGAATACATGTATAAAAAGGGTTTTTTCCATTGCATCTCTGATAGTATATCAAAGTCCTCTTTACAAAAACGTTACCTAACAAATGTATTGTTCTCACAGCTGTGTACTGCATGTTATAAAAAACATGATCACAACACCAAATGAATCATCTAACAGACGTTGTATTAATATAATAATTATTTTATACACTCGTTAATCAGCAACAAAAACATATGGCAATAATATCTGGTTGTTTAACTCTGTATTGCTCTTTAATACACGAAATCTTGTTCAAATAATTTAAAGTATCATTTTATCTGCTGTAAACTATAAAATCATCAAAAAAGTACATTATTTTTTAATTACAAATATAGTCAACTTTCAAACTTTTAGCTGTCTATTTTTGTTATTAATAATCTAGTTTTTATTAAATAATTTGTTAAAAACCTTCACCAACAACAAACCAGAAGTGAACACTGTAACACGTTCTTAAACGACAAAGAAGAAAATAATTTATAATTGATATTTCTATTATAACATTTAAACTGTTTGTGCGAATTCAAACTTAAATAATTATAATCTTACCTGGAACTGCTTTCAACAGTGTTGTAAACACCAAAAGTATAATAATTATTGTAATCTTCATGTTTCTCGTCCTTTAAAATTGGAACTCGTGTAGTTAGTAAAATGTAACTTTACAATAAATTGATTTCATTTTCAACATCTTTTTAACTGTGGATGTTGTTTTAAACTTAGAAAGTAGAACCTTCATTCTGACAGAAAAATTACATCTAAGAATTAAGAACAAGACACAACGAATCAACCAAAGCTCACAGAAAGTACATATCAACAACAGATGGAAAAACGTTAAAGTAACCGTGCACGTCGTTAATTACAAATTTGCAAAATGAAACAAAAATATCAATTTCTGACATTATGATAATAAAAATTATTCCAGTAAGTACTTAAGATCTGTACTTAATATACTATTCATAATAATTGATATTATAGAGAAATACTCTCAAACAAGATATAAAATTATATTACCAAGGATTGTTGAATTTCTAGATACTTCCATTACGTTTTACACGTGTGTAAACATACATTTAGAACGGTGCTATATTCCAACTGTTATAGTTATATTTTTAATTATATCCCATGTTCTAAGAATATCACAACCAATCAGAATGATTTTAGTAACAATTGACGTTAAGAATCAAATTACGATATTTTCCAGGCATGCACAGAGACACACGTTGAGTCAATAGGAAACAATGAGTGATTATTTGTTATTTACATCTGTTAACCTGGTGGAATAACTTTGAAACTGTAACTATGTGTGTGTGTGTGCGTTTTCTTGTAGCAAATCGCATATGGCTATCTGCTGAGCTTACCGAGGGGATTCGAACGCCAGATTTTATCTTTATAAATCCGGAGACTTACAGCTGTACTAGCGAAGAGCAAAACTGGTCCTGGAAATGAAGTTGTGTGATTAGTGTGGAATGTGTAGCACTATGTATATAAATGTAAACTATATGACTTACCTGACATACAATTTATATAATATATGTACATAAATATTTATATATCAATATATCGCTTCGTAAACACATATCTGTTCTAACATTATGACGAAAGAACTTCGATGTGAGGTATTATAACTACTTCATAGTTATTTTAACATTAGAAGACACAGGTGTCTGTAAACAAATTTCTTTCGTCTCAACAAAAGTAGACAGGCTGCTTAGATGATTCCTCTTTCCTGAAGCAGGTAAACAAACTGTTTGTTTCTTTGCTTGATTTTTAAATTTCAGCCTAAGCTGCACCAGGGCTATTTGCGTTAGCCGTCTCTAATTTAGCTTTGTAAGACAAGAGGGAAGGCAGCTAGTCATCACCACCTACACCCAATTCTTGGCTACTCATTCTTTAACGAATTTTGGGACTATCCGTGACATTATAACACTATTTCGTTTGAAAGGGCAAGCAGATTTGGTATGACAGATATTCGAACTCACGACTCTCAGATTACTAATATAGCGCCGTAACCACTTACCCTTTCTTGACCAGAACTGTTGAAAATTTAGAACAATGTTTGCATAATGAACAAACTTGTGTATAATAATAGTTGGCTAGCAGTTGGAAAAGGACATGAAGCGTACTAGTTGAACATTAACTATGATAACTATATAAAAGAGGGTGCTAGCTTCGAGAATTACATATTGTGCTTCACATCCAAACATAATCAACACTGGTGTGAATCTTCTGGACCACAATGTGTATTGAATTTTATTTCATTTTTTACATATTTCAGTGATGTTTTTACAGTCGAACCTACATCTAAATATTAACAACAAACTATAACGATTCAAGCTAAATAAGTAACAGTCGTTTAGTTGTGACAAAGTAATGTCATTTATTTTAAACGTACTCAATCTAATTATAATACTTCTTTAACAGGTAATACATTCAATAGTATAAAAACATTTTCTATGTTTTACCAATAATTTAAATTCTATGTTCAGCTTTATTGATGGGCGAAATATATGTGTTTTTTTGTTTTAAATAGCACCCTAACGGGAAAGTGAAGGGTTAATAAAGTAAAAAATGTTGTCAGTGGTTAATTAACAGACTGTAACCCTGCCATTCATTCTTCTTTATTAGATAAATAAAATAAATTACAAAATAACTTCCTGTACGTTTCAGTTTTGTTTATAGTTTCGAATTGTACTCATTTCAACTCTATAGAATTCTAAATATGAGAGTCACATCTATATAGTACAATGTAAGAATATATTTCTTATATAATATGTGGTACATAACGATACTTTAGATACATCTATATTAGATACGTTTAACCAAACAACAGAGGACTACCTGCTCTTTACAACGTTAGTTTTAGTTCCGGCGTTTAGACAATCACTTGCTACTTTGAATATAATCAAACTTAGAAACTAATTATTTTGATAGTAATAATACAGTACATAGGTTATTAACTATCCTGCATAACACTATATTCAGTTCAGTAAATGAAAATTTACTGATCTTTTAAGATGTGCTATTTCAAACCTATTTATATTTATATTTAATTTGTCCGTTAAAAGATTAAAATGTTATTATAACCAACTGAAAGATAACAATAATTTCTATATCATATTAGTCAACGCGTGAAGTTTAAATATATGTTTTTTTTTTACTTATAAATAGAAAAAAGACTGACATTCCAACAGTATTAAGATGACTTCTAAGAATTTTACAAATGTGTCAAATTTCACACGAGTTAAAGTTACTTATTATGTAATTGTATGTTCTTCTATTCATTATGTTTATGTTACTTGTGTACAATCTGTTCAGTTGTATAGATGTTATAGTAATTGAATATCAACAAATTGTGTATCGGTTTTTGTGATCTTGAGGTTGAAAAATGTTTCTGATTAGTTTTTTTTTCCTGTTAACAGGTGCACTTTATATTGGGATGGATACAGTTAACGTGTTTGAAAAAAACTAAGTGTGTATTCTGTAGATGTAAATCTAACAATTGTATCGCCAACATATTTGTACCGGTATATTGGAACGTTTAAGCCTTAACTCGAAAAGTTGTTCTGGACTTTATTTTAATTAAAGTGTTAATTCCCATACCAATATTCTCGAAAATACATTTTTATTCAAGTGGGTTTCTAGTCATTACAAAGGGTTACGAAAACATGGCTATCTATAATGGCGAAAAGTTTTATCATCATGATTGAGAAATTTCAGTTGGCGCTGTTAGTTTTGAAAATATTTCTCAACAGTTTTGTGAAATTATCAGTTTATTTAGTGTTTGTTACGTGCATCAAACTATAAACTTATTGAAAGCCTAATTTGCCTTCCAGTTATAAATAAATCGAAATAACAGGTTAAATTTTGTGGTTATTATAAGATTACGGATTCAGTTTAATAAACATGAAGTGAAAGTGTACAATATAATTTATTAAATACATATATGAATATATAAATTTAAAAACAGAACATGCTTTTAAAGTGTTCATAAGCAAAAAATGTTATCGTAGAATACACGAAAGAATGAAAACAATATAACCATTAACCATGAAACTCATAAAACGTATGTCTTATTCTCCAGACACATTTGTTATTAAAGACCGATAACCTAGACAATAAGAAGAATGTTCAGTACCACACTTCAGGTATTTAAGAATATTGAAGCCAAGTCTTATTTGAAGAACATATATATTAAAGACAAGGTATATATCACAACATGTTAAACACGTGAAGAAAATAAGAATTACATCACAACATACCTCAGTATCGATAATTTTTATAACTTTTTGTTCTGATATCCAGAAACACGAAACCACAGATTGAAAAAAGGGCAAAAACAGTTGAATCCACGACAGGTTTTTACCAATCCCGAAACAGTATTGGAAATTGTCATCCTGTCACGATCTGTTATAAAGATAAAGGGCGAAATTGTTCCTAAGGTATCATATGCTATTTCATGAACTACGAGAAATGTAAACAAATTTGCTTGTTTATTGAGTAGAATTTGACGAGTCTCATATTTACGAACTATTAAAAGAAAAAAATGAGAATGAAATATAAATATAAAGAATGTCGTAATATATAAAGTACAGAAGGTACTTGAAACAATGAAGGTAATACTGGTGGACTGCCAAGAAGTACAAGAGACAATAGTTAACAACCAGCTGTTGAAACCATATGTGGAGATACACTGTATAAAATGCATGGTTTATAGAGTCTGGTAGACAGATATTCACTATGGTTTTGTTTGTTTGAAATAAAGCAGAAAGCCGTTGAACAGGATATCTGTATTTTGTTCTTCAAAGGTATCGAAACTCGATTTCTCACAGTGCACGTCTGCAAACACCTCTATACCACTGGAGGGGGGCGGTCGTTCGCTATGATATTCTATTTTTATGGTTTACTACGTAATGAATAATGCGTTTTTGAGTATCCCAATCTTTCTCGGTTTACAGCGCTTTTAGTGTCACATGAATGTTTTCACGGCGTTCTTTGAAAAAAAAAACAAAACATACACTTAAGTTTATGAAGAACCTGGGTCCAAAAATTTAATTTTTAAAAAGTATTTCTATTCTAACAAATTAGTTGTCGTTTTACATAATAATACACATAAATTGAAAGTATAAACAGTATTTTAGTTGATTTTTAAATAACCACAATTTAACATGGGATGTGTGTGACTGTTAGACATTGCACAGCTTCTCAAATATTGGAATCATATTGGACACTACCAACATTTCCTGTTCCAGATTGAAGTTCGTGCGGTGGCTACTTTTTATTACACCAATTGCCAAAAAACAAGCTTCGTAAATATATGTCGTCGCAATTACAAATAGGATTCGCTGAGCATTAGCTCTTTGCAGCGAATATTCATCTTCTACTGATTTCTAATTCTCAGTTAGTTCCATGTTACTAAAATGTGTTTTTAAAGACTTGTCACAAGACACTTCAATAAAAGTTTTTCTTCTTCAGGTGTAAATTCAGATGGAGTATTACCCTCTTGAACTTCAGCAAACTTTTCCATATCTTCAGGAAAGTAATTTCCAAACTAGTCATTGAGCTGTGTTAGGTGCTTCTCAAAAACAGATTTTAGTTCGTGGGTCAAATCAACTTGATTGGATGTAATAAGCTGCTGCAGCAGAGGAAAACTGTCTTTGCCACCATCTTCATTCATTTTTATTCTTTATAGTAGTAACATTTATCAAAACTGAAACACTCTCTTCAAGTTTCAGAGTGTGCGTGTTGCTTCCCTGAAGAGAGAGATTCAAGATAATCAGTTTCTTGAAGAGATTACACAGGTATGCTAATTTTGACAGAGAAAAACCAATGCCCAAGAAGTTTTTAGTACATTCGTGTTCTTTTTCTTCCAGATAAGAAAGTAATTACTGCTGTAATTCGAACACACAGGACAGTATATTCCCATGAGATGACAATGGAAAACTACAGTTGTAGAACAGATAAGTGTGCACAGGTCCCATATCTTCACACAGTTTCTTTTAAAACCTCGCCTTCTGAGGCCGAATTTTTATAACTTACTCAAATTTCAACATACTTTTCAGGACTAGGTTCAGTGTGTAGTAAATTAAATGAGCACCTTTAGATATAATACACTTTGCGGACACTCTTCCTGATTGACATCTACTGCAATAAAACAAAAGTCTAGATGACTGTCCTCATATTTCCATTAAATCGCAACTTTGCCATTAGTCTGTGGTTCGACATCTAATTCTTCACTTCCACACTTCTTATTAATGTTCAAAAGTATTTTCATTTTATGCACAATGACTAAAAATAAACAAAATAATTCACTGAACTTCACTAGACCTCGCAGACACTTAGTCACAACAACCTTCAGTTATTTCTATTACTGATGTACCCTGAGAGTCGACAGGTATTTATATACAAATTCTAAGAAACGAGAAAGTTCGAGAAGTTCCTGTCATAGCCGAAAGTATAAGTTAACAAAAACATATCTCAAATATTTGAGAACGACATCAAAAGGAATGTAGTAAGGTCTAATGTTAAAACTATGAACTACCACGAGCTAGTAGTTCGCGCCGTGTCCTAAAGTTGTAGATATTGCTGTGATTCCATCATAAATTCGAAATATCCTTCATTACCACTGTGTGTTTGTCAAAGCGCACAGTTTGGGAACCACTGACGTAGTGAAGAAAACATGATAGTGAACATATTTGTTTCGTTAACATCATCTTTCTGCTATTTGAAATACTCTTGTCTGATTTAACTGTCACTCTTGTACAGCACACAAACCCAGATTTTACCCTTTTAATTTTGCGTTAAGAGTCCTTAAGAGGTTGTAAATTTATGCTAATTTTAAGTCATGATGTAATGCACCAGTGGCGGAGCTACAAGGAATTTCGTTTATGGACGTGCTTTTGGACTATGATCAGTGCATGAGGTTAAATATTGACCCTTAAATTATAAAAACAGCACAAGAGGATAGAGATCTGTAACTCCGAGAACCTCAAAATCTGCTTTGGGGAAAACAGCCATACTCCAAAAAAACCCACAATCACAATCAGGGCGCCTAAAATTCTTCCCTCATCGTGCCAGGAAGTTGCTGAAAAGGAAATCATGATTAGTAAACTTTTAAAAAAAACACAAAGAGAGTGATCAATTCTATCTGTATCGATGAGTAGTTCTATTTCTGCCTAGGACGATTGGTGCCTTCTTACGAATCTGATTGGTGTCTTCTTGCTGAACGTGGTGTTGATGTCTGTTGTCTTAACGAGCGTGGGTTGAGTCTGGCATGAAGCTGTCTTCTTTGTTTGGGACCCTGTTGAAAAGTAATGTTAACGTTGTTCAGAGTATCCTTGTCTTTCTTCTTAGAATTAAGTGTAGAAATGCTGCTGGCAGCAGAGATAATGGGAATACATGGAGATGAAAGGTTACTGGACAAGGAGTACTCTGATTGATAAACTTGACATGTGGAAATGTAGTTGGTCGACACCGGGGACGTTCGTCACTAAAATTAAAATGCTGTAGGATAATTCGTTGTTTAGAATAGAAACAGCTACCAGTTTATGCTCAATCATAACTTTTACAAAGTGGGTTTGTAATCATGTGGTCTTGAAGTAGATTCAGTGGGCTACAGTTGTTGTTTCCAGTGAATGTTGAATTTCAGCTGGAGTTATAGACAAATGAATGTTGTAAATAAATACTGAGTATAAGCTACTCGAACTTTTGGTAGGAGAGCACAGGACGTTTATATTTGTATTCTACGGTCTACATAGATTAACGTGGTCCTGGAGTATTGAAGACTGCAGTAATATACCTCCTTCTCTTAATCCGATTAGAGGGTGAAATCTAACGTTAATCCGTCAAGAATTACCGGGAGTACTGATAATCTTGACGTAGAAGGAAGCTTGTGTGATGAAGGAAACATGGCAGGGATGAATTCACACGTCTGAACACTTCAGCTACTTGTCGAAAAACCGAAAACGAAACGGTACATTCTAAATCCACGTGAGGTCGCTATAAAAAGCACTCTCGTCATCGCGCTATGACGTCAGCATACCCCTAACCGTGATGAGGTCTCGGCGACGCTTAGAATAAAACGTGGTATTCATAGTCTGAGCATGTTAACCAGATGGCCACGTTCAGTACTTTAAAGTTCATTTAATAACTATTTTATATATGTCACAGAAAATTCTCCAGTGGAATGTGGTATTAAAATTAGGAAATTATTAGCATAAGGAATGGATTTTTCATTCTATATACTGAGATCTTACCATGTAGGACGTAGCTTTATACAGTTTTTACTAAAAGATAACACTGCTTTACATTATCCTTATGAGTAAGTAAACGATTCGTATTTAATTGTTTTTGACTGCTATATATGTTTTACTACGCTATCAAACACAAATACTTTACAAATATAGTGTTCCATAGTAAAGATATCTCGGTAATTTAAACACGTTCTTAATTTTCCTGGAAAACCAATGTTTTTCTAGGGTTTCCTTCCGTTTAGTAATGGAAGGCATGACCAGGTGGTTAAGGTACTCGGCTTATAATCCGAGTGTCGCGGGTTCCATTCCCTGTCACACCAAACAAGCTCGCTCTTTTAGGCGTGGGGGAGTTATAAAGTTATGGTTAATCCCACTATTCGTTAGTTAAAAAAGTAGCCCAAGAATTGGCCGCGGGTGGTGATAACTAGCTGCCTTCTTTCTAGTCCTACACTGCTAAATTATGGACGGCTAGCGCAGATAACTCTCCTGTAGCTTTGTGCGAAATTCGAAACAAACCAAATCGTTCAGAAACTGTAAACTTTGAGAGCTTGTTATACTAAATTACAGGGTTCGATTTCTCTGATTTTAATATAGGATTCGATTTCTGTTGTGGCCCCAGCTGTGACAGACTATTGTACAAATACGTATTTATCAAAAAACAGTTAAGTTTATTTTTATTTTACCTCTGTTGATAATAAATCCCCTATAAATATTTTTCTTCTCCATTTCATTTTCTGTAGAGTCTTGAATAACCGACATACATTATATTATTTATTATCTAAATCAAGAAGAACATTGAATTTTAACCTTTAACACAAATAAAACTGTAATAATGTCTTCTTATTCCTACTAATGATTTAGTTTTATGAACTGATTTAATCCTGTCTTATTGACCTGCTAGTTATGTTTCTTTGTGATACATTATTCCGTGTACAATATTTGACATCAAACTGCTTTTGAAATATTCGGTAAAATCTAATAAGTCGTTGAAACACTGTATTAACCTGTAGATCTACCATCTTGGCAAGTAAAAGCGTCGAAAATTATAATTGTTATAAGAAATATTATTTTTTGGAAGGTAGAGGGCAACACAATAAGAGAAGCTTCACTGGATGACTAAAGTATCATAATAATACCTAGAACGCTAAATTCCTAATTACTGTTTTTGTTTCTATGTTTATACCAATTGTAAGAGTTACCGCCTTGTTGAACAATCAATTTTATTGTTTTATTTAATTACGTACGAAGCTAGCCATCACTAATTTCAAGTGTTAGACAGGAGAAAAGGCAGCTAATAAATACCACTTTCCGTCAACTTTTAGGCTAATCTTTAGGAACTAACAGTCGAGTTGATCGTCACCTGACAAAGTCCCCAAGGCGAAAGAAAGATTAAAATGTTCCACAATGTGTTTGTATTTTATATGTCCTAATTACCAGAACATAGTAGGTCTAGTCCTACTGTGGAACATTTGTGAGCTGCGGTAATAATACAAGGACAGGTGTGTAGACTCTTCTGCCATCTCCAACAATATCCAATGTGATGGGTCTGTGAGAAAATTTCCACTAAAGGAATGTTTTGTACATTACATAGAATATACATTCTTCACTTCCCACATCTATACGCAATTATGAAACACCGTCAATGTCCATGAACAAGGACTTTTGAGATACATATTACGAATACCACAAACACGAAAGTACAAAACGATACATCCAGTGTCTATGAAAGGTATATAATTACCTCGTATTTGATCTTATATATCACGATTTAATCGACATGTTAACATAGACTTTTGTGGCTAATTGTATTATATCGATGAAGCTTTATCATATTTCACTATCTGTCCATAGTAGGATGGTTTTTAACAACAGTATACTGGTATCTGGATTTAAATATCCAGAGTCCATCTTGGCACATTCCTCTATACTGTATTACATCTGTCACCTACACAAATTAAAAATCCCTGACAAGGCAACGTCTTTGACATGGTCTGTAGTTAATTTTGTTAGAATGAATAATATTATTCATTTGCAGAATTTGCAAACTAAACTCACAAGAAAACAAATAGTTTATCCATTTTTAAGTAACATGAACAAATTAAATCAGTCTATAGATCATGACGTCATCAAAACGTAATATTAATATCTGTCAGTACTATTGAACGCAGAATAAATCTAAGCTAAGTATCAGACACTAAAATAATACCCAGTATCAGATAAGTTTTCAGAAATATTTTATACTAAACATCCAGTACCACGATACCGTGTACATGTTTAGGTGGAATGTTCAGGGATTTAATTAATTTAATAACAATCTTTCGTTTAAGTCGAATTTTATAAGAAAACTTTCAATAAAAAGCTATTAATAAACATATGATAACTTAATATTTGAAATTAAAGGGAATACATAAAATGATAAAATTCGATTTGTTTTGCTCATAAGATAACAATACTAAAGCGCGCTCTATTGACGAAATATATATCTTGAAAATATGACGTTTTAGAACAACCGATTAATTGCTTTTGCTATAATTATGTGTGTTAATAGTGATCGTATCAAATGGCGTAAAAAATAGAGAATATCTAAGAGCTGTGCGACAACCAGTGGTTGTTTTATAGCCAAAGTTTCACCTTTCGACACTTAGAAACAGACAATAATTCCTATTTCTATCTTCACGTCATGATATAACCGGCAGATTAACATTAACCTTTGTGTATTATCTTGATGCAGCCACACCAAATATCAGTCCACATAAGGATGGAGTTTACCAACAGAATATTGGTTTAAGCCTCGATATACGCTGTATGATAGTTCTTCAGCTCTGACCTGCACCAACCTTAGAAATCGTTTTTGACATAATATGAAGTTAGTTTTGTTGCCCTAATGCAGGTAGACATATATCTCAATAATTATTACGACGTACTCCAATATATCACGGGCTAGAAGTCGCTGGTAAAACTTTAGAGTGGTTAACCTTTGATCTATTACCTTTAGGATAAGTTTCTAAAGATGGTTCTTATGTCGGGTTGGTAGAGTTAACTTCATGTAAGTTATTTTGTTTACAGTTATAAAGGTGGTTCAATGAATCTCTGTGTGCTGGTTATTTGTCATATCTAGTTTTTAACTTCATACATTACTTTCAAAGTGAGACTGCTCGCTGGTTATAGAATATTTTGGTTGACTTTGCCGAATGTTTTCTTTTAGAAATATTTCTGTAACAGTGGGTTAGATATTTTCTTGATAACAGAAAACACTGTAAACGAACCTTTCCTGAAAGGGACAGTTTTAGGGACATCGACATATTAACAAGTGAAAACCAAGGACGTTATGATAGTGGCCAGGATCAATGTGATTGTTTGAACAAGATGTTATCATAGATACCAAATAACTTCATATTAAATATTCATTGTACTTGTGAAAGAGAAATCGTTAACTTACATTAAGAAACAGTTTTGTATTTAATACAAGATTTATGAAACTATTTTACACAGTACTTTCCATAAAATATATAATACTATTTATTGGAGGAGTATACAGATCAAACCGAAGATATCAAATTCAATTTATTTTACTCACTAGATGGCAATAATATAGTGCTTCCTACTGACGATATATATTTTTTGAAAGTATGGATTTTGAGAACAACCATTTAACTTCATTTAATATTATTAAACCTGTCGGAAAGCTAAAACATTCCAATGACAACATCTGGTTATGAATTTAATATTAATATTATGTGTACTAAATAAATAGAAAAGGCTTTTTTATTATACAGTAAATTATTTTTTCTCACAACAGTAGTTCTTTGAAAATATATAATTAATAGACTTACAATAAACAGCCATTCTACTATGTTAGTTGTAAAGATTTTATTTCCAACACGCCACATTGAAGCATATTGAGGAGAATAAGTTTAAGTCAACAAATATTTTGTGTAAATATTAAGTATTAGTTACTTGAATCAAAGATCAAACAGAATACCATTTTAAAATGTATTTCATAAAGAAACTTATTTATTTATACATGCATTGGTTAACTTGATACAAATGTTATGCTTTGCACGTCTGAAATGTTAACTTAGTTATTTAAGAATTTCTTAAAATTTTCACACAAACAACTCTTAAGTCTAAGTTCAGTTATCCTTGAGTTGATATGATACGTAAAATTTTGATTACTAATTTATTATCTTCGAATGTACATGTAACACACCTAATGTAGCATGCTACATAAATGAACTGAGAAACTAATTATCAAAAAGTGTGAAAAAAATGTGTTATTTCAAAATTCTTAATTTGTAATGTAATTTTAAATTAGCAAATCCATCGATATCGAGTTTATTACTAATGAGACTTCGTCTGGAGAAATCTCTCTCTCGCTCTGTTTTTTAATAATGAAACTTTTCACTTTCGAACTTTTGTTCTTTTCTACAAAACAATAATAAACTTTCAGACTCGTCTTTGTAATACAGAACAAAAAGAAAGAAAGATTATCAGCCTTTCAAGACAATAAACTAATTTGTGTGGCATTCCTGCTGCTTATACTGAATATTTAATGTCTTTGTTTCGATATTTGTAAATTTAAACGTATAACAGGAGAGAGTTAGACTTGTGATACAGAACAAATAATGTTAGAGAAATAGAACCAGGATTGAATTCATGTTATAACACAACATACTATTTGTACTTTGAACTACCAGTGCCATACAACAGTAGCAGTTAATAATTTGGTAGGTGGTATAGTGCTACTTAATTAATGGCTGCCTTCCTTGTAGTCAGTAATTAAAGTTAGGCTTTAAATTCATTCACCTTAAGTTGAGAAACTGGTAACATCAATAACTTATAATGCTAAAATTCGGGTTTCAATTTCTCGTGTGGTCACAATTAAGATAGATCTTTTTCTCCTTTTAACAACAAACAAACACGGGAATTATTGGTATTATTTATTTTTTTATTAATGATAAAATTCCACGTGAATACTGTAGTATCCTCAGTGTGAATCGTTTCTTCTTACAATTAATATACTTTATGACTTTGTACGTGCACGTGCAATTCTTCTTCCAAGGTTATTAGAACAACAGTAGATAGGAGGAACATCAGAACAAACAAAACTTCTTCCACATACTATGCCATCTGGACAAGACGTCATAGCTTCAGACAATAAACAAAACGACATTATTAGAAAATGTATCGATTATAACATTTTGTATTATTTTTTATTCATCACTATTTATCTATTTGTGAAGCCCAGCCGATCAACATTACGGTTATAAGACTGTTGAAATAACGTCAGTAACAAATTCAACCAATGATGTTACAGAACACTTCACACAACATAATTATATTCAAAACTTTCGTTACTTTGTCAATAAAATCTCCTTTTATTAATTTCTAAACCAATCTACTCTCTTGTTTTTCGGATATTACCTTATGTAAAATTTCAGTCACATTTATTTCTACAATGCTCTTCACGTTTAAATATAACATTATGTCTTCGTGTATAAAAATGTACCTTTTATTGTCTCTGCAATAGTACATAAAAGGCCTCTTTACAATGAGTTTAAAGATGCACTCTGTTAGTAAGCTAGCACACTAGTTATATAGTTCTTAGTGCTGTGGTCTGTATGATATACAGTCGTTAATTAGCAATAAAAACCTTTTGGCATTTAATAGTAAAAATGTGAATACTATGAAATTAGACTAAAAATTAGTTGGATAAAAGTTTAAGGCCATACGAAAAAAGTCCTAAACAGGTTAGAAAATGCCCATTAAAAGGTCTCAGTAGTGAGTTGCACGACCGTCATTGCGAATAATTGTAACATTCTCTTTGGGATGGTCGATATAAGCGTTTGCAAAAGGTTGGCTTCACGAAGATCATGCACTGTTTGGAATTGACGTCCATTTCTATAGACTTACCTTTCCATCCACCCCCAAATATTTTCAATCGGGTTCAGTTCGGGTGTACACGCTGGATGGTCCAAAAGAGTTAATCTATTCACCATGAAAAAGTCCTTTGTTCTGCGGGCATTGTGGATTGCTGAAAGAACAAGTCATTTCCACGAAACCAAGGGCCTTCACTCAGTAAGGATGCTCTTTCCAACATGCCAATGTAACCAGCTGTTGTTTGACGCCCCTGTATAACTTAAAGCTCCATTGTTCCATGGAAGGAGAAAGCACCCCAGATCATGATGAAACCTCCTCCACTGTGTCGTGTAGAAAATGCCTCTCGTGGGATATCCTTATCGTGTTAGTAACGTTGTATGCCATCTGGACCATCTAGGTTAATTTTTTTCATCAGAAAACAAAACATTCATCCACTTCTCTTCGTCCCATGTTTGGTGCTTATGAGTAAAGTTTAACCGAGCTTTTTCGTGGTGTGGAAGGAGATGTGGCCTTCGAATACGTTTACGGTTTTTAAAACCTTTCTCTCGAAGAGGCCGTCTTATTGTTCTTGAGCTGTATTCTGTGTCTGTAAGGGCCTCAATCTGGTACAAAGATCAGCTGGTGTCGAATCATCCTGCTCGACGCCGGTGTAACGATTTCAAATTACCCCCGTTTTCAAGTTACACCTCGGTAATATGAAATCGTTTTCAGAGTACCGGGGGAGTAACATGAAATCGATTTTAAATTACCCCTCTTGATTTCAATTTACCCTTTCTTCTAATGCCAAAATGAATAAACATAATGATTGCTTTTAATATTTGTAGTAAGTGCCGAATACGTATCTAAGTGCATGATAATAGGCAAAAGGCAAAAAAACAGACGGGATTTACATAAATTAAAGAGTTCATATGTGAAGCATTCTTAGTTCCTTTCAACGTCGATATATATACAATCAATCAGAAAACATAACCTGCGTCCACTCGCGGTCAAAAATAATTATTACTTCCGCCAAATATTTTTTATTTTTTTATTAAAATTGATGATTTATATGAGATAAAAGGTATTTTAAGGGCTCGTCGTTGCCAAACCACAAGGTCTACATGCTGTCTTCATTTAATATGTTGTAATTTATACGTATTAATTTTCTTATATTTCTTTATGCGCAATGAAATAAAAATGAGTCATTGATACCATGAGATATAGAACATGATAAATATTTGAATTTTTACATTGTTATTAATATGTTAATTTCACTTACACACCCTGAGTGCGATAAAAATGTTTAGCATCTTAACAAACCGTTAAAATGAGTCAATCGGGAAGGGAGTAGTGTGAAATCAATGGGGATAAAATGAAATCGATTTCAGACTACCCCCGAGAGTAACCTGATATCGATTTTGTCCTACCCCCCAGTTGTATGAAAACGAATTCAAATTTTCGTGGGGTAACATTTACAGGGATAGTTTGAAATCGTTACACCGGGGTAAATTATCTTGGGCCAACCACTTGAAATTCTCGTACCGCATCTCGGAGGGTCTTTTAAGAAACTTGCAACAGCAGTTTTACTACGTCAAATCTCACCAGCGATGGCACGTTGAGGAAGACCTTGCTTTTGCAGATCGACAATTCTGCCACGCTCAAACTCTGTCAACGTTTTAGTCTTTGACATGTCTTCATCCAATGCAACATAAGAGATGTCAGTGGTAGATATTGACAACGCTAATGATTGAATACAAATGACTAAATTTCGCTACGTGTTTACCGATTAACGCTTCGTTTCAGTATGGTCTTAAACTTTTGACCAGCTTGTATTTAGGCTAATTTCATGGTGTTCACATCTTCCCTATTAAATACTTAAAAAGTTTTTTTCCCTTTTCCTTTTTTTTATATTTCAAAGCTTTACTCAAATAAGTGGTTGAGTCTAACAACGCAAAATGCATATTTTCTCTTTATCTTTATTGTCCTTAAGATTTTGGCCACTAGTTATGTGTTAAAATGGCATCCTGATGGGAAAGTGAATAGTAATATGATAAAGTAAAAATGTTTTATATGATTAATCACTACTCGACCATAACACTGCTATTCATTCTTCTTAATGAAATACATAAAACAAAACACTAAACGACTTCCTATACAATGTTGTTTATTGTTTCGACTTTTACTCACTTTAACTGCATAGAATTCTAAATAGGAAAAACACATCTCTGTACTACAATGTAAGAATTTATTTCGTGTGTAATATCTAGTCCCTAACAATAATTTAGAAATATCTCTATTAGATACGTTTAATAAAACACTCAACAACTTCATGTTCTTTACCTCGTTGATTTTATTTGGAGTTCCGGCGTTCAGACAATAACATGTTACTTTGTATATAATCAAACCAAGGAACTAATTATTCGAATAATAATAATACAGTCTACTAACTCTCACATATAACACTATCTTTGCTTCAGTAAATAAAAACTTACTAATCTTTTAAAATTTGCAACTTCAAACGTTTTTTATCAAATGTAATTTGAAATTAATATGTCCGTGTGAAGTTTAACATGTTGTTACAACAAATCGAAATGTAACAATAATTTCTATGTAATATTACTCGACACATGAAGTTAAATACGATTTTGTATATATAAAATAGATAACAAACTGACCGACCTAAAAACAATATTAAAATGACATTTAATAATATTACAATGTTATAAAATTTCAAAAGATTTAATATTATTCAACAGACAATTGTTATGTTCTATTTATCTTGTTTATTTTACTTGGGTACAGTCTATTCAGTTGTATAGTTGTTATAGTAATTGAATATATATCAATAAACTCAGTATACAAATCCTGCGTACAATGAAGAGTGTTATAACAGGGTTATAAAAGCTCAAACGTTAACATTTTCTTACATATATATAAAATATAGAAGTGGCCTCTTTTACTGGAATAAAGGACAGTGAGTGTCTCACGAGAAATTCCAACGTCTAATCTGTTAACTGCTCTCAGAGCCTTCTCCAGGTACTCAAAGTGCAAACTTTAGGTAGGAGGAACATCACAGTCAACAAAATATTTTGAACATATAGTCCGAACAGTTAGAGATAGTGAATAATATGACATTATTAGAAAACACTTTATTATTAATATTTCATAACGATATTTATTAGTCACTATTTATCAAGCTGAAAGGCTTAGCCAATAAACGTCGCGTTTAGTAAACTGTTAACATGAAATCAGAACCTAGTTCAAACACTGTTATACATCGTGTATAAAAGTGATATTTTATTTTATATGTATTATGTAATCATTCAGTATTAAATCTCTTACGTCGAACCGTCAATTGAATAATGTTACTTTTATCATGTTTTTTCGACTTCAAAATTATTTAGGTAGAGGTTGCCCGTTTTTGTGAGACATTTACATGTGTTGATAAGCTCACCTGTTGCTCCAATAGTGAAAAAAGTAACATATTTTCGACCCAAATATTTGGTTCATAACAAAATTTAACGATTCCGAACCTCATATATAAGGGCTTGACGTTAGTACACAAGCTTACAGATACATATCGATATCAACGGCTGATTTTATGAGAAACTAAACTGAAGAAACTGGAACCACAAGAGCCCTGTTTTTACTAAACACTTAACAACTTAACTTACGATGTTAGATATATCAAAATGTCAAGGTTATGAAAAATGTATTCTCAAGACATCTGGTATGGGTATTAAAACTTTAATTAAAATAAAGTACAGAACAACGTTTGGATCATCTTAGGTCATCTTTAGGATAACAAAGATGTAGTTTGCAACTGACATTTGCTGAGCACATGTTTCAGGGACGAGAGTGTAAACAGGTACGGTATTGTAAGGGGCGATGCAGTTATACGTTACGAACATCTTTATATTGGTTTAATTTTGATTTTAGTTGTTTAAGTAGGGTTTCATTGATTTTGCGTTTGTTTATATATATCTCCCTACTTAGTATCTGGGAAGCTTCTATGGTTATGTTGTGTTTATTTGATTTGCAGTGCTCAAAAACATGTGAAGGTGTTTTTGTGTTCTTTGAATCTGGTTTCCATTTTTCTGCTTGTTTCTTCAATATGTAAGTCGTGGCAGTTGTTTCATTGTATTTTGTAAATAATGTTGGTGTTGTGTTTGTCAGCGTAGTTTTTACCTAGTTTGGAGTTTAGATTTGTTCTTGGTTTTAGAATAAGTTTGGTGTTTACTGGAATATTGTGTTTTGTTATAGGTTTTTCTTTCATCTAAATGCTGTTTGTATTTTTTGTGATGTCAGGAATATGGGGTATACAGCTGTGTGAGGTTTTGTAGTTTGTTTGGATTTATTGTCGTTTGTTTGTTGTTGATTGTATTATTGATCTCGGTGTGTGCGAATAATTTTTTCAACGGTTTGTGGAGGAAATTTGTTGATGTTGATGAAGTGTTATTTTATTTTGTTGATTTCATCGTTAATTTTATCAGGTGAACATAGTTTTGTGACTGCGTTTATTTGGTTTCTTAATATGATGAGTTTTTGTTTTGTTTCATGTGTTAGGTCACAGGGAATGTATAATTCAGTATGGGTGATTTTTCTGAGGATTTCTGTTTTGAATTGTGTTTCGGTTCTTGTCATCTTGAGGTTGAGAAATGTTATTTTCTTAGTTTTTTTTCCTATTAACATGTGAACTTTATGTTCGGGTTGAAGAACCTAAATGCGTGTTCTATAGATGTCAATCTAGTAATTCTATCGTCAACATATCTGTACCAGTGTTGTGGTGGGTGTCAGCCTTAAGTCGAAACGTTGTTCTGTACTTGGTTGGTTGGTTGATTTAGTGTTTTATGAGGAAATTAAGGTAATACAAAATAAAGTTAAAATTGAATAAATACCATAAAACCAATGTTTACATGTAGTCTACAACGTGAAGAGAAAAACCACAGTGATTGAAGTTGCAAAGGAATTTCTGTAGCGTGACTGTAATAATCATAACTCGCCAGGAAGACTAATAGGTAAGTACAAAAACCACCGTCAGGCACCTGAAGTTGGCCTTTCCAGTCCTGGTTTGGAGTTACTTAATGCTACGGTCGGAAATGGTAATTTCAAATTGAACAAGAAGAACTTGTTGATTTTTAAAAGGGAGCCACAGATGTTCAGCAAATAGCAGACAATATTTCCAATCAGGAGTGTTTACTCTTCTCAGATGACTTAAAGATAGGTCACAAATGAGGAGTGTAAAAAGCCATGGTGGGTTGGACTGACCAGTGGATACAGTAATGTGTTTCAAGAACAGACCCAATTCATCTTAATGCGATTGGATACGAAGGCCAAAAGGAGCAATTGTTCTGAAAAAGTATGACCCATCGAGGAAAGAAAATACAAATCCAGATGGAATTTTTTCGTAAGGAACAAAGTTTCGAAGCATATAGTAAAAACAGTTGCAAACGGCTGTGGTGCAAAGAAAGTTCATGAGCCTCTATGTATAAGTTCTGAACTGAGGAAGTGTGCAAAGCCCCACAGAAGAAAGGAAGTCCTTGATGATGAATAGGGTCTAGCATCTTTAATGCCGATGGTCTGGCAGAGCCACAAACCAGTGATCCATAGTCGAGTTTCGAACAAATAAGAGCACAATATATGTTTAGAATAGAGCGTTGATCCTTTCCCGAAGTTGTAGAAGAGAGGACACGGCAGATGTTCAGTGCTCTTGTACATTTGATCCGTAGCTGTTTTATGTGTGGTGTAAAGGTTAGCTTATGGTCAAAGATAAGCCCCAAGAATTTAGTCTTAGAGACCACAGGCAATTAAACTTCACCGATACTGAGTTCAGGATCAAAGTGGCACAAAAAGTGCATGAAACGGTTTTAAGAAGAGAGAAGGAAAAGCCATTTGCTGTGATCCACTTCTGTAAACAATTGATGGCAGTCTGTAGCTTCTGCTCAATATACCTAGTGTTCGACGACTGACCTGAAATGTGAAAGTTGACGACATAGAGCCTGTTTGAAGCATGAAAGTGAATTGTTCAGTGAAGGCATTAAGTTTTATACTGAAAAGTGTGACACTCAGAACACAGCCCTGAGGGACTCTAAGTTTCTGTAGAAAAGAACAGGAAAGTGTCGAAACCACACGAACTCGTAATCACCTGTCCATCATACAAAAGTTTTATAAAAATGGGCAAATGGCCACGTAACCAATATATATGGAGGCATCGCAAAATGCCATACTTGTACCATAATCCTTTTCAATGTCAAAGAATATTGCTACAAGATATTGTCGTTTGAGAAAGGCTTTTCTGATTGACGTTTCAAGTCAAATGAGGTGGTCCATGGTGGAGCGCTAACGTTTGCACCCACACTGAATGGAAGAGACGAGTGTTTTTGATTTGAGACACAAAACAAGATGATCATTAACCATCCTCTCTAAGGTCTTACAGAGAAAGCTCGTCAAAGCAATTGTACGGTAGTTTGAAAGAATCTTGGGATCCTTCCCAGGCTTGAAGAAATGTAGTACAATAGCCTGACGCCAGGCATCATGAAAAACATTCTCCTGCCAGACTAGTTAAAAACAACCAGTAGGATAGCAAGAGAAGCAGGAGATATATGGTACAGCATCTCATAGTGCATATCATCAGGTCCAAACAATGTACTGCTCGACCGGTGAAAGGCCAGTTTTAGTTCCACCAGTGTAAAGGGACGATTATAGTCATAGAGACAATCAGTTTGAAAGGAAAGAGGTAATTGCTCTGCCCGAGTCTTGATGGCTAAGAAGGTGGTAGAAGAATCAAAACTGCTAAATACCCGGCAAAAGCTTTCACCTAGAGTATCGGCGATACTCTTGGCATCAGTTACTTTTCTGGATATCAGAGAGAAATATCGAGAGGGGAACAGAGTGATATTACCCACTGACCTTTCAAATCTTGTCCCAAATGACTTTTGGAACTGGTGGTAGAGGAAATGCTGGTTATGAACTTAATTCACAATTCCTTCTTGCTTTGACACCTGACCCATCGAGCATGTGCACGGGCCTTTTGTTTCGCGATACTGTTTGAGAGTGTGGGATATCGAATTAAAGTATCCCAGGCTCGTTTTTGAGCCTTCCGAGCCATATGACAAACAGGATTCCACAATGGACGAGGATATAGTGAAAAAATGTGTCGAGGTTTTAGAAATACATTGAGCAGCTGCTTGTATAATACAGTCAGATACTGCTGCCACATAGTGGCAGGATCAATTTCTGTAAGAGCAGTAACAGAGGGTCAGTTAGCCTAATTTAGCCCTCACATGTTCACGCGGGTCTGGTTGCATCAACCACGGCCAGTCTCAAGATTATAGGGAAATTATCACTACCTTGTGCATTATTGTCAACCCTGCATGAAAAATGGGAAAATAATGAAGGGGAGAAAACTGAGTGATAAATAGCAGTAAAGGACATATTAGGTGTGTGAAAATAAGTTGAAGAACCAGTATTGAAAAGAAAAAGATTGTAATCAGAGAGCATATGCTCTACAGAGCGAACCCATCAATATCAGCACTTCCCCAGAGGGAATGATGTCTATTAAAGTCCCCCAAGACGAAAAAGGGAGACGGTAACTGTTTAATAAGAGCATCAAGGTCTTATTGATCATATGTCTCTTCAGGTGACAGATAGAGAGAACAAACAGTGGTGGTATGACCCAAGGTAACACGGATGACTACGGCCTCCAAGGGTGTGTCGAGTGGCAAAGACAGGGTGGGCACATGCTGATCAACCAACAGTGTCACCCTTTCATGCACTCATCCATCACACAGCTTGCCATTTCTGTATAAATAAAACCGTCGAAAGGTGTCTGTATCGGCAGGTTTAAGAAATGTTTCTTGTAAGGAGAGACACGAAGGATGGTAGGGAGCAATCAGTGTTTTGATGTCATCCAGATTAGAACGTAGACCTCTACAATTCCATTGTATCAGGGTGGACATTCTTATTTATGTGTAGGCGAATTGGGCGGATAATCCTTCTGTTTACGACCACATCTTTTTTCCTTACTTTTCTTATTTGAGGGAGTTCCATCGACCTCCATGGATCCTGACCTTGGTCGATTGGGCAGATCTTTGCTGTTGGAAGGGGATTCCAGAGACTGGGGACGTGCACGAATGATTGTTTTGAATTTTGGTGTGAGAGAGGAAGATGAATCCAAATAAATGCCTCTACCTGTATCGAAAGTATGTGGATCTTGGGGTTTGGAGGAATATATATAAGGGACAGAAATATGTGTTGAAGTGGACTCATCAACTTTTTAACCATAGAGATCAGTAGACATTTTTTTTGGAGAACGATTCTTCAGGAGGCACAGAGAGATCTGTCTGCACTCTCACAGTAGCTGAGGAACGAAGGGCAACACAATACGTCCTAGATGAGGTGGTGGACAGCAATTTTCGAGCCTGAGGATAGGTAATGTGATGAATTGTTTTCAAAAGCTCTACCTTTTTTTCTTCCCACCATTAAGGGCAAGAACGAAAGTCAGGCGGTTGAGAGCCATTGCCATTCATACAATAAGGATATGTTTCACTCTCATAGGCATCATGGTTATTGCCATTACGACAAGCACACGTTAAGGAACCACGACATGACGTCTTTGAGTGACCGAACTGTTAACACTGGAAACATCGAAGAGGGTAAAGAGTGTATGAATAGTATGTATGGCCATAATATGCAATTAAGATAACCTCCTTGGTGGTGAATTTTCTGTTCACCATCTGATTTTCTGTAGATCTTGAATATCATATACACATTATAATATTTATTATTTGAAGGATGACGAACATTAAATTTTAACATTTGTCAAAAATAAGCTATTATAATATCTTTTTTTTTATTCCCACTGATGGTTTAGTTTTATGAACTGATAAAATTCTGACTTAAGTACTTCTTAGTTATGTTTCTTCATGTATAGAATGCGACAATTTAAATTATATATCACGTCTCGCTTGTTTTCTCTGTTTACGGTTAATGATACAATATTCCGGGTATAACATTTTACTTCAAATTGCTTTTGAAATATTTAGTAAAAATCTAATAAACGTTTTAAATAAGCCATTAATCTCTAGATCTATTATTTTGGACAGTTAAAGCGCTGAAAATTATTATGGTTACATTAACAATTATTTTTAGCAGGTAGAGAGCAGCACAATTAGAGAAGCTTCTCTCGATTATTGAAGTAGCTTAAAAATACCAGGAAAGCTAAATTTCTAATTACTGTTTTTGTTTCAATACTTATACCAACTGTAAGAATTAACAACTAGTTCAAAAATTTACTTTTTGGTGTTTTTTTTTACATGAGAAGCTAGCCGTCACTAATTTTTAAGTGTCAGACTGAAGAAAAGGCAGCTAATGAAAACCACTTTCCAAGGCGAAAGAAAAGTGAAAATATTCGACGATGTGTTTGTATCCTATGTGTCCTAACCATCAGAACATACCAGGTGTAGTCCAACTGTGGGACATTCGTAAGCTGTGGTAAAAATAAAAGGACAGGTGTTTAGACTTTTTCGCTACCACCAACAATATTCTATGTGATGTGTCTGTGAGAAAACTTCCATTAAATTAATGGTATGTAATGAACTAGTATTTGAACATATTTTTCTGGAAAATATGGCGTTTTAAGAACAACCGATTCACTGCTTTTAATATAATTATGTGTGTTGATAGTGATCCTGTCCAACGGCTAGGTTTTCATTTGACAGTAAAAAACAGACAACGTCTAATAAATGTGTAAAAACTAGTGCTTCTCTTACATCAAAAGTTTTCTCTGTTTGACAGGAAAAAACACAACGTTCTATAAAACGTGTTACAACCAGAAGTTGTTTTTATAACCAAAGTTTTCTCCTTTTGACAGTTAGAAACAGACATTAATTTTATTTAATCTTAACCTTTGTATGTTATCTTGATGCAGTCACGCAATATATGGAAATCAGTTCCCAGAAGGATGGTGTTTACCAATAGAATATTGTTGGCAGCCTCGACGTACGTAGTATGACCCTTTGTTCTTCAGATGCGATCTGCACCAACCTTAAAACTCGTTTTTGCCACAATATGTAGTTAATTTTGTTGCTCTAATGCAGGAAGACATATACTTGAATATTTGTTACGAGATATTCCTATATATCACATAATAGAAGCCGCTGGAAAAACATTAGACTTTTTAACCATTCAGCTGTGACCTTCAGGAAAAGTTTACAAATATTGTTCTTCTGTCGCGTTTGAAGAGTTAACTTCATTAAGTTATTTTGTTTACAGTTATAAAGGTGTTTCAATGAATCTCTGTGTGCAGGTTATTTGTCATGTCTGTTTTTTTAATTTCATACATTACTTTCAATGTGAGAGTGCTGGCTGGTTATGAAATATTTTGGTTCTTCTTGCAGAGTGTTTTCTTTTAGAAATGTTTCTCTAACAGTGGATCAGATCTTTCCCTTGGTAACATAAAATATTGTAAACCACCCTTTCCTGAAATGGTCAGTTTAGGGGGCATCTACACATTACCAAGTAGAATCCAAGGACATTATGATGATGAACAGGATCTACGTAATTCATAAAACAGAATGTTTCCATAGATACTAAAAACTTCATAATAAACATTCATTATACTTGTTGAAGAGAAATCGTTGATTTACTGTAAGAAACAGTTTTGTATTTAATACAAGATTTATGAATCTATTTTACCCAGTATTTTCCATAATATAGATAATACTATTTATTAGAATCGTTTACAAATCAAACCGAAGATATACCATTCGATTTATTTTGCTCACCAGATGACAATAATATGGTGCATTCTCCTGACGAAATATATTTCTTGAAAGTATGGATTTTTGAAAACAACAAATTAACTACAATTAATATTATTAAACCTGTAACAAAACTAAAAGTGTCCAATGATAACATCTTGTTATCAATTTAATTTTGATACGCCTACTAAAGTAACAGAAAAAAGCTTTTATTATTATACAGAAAATGAATTGCTTTTAAATTTTCTTAGATAATAGTAGTTCTTTGAAAATACGTAAGTTGTAGACTTGTAACACACAGCCGTTCCACTGAATCAAATTTGAAGATTTTATTTTCTACACGCCAGATCGAATCATATTGGAGAAAATAATTTTAAGTCAATAAATATTTTATGTAAATATTAAGTATTAGTTACTTGAATTTTAATCAAAGATCAAACGAAATACTAAATAAAAATATACTTCATAAAGAAACGTAATCATTCATACGTTGTTAACTTCATACAAATGTTCTACTCTCCACGTCTGAAATGGTTAGTTAATTAATTAAAAGCTTGGAAAAATTTTCACACAAACAACTCTTAAGGCTCTGTTGAAAAATCTAAAAGTTGATGTGATATATTAAATTTTGATTATATGTATAATTATTCATTTATTATCTTCTAATGTACGTGTAAAATACCTAATTCTAATCTCCAAAATTAACCATAAATTTCTAGTTTCACGTCTCTGTAACACAGAACCCAAAGAAAGAAAGATTATCAGCTTATTACGACAATAAACTAATGTGTGTAACATTTCTACTGTTTCTACTGAATATCTAATGTCTTTGTTTCCTTATTTCTGGCCCGACATGGCCAAGCGTGTTAAGGCGTGCGACTCGTAATCTGAGGGTCGCGGGTTCGCATCCCCGTCGCGCCAAACATGCTCGCCCTTTCAGCCATGGGGGTGTTATAAAGTGACGGTCAATCCCACTATTCGTTGGTAAAAGAGTAGCCCAAGAGTTGGCGGTGGGTGGTGATGACTAGCTGCCTTCCCTCTAGTCTTACACTACTGAATTAGGAACGGCTAGCACAGATAGCCGTCGAGTAGCTTTGTGCGAAACAAAACAAACAAATAAACAAACAAACCTTATTTGTAAATATAAACGGATAATAGGAGAGAGTTAGATTTGTGTTACAGAACAAATAATGTCAGATAACTCGAGCCGGTGTTAACTTCATTTTATAGCACAACATATTATTTGTACTTTCAGCTATCAGTGCCACACAACAGTGACAGTTAATCACTTGGTGGGTGGTATGGTGCTACTTAATCAATAGCTGTCTTCCTTGTAGTCAATAGTTAACAATTAACGACTGTAGGAGATAGCTTTAGTATTTGTTCCATAAACATACGTTATACCAAAATTATTTTGTTTTTATCCAAACCTTTTTGATATCCAAGTCATTAAAGGTGAATTTTCAAGAAATTTAATAATTGTTTTAGAAACTGTAATTTGGTTAGGTATAATTTCTGTGTGGATGCCATATTTTTAAACACTTTTGTTTTTAAGTAAAAAATGAAACAAAATACGAAGGTTTTCGAACTCAATATCCTCTTGGTCGTCTGGCTGTTTCCGTGACGCTTTACAACTATGACGTAATAGTTGATAAACACGCTTCTTTGCGCTCCAACCATTTTGTTCCCTTCAGTGCTGGTGTTTTATGTAAATTTATCGGTGCTTTTTTCGGGTTACATACTTTGTGAGACGATTTTTTGTCTTTTTATTGCTACTTTATATTTTTGTACAAGATTTTGAAGAATGTAACAAGACATTCACATTTCACATTCATGAGCGTATTTTGCACTTGCGGCACCTGAAATTCAATAAAACCTTGATTTCCTAATCTAGACAGTAGATAAATCTATTCCAAATAGATTATATTCCAAATATAAAAGCTGGTAGATAATTCTGTAGTTGTTTTTGTATCATTTTTAAACATGGAAAAGTTCGAAGAATTCTATTTTTCAAATTTACCATTTCAAGATAAATTGAAATAAGACTATATCTTGAACATGTTGAAGTAATCAAGTACATGTTATGTATTTAAAAAAATGTATACTTGTAAACAATCAAATGTAAACTCCTTAACATATTTCCATAACTCATCATAATGAAATTAATCTTCACACAGTACTTTGACATTGTCATATTAAATGTAGATCTCACAAACCTCATAAAGCAAGTTGTTTTAATATATAATCTTATTTTTTTTCAGTATCACTCACAGTTCCGCTACTCTCGCTCGTGGAACTGTTCTCATCACTAAAGCTTGTCGGATCTGTGTCAAAAATAACTGTTTCAGGTTCGTTCAGAGTCGGTTCGAATTGATATGGCCCTACTCGACATTGTTCACAACACAAAGTCAAAACAGACTCCACCTCTGTTTCTCCGTATGCACTGGCCATGTTTATTTACATTCAACGCGCTGACGTGGCAGTGTGTTTGGCAACTATTACGTCACAGTACTTTTCCTAGCGGCAAAAGTAAAAAACTAAAAAGTTCGGATTGCGGCTCGGAAAGGGTTCTTTCTGTACCAAGTTCTATGTTTCATTTATTAGCACATATTTTTATAAAAAATGGGAACCTGCAAAATTAATCAGTATAAGTAGTTTTTTAAATGCAAAGATTTCGTTTTTCTGTAAAATTAACCTTTAAGTTTTCGTTACATTTTACTATTATCATTAGAACACAAACGTTTCACATTTACTATTTTTGTAAATTCATGAAACTAGATTCTGTAAGAGCTGACACAATTTCTTCAAATTGTCCTCAGTGGAACAGCAGTAAGTGTAAGTACTCACAACGATTAAATACGAGATTTTATTGCAAATAGTGAACACAGCAAATCGACCAATGTGGTTTGTTCTTATAACAAAATCTTTATATATTTATACTGTTCTGACATGTGAGAGAAATGAAACATTCTGTTCTTCAACTTTATTGTTATGAAACAAGAAACATTATAAAACATAACCGCACTTTCAAATATCTTAGTTATAATGTTAGAAACGTAGATAACCTTGATTTTATTTTTTTCGAATGGTTATATCTTGTTTCTATTTATTTTACTCAGTTATAAGGAAATAACGTTAAATAACTTTATTTATAATGCAAATCGGTTCACGATTCTTTCGTTTGAACTTCGACTTCAACCTTTGTTTAAATCAAATCAAAACAAGATCTTGGATTTACAGTTCTAAGTAAGTTTGCCAGAAGGCACATTGACCTAAAAAATGAATTTAATAGGTATTTTATAATTGACACATGAACTGTAAAAAAAGAAAGAAAAAGCGAACTTATAAGAATTCTTAACATAATTGGAACTTGATTATAGTTACTCTATTATTACAGTAGAGATGCTGCTCTTACAGTAGATGGCACTGCATTAAATTATATTTATGAGAAGGTTGTCATTTATTTTTCACTATTTTGACTATTATTTTAATTATCTGTTCCAAAGTGCTGACTCCATATTATTATATAAAATGTAAACAGATTTCATAATATAGTGATCCATAACGATGATATCTGTATTATGAAATCCTGCGTTATTTTTCGAATGACATTTTATATTTCCAACCTATTACAATGAATTAAAAGTACAAATGTCGCATGTAAGGTAATATTTTTTTTCATATATAAACGATTATTAACTACTTATCTCTAGTCATTATCTATCGTTTTACTATTTAGATATAGGCTAAATTATAAAATATCAATGAAATACGTAATGAAATTTTCATTACATATTATGGTCCAGAAAATGTATTTGATTGTCGATGATGTTCATACTTAATACATAGAAATAATAAGTAATTATCGAAAGCGGATTTATTTGATAGAGATTTCTAATATTTACAATTAAAATTTAAAATTTTATGTACTGTTTTAAACTGCTTGACAATCTCTTATTGTACAGTAAAATGATAATTTCAAATATTTTCTGAATATATTTATAGGCAACGACTTCGTTAAAAAGAGGCTTTAACATAGATAACTTATAATAATAAAATTCAGTATTCGATCTCTCGTTGTTAACTTTTAACAACAAGAAAACACAGGAATTATTTGTATTATTTATTTCTTATTGATGATAAAATTCCATGTGAATACTGAAGTATTCTCAGAGTTAATTCTCCAACTCCCCTTGTAACATTAGTTGAACAACAGTAGGTTCCAGGAACATCACAAAAAACAAAACCTCTTCTTCATGCTATGTCTTCATAGCTTCATACAGTGAAGAAAATGAGATTTTAAAATACGTATCGATGATAACATTTTATATTGATATTTTATTCGTCAGTATTTATCAATTTGTAAAGCTCAGCCGAAAAACATTACGTTGAAAAAGACTCTTAACATTACGTCATAAACAAATTCAACCAATCATGTTTCAGAACACTTCACAAAATATAATCATATTCAACACTTTCGTTACTTTATCAACAAAATCTCCTATTATTAATTTCTAAACCAATCTACTTTTTTGTTTACGGATATTACTTTACGTAAAACTCCAGTCACATATTTCTATATTGCTCTTCACGTTTAAATATAACTCGATGATTACATGTCCAACATGTACCTTCCATTGCATCTCTGGTAGTACTTAAAATCCATAAACAAAAGTACATTATTTTTTCATTAGAAACACAGACACGTTTCAAACGTTTAGCTACCTATTTTTATTATAAATTATCTAGTTTTGCATTAAATATTTTGTTACAAACCTTCATCAACAACAAACCAGATATAAACATTGAAACAAGTTCCTAAACGACAAAGAAAAACATAACTTATAATTGATATTTCTTCATAACATTTAAATTGTTTGTTTGAATTCAGACTTAAACATCTTTCAACAGTATAATAATTATTGTATTCTTATTTCTCTGATCTGTTATAATCAATATTCATGTGGTTAATGAAGTTTAACATTATAACGAAACTTATTTGAAAACAATGAATTTTGTCTGTTATTAGCTGCAGGATCAAGGTATAGGACAAAGGTATTTTGAGGGAGTGTCACAAAACAGTGACGACTTAACTGTGGATGTTGTTTTTACTTAATAAAACTAGAAAGTAGAACATTAATTTTTACAGAAAGTTTACATCTAGTGACCAAGAATAAGACACGACAGTTCTACCAAAACACAGAGAAAGTACACAATTACAACATAGAGAGACCAGGCATGGCCAAGTGTGTTAAGGCGTGCGACTCGTAATCTGAGGGTCGCGGGTTCCCGTCGCACCAAGCATGCTCGCCCTTTCAACAGTGGGGCGTTATAAAGTGACGGTCAATCCCACTATTTCTTGGTAAAAAGAGAAGCCTAAGAGTTGGCGGTGGGTGGTGATGACTAGTTGCCTTTTCTCTAGTCGTACACTGCGAAATATGAAACGGCGAGCACAGATTGCCCTCGAGTAGATTTGTGCGAAATTCAAAACAAACTAACAAAGAAACAACAGAGAGAAAAATGTCAAAGTTACCATGCATATTGTCAAATAGTGATTTGTTAAACTAAACAAAAATATTAGTTTCTGACAACATAATAATCAGAATTATATAAAGTATCAGTGATATATATATGTAAAGTATCAGTAACAAATATATATATATTATCCGTCACACATATGTCAAGAACAAGTAACATTTATATGTAAAGTATCAGTAACACATATGAAAAGTACCAGTAACATACACACATTTATGTTTACATTTATATGTGAAGTATCAGTAACATATATATGTAAAGCATCAGTAACACATATGAAAAGTACCAGTAACATATTTATATATAAAGTATGTGTGAGATATATATGTAAAATATCCGTAACATATACATGTACATCATTCCAATAAATACTTAAGATCTGAACTTAGTATAATATTCATAATAATTTATTATATATAGAAATACTCTCAAACAAGATATAAAATTGTATTACGAAGGATTCTGGAAGTATTAGATACGTGTATTTTCTATTACGTGTTACAAGAGTGTAAACATACAATTAGACTACGGTACTGATTCTCAACTATTATAGTTGTATTTTTAATGAGATGCTCAAATATAAGAATATCACAACCAATCAGAATGATTCCAGTAACAGGTGACACACTGAATCAATAGGAAACTGTGAGTGATTATTTGTTATTTAGATGTAAAACATATCTGTTACCGTAGCTAATGTAGTGGTGGGATAACATGAAAACTGTAAGTGGAAATGAAGGTGTGTGATGTGCCGTATTATAGCCACTACTTAGTTATTTTAACATTAAAAGACACAGGTAAACACAATTTTTTCGTTTCACTAAACGTATACAGGCTGCTTAGCTGATTCTTCTACCATAAAGTAGATAAAGATACTGTTTGTTTCTTTGCTTGATTTTCAAATTTCGGCTACATCTGCACTTGGGCTATCTGCGCTAGCCGTCCCTAATTTAGCTGTGTAAGACTAGAGTAAAGGCAGCTAGTCATCAACTCTTGAGCTACTTTTTAACCATCGAAGTGGGACTGACCGTAAATTATAACGCTCTCTCGGCTGGAAAGGCGACCATGTTTGGTGCGACCGGGATTGAAACCCGCGACCCTCAGCTTACGATTCGAACGCCTTAACCCACTTGGCCACCAATATTCGGATAAATAAAACTTACAATAACAAAATACAACATTTTACTAAACATCAAACTTATTTTAAAACCAGGTAGATAACTAAACACCATACAATGTAAAACCTACACTGAGAAATCCAACACCAACATTATTTACAAAATACAAAGCAACAACTGCCACGATTTCAATATTGTAAAAAGGAGACTTACATATTGTGCTTTACAACCAAACATAATACACACTGGAGTAAACCTTCCGTACTACAATGTGCATTCAATTGTATTTCATTTTTTACATTTTTCAGTAATGTTTGTACAGTAAAATCTACATCTAAATATTAACAACAAACTATAACGATTCATGCTAAATAAGCAACAATCGTTTACTTGTAACAAAATAATAACATTAATCTTAAACATATTCTAACTTATACTTATTATCGGACTTATTTACCAATTACTACATTCAATAAAATGAAAAAAACACTTTATATTATTCACCAATAACTTAAATTCGACGTCCAGCTTTATTGATAAGTGAACTACATATGTGTTAAAATAACATCCTAACGGGAAAGTGTAAGGTTGCATAATAAAGTAAAAATGTTTTCTGTGGCTGATAACTAGACCATAACACTGCTATTCATTCTTCTTTAATAGATACACAAAATAAAATACTAAACGCCTTCTTATACATTACAATATTGTTTATAGTTCCGACTTTAAGACTGTTCATCTGTATAGAATTTAAATAGGAAAACCAAATCTCTATATTACAATGCAAGAATATATTTCCAATATAATATCTCGTCCATAACAATACTTTAGATTTATTTGCATTATATACTTTTAATAAAATACCAAACGACTGCCTGCTCTTTACCACATTGGTTTTCGTTTTAGTTCCGGCTTTAGGACATTCACATGTGACTTTGTATACAATCAAACTAAGAAACTAATTATTCGTAGAGTAATAACACAGTACTCAAGCTACTAAGAATCACACATAACACTATATTTAGTTGAGTAAATGAAAATTTACTAATCTTTTAAAGGTGCTTTTTCAAATTTCTTTACATTGAATATAAGTTGAAATTAATAGGTTCATGTAAAGCTGAAATGGTATTATAACCAACCCAAACGTAACAATAATTTCTACATCATATTAGTCGTGACACGAAGTTTAAATAAGTGGTTTTTTATATGTATAAATATATAACAGATTGACTTTACAACAATATTATGATCACTACTAATAATTTTAAAAATGTATCAAACATCAGATGAGTTAAAGTTATTCGATATATAATTATATGTTTTTCTATTTATCATGTTTTTGTTATTTGTGTGCAGTCTTTTCAGTTGTATAGTTTTTATAGTAATTGAATATCATCAAATTCAGTGCACAAATCCTGTGTACAATGAAGATAATTATATCAAGGTTATAAAAGCTGAAATGTCAACACTATTCCACATATATATCATATAAAGAATTGGCCGATATTACAGGATAAAAGGATGGTGAGCGTCTGACGAAACGTTCCAACGTCTAATGTGTAAACTGCCCTCATAGCCTCCTCCAGGTCGTCCTACTGTAAACTCTAAAGTTCGAGGAACATCACAGTGATTTTGTGTTCTTTGAATTTGGTTTCCAATTTTGTACTTGTTTCTTCAATATTCAAATCGTGGCAGTTGTTGCTTTGTATTTTGTAAATAATGTTGGTGTTGGATTTCTCAGTGTAGGTTTTACATTGTATGGTGTTTAGTTTTCTACCTGGGTTTAAAATAAGTTTGATGTTTAGTGAAATGTTGTATTTTGTTATAAGATTTACTTATCCGAATATTGGTGGCCAAGTTGGTTAAGTCGTTCGACTCGTAATCTAAGGGTCACGGGTTCAACTCTCGGTAGCACCAAACATGGTCTTCTTTTCAGCCGTGAAGACGTTATAATTTACGGTCAATCCCCCTATTCGATGGTAAAAGAGTTGGTGGTGGGTGGTGATGATTAGTTGTCTTTACTCTAGTTTTACACAGCTAAATTAGGGACGGCTGGCGCAGATAGTCCTCGAATAGCTTTGCACGAAGTTCCACTAAAAAAGCAAACCCAATGTTAGTTATTTTTTCGCTCTTGTCGGGAACATATGGAATGCAGCAGTGTAAGGTTTTGTACTTTGTTGTGTCTGGGATTTATTACACAATGTAACACAATTTTGTTCCTAGACAGTATGTGTTATTTCTTAATTGCTTATGTTGCAAAAGAACAGAAAATGGCCGTTCTTCTCTACAAACTTTGCGTTTGTGACCTGCATAATGAAATTTAGAAATTAACTTATTTTCTATGTAAAATGGGCAAATTTGCACAATTTTAGTTACATAAGGTCGCAATAAAACAACATATGAATATAAGATTCACATGTATTTTACAAAGTTATATAAAATGAACAAAATGTTTAGAAGTGAGTAGTTTCTCGGGATTTTGTGTATTCCAGGATCTTCTTTATTTGTGTGTTTATGTGTGTTTTCTTACAACAAAGCCACATCGTACTATCTGCTAAGCCCACCGAGGGGAATCAAACCCCTGAATTTTGCCCCTTATATTTCATAAGACCCAATTTTATGCGCAAGGTGGGGAACAACACCTTCTGGGGTCCACTAGTGGCTCACACTTGACATTGTGCATCACCTCAGAAAACTCGGTTCGTTGTGGTCCTGTTAAAGTGCGCTGCGATGTCCTTGCTGTACCAAAGGCAAAAATAACAGGAAAATTGGAAAAGCCTCCTTGGAAACTCCTCAGGAATGCAACCATGTTGACGTCTCCAGGTCACAAAAGCAAAGTTTGAAGAGAAAAATAGGTCTTTTCTATTTACTTTAGGCTGAGCAATTGGGAAATTACACTCTGCCCAATGTTATTGATCTAGGTGTGTGCATATAATTGTTTCAACCGTTTATGGAGCAAATTTGTTGATGTTGGTCAAGTGTTGTTTTATTTTGTTTATTTTATCGGATGAACATTGTTTTATGACTGTGTTTATTTGGTTTCTTAAAATGTTAAATTTTTGTTTTCTATGATGTGCTGTGTCCCAGGGAATGTACAGTCCAGTAAGGGTGACATTTCTTGGAATTATTATTTTGTATTGTGTATCGATTCTTGCAGAATGGACCACCTGTACTTTGCCCCACAAAGGTATCAAAATGCGGTTTCTAGTGGTGTAAGTCTGCAAACACACTACTATGCCACTGGAGGGGGAAGCGTTCACTATGATATTTTATTTTTATAACACTGATATGATTCTTTTCATTGCACACATGACTTGTGTGCTGAATTTGTTGGTATTCAAGAACTATAAAAACTATAGAACTGAATAGACTGTACATAAGTAACATAAATATGATAAATAAAAGAACCTAGAAATTTCATACATTTCTAAAATTATAAGGAGTCATTAAAATATTGTTGTCTGCTTTATATATAAAGAAACATTTATTTAAACTTCATGTGACGACTAATATTATATAGAAATTATTGTTGCGTTTGGTTTTTTTATAATGACATTTTAAACTAATGTTTTTAAACATTTTAAACAAATGTAGTAAAAAACAGGAAGTCAATTCGGGTTTTATTAAACGTATCTAATACAGATGTATCTAAAGTATTGTTATGGACCAGATTTTATATACGATATATTTTCTTACATTGTAATATAGAGATTTGGTTTTCCTCTTTAGAATTCTATACAGATGAACAGTGTAGAAGTCGAAACTGTAAACAAAACTGTAATGTAAAGGAAGCCGTTTAGTATTTTGTTTTATGTATCTAGTAAAGAGAAATGAATAGCAATAAACATTTTTACTTTATTTTGTATCCATACACTTTCCCTTCAGGACGTTATTTTAACACACATATAGTACACCTATCAAAAAGATGGAGCTCGAATTTAAATTATTGATAAATAATAGAAAGTGTTTTTTGATTGTATTGAATGTATTACCAGGTAAAGAAGTCTGATAATAAGTATAAGTTAGAATGTGTTTAACATGATATTATTTTGTTACAACTAAACGACTGTTGCTTATTTAGCTTGAATCGTTATAGTTTGTTGTTAATATTTAGATGTAGGTTTGACTGTAAAAACATTACTGAATAATGTAAAAAATGAAATAAAATTCAATATTCATTGTGGTGAAGAAGATTTACTCCAGTGTTGAGTTTGTTTGGTTGTAAAGCACAATATGTTTCTTTCGAAGCTAGCGCCCTCTTTCTACGTTTAAAATAGTTACTGTTAAAATAGTACGCTTTATGTCCGTTTCCAAGTGCTTGCCAATTTTATTATACACTAGTTTGATTATTACACAGGCTTCTTTGCATTTGGAGTTTGTTTATATTTATTTCCTTACTGTGTATCTGGGAGTCTTCTATGATCATTTTATGTTTTTTGATTTGCCGTGCTCAAAAACATGTGTAGGTGTTTCCGTGTTCTTTGAATCTAGTTTTCATTTTTTGCTTGTTTTCCAATATTCAAGTCGTGGCAGTTGTTGCATTGTATTACGTAAATAATGTTGTGTTGTGTGTGTCAGTCTAGTTTTTACATATTATGAACTTTACTTTTGTGCCTGGTTTTTGAATAAATTTGGTGTGTACTGGAATCTTGTGTTTCTTTACAAGATATATTTTTTTCCAAATGTTGGTTATTTTTCGTTGATGTCGGGAACATATGATATGCACATCAACAAATTTCTTCTATAAGTGTTGTTTTATTTCCTTGATTTCATCGTTAATTTTATCGGGTGAACATAGTTTTGTGACTGTGTTTCATTGGTTTCTTGAAATATGTGAATTTTTGTTCTGTTTCATTCGGTGGGTCCCATGTAATGAATACTCCAGTGTGGGTGATTTTTCCGTGGATTTCTGTTTTGAATTTTTTATCGGTTCTTGTGATATTGAGATAGAGAAGTGTTATTTGGTAAGCTTTTTCTTATTAATATATGTACTTAATATTGGGAAGTATACAGTTAACATGTTTGATAAAAACCAAGTGTGTGTTCTGTAGATGTAATCTAGCAATTGTATCATCAACATATCTGTACCAGTATAGTGGTGAGTGTCAGTCTTAAGTTGAAACGTTGTCCTGTATTTTATTTTCATTGAAGTGCTAATACCTGTACCAATTGTCCTGAGAATACATTTTTACTTTATGTTGGTTTATAGTCATTATTAAGGGTTAAGAAAACTTGGCTAGCTATAGCGACAAAATGTTTTATTATCACGATTGAGAAATTGTATGTGACGCTGAATATATGAAAATAAGAAATGGGAAAAAAGACTTTTTTAGCATTTAATAGGGAAAATGTGAACAATATGAAATTAGCCTAAATTCTAGCTGCTAAAAGTTTAAGACCATACTAAAACGAAGCATTAATCGGTAAACACGTAACAAAATCTAGTCATTTGTGTTCAAGCATCAGCGTTGTCAATATCTCCCACTGACATCTCTTGTGTTGCATTAAATAAAGACATGACAAAAGCTAAAAAGTTGACAGAGTTTTAACGTGGCAGAATTGTCGAGCTGCAAAAGCTAGGTCTCTCTTAACGTGCCATCGCTAGTGAGATTGGGCGTAGTAAAACTACTGTTGCAAATTTCTCAAAAGATCCTGAGGGATACGGAAAAGAATTTCAAGTGGTCGTATCAAGAAAATTAAGCTGGCGTTGAACAAGAGGATTCGACGGGTTGTCCAGCAAGGCACCAGCCGATCCTCGAACCAGATTAAGGCTCTTACGGACGCAAAATGCAGTTTAAGAGCAATAAGACGCCATCTACGAGAAAAAGGCTTTAAAAACCGTAAATGTCTTCAAAGGCCACGTCTCCTTCCACACCACAAAACAGCTCGGTTAACCTTTGCTGAGAAGCATCAAACATTGGACGAAGAAAAGTGGAACAAGGTTTTGTTCCCTGATGAAAAACAATTTAACCTGAATGGTCCAGATGGCTTCCCACGTTACTGTCACGATAAGGATTTCCCACCGGAGACATTTTCTACTTGACACAGTAGTGAAGATTTCTTCATAATCTTGGATGCTTTCTCCTTCTATAGAACAGTGGAGCTTCAGGTTATACAGGGCGTCAAACAGCTGCAGGCTACATTGGCAAGTTGGAGATGGCATTTTATTACCTGAAGGCCCTCGCTTGTGTGGAAATGAATGGATCTTTCAGCAGGACAACGCTGCAATCCCTAATGCCCACACGACAAAGGACTTTTCATGGCGAATAACGTGATTCTTTTGTACCATCCAGCGTGTTCGCCCGAACTGAATGAACCTTATTGAAAATGTTTGTGGGTGGAAGCAAGAGAACTCTATAGAAATATACGTCAATTCCAAACAGTGCATGATCTTCTTGAAGCCATCTTCACCACTTGAAATAACATTCCAGCCAGCCTTCTGCAAACGCTTATATGGACCATTGCAGTTATTTGCAATGATGGGCTATGCAACTCACTACTGAGATTTTTTATTGTTCTAACCTGTTTAGGACGTGTTTTTGGTGGTCTTAAACTTTTGACGAGCTAGAATTTAGGCTAACTTTATAGTGTTCGCATTTTCCCTATTAAATGCTCAAAAAGGTTTTTATTTTTATTTTCTCGTTTCTTATTTTAATTTTTCGAAACTCAACTCAAATAAGTTGTTGAATCTAACAACGCAAAACACATATTATTTCCTTATGTTTATTGGCCTTAAGATTATGGCGAGCAGTGTTTTTATTATTAAAGACCGGTAAGCTAGACTAGAAAATGTATGTTCGGTACCAACTTCAGGTATTATAGAAGATTGAAGCCAAGACTTATTTGAAGTACATATATGTGAAAGACAAGATGTACATGTATATCACTACATATTATACACGTGAAGAAAGTAAGAGTTATACCTCTACATACCTCAGTATCTTGTATTGAAAGAACGATAATTTTTAAAACTTTCTGCTGTGTTTTACAGAGCACAAAGTTACAGTTTGGGAAAAGGGAACATCTGTTGAAACCACGACAGATTTATCCCAGTCCCTGAACTGTATTGAAAGTTGTCATCTGTTGCGAACTGTCATAAAGACGTAGGGCGAAGTAGTTCCTGAGATATCATATGTTATTTCACGAACTAATGAGGTATCTTATCAAATGTGCTTGTTTTGTGGGCGGAATTTCGAGAGTCTCCTGTTTGCGAATTATTAATAGAAAAAAAAGTGAAACTGAAATATAAATATAAAGATAGTGGTAATATGTAAAACCAATAGGTACTACGAACGATGACGATAATACTTGCAGACTGTCAAGAAGTATAGTACACCATAGTTAACAGCCAGCTGCTGAAACCACATGTAGAGATTATACACTACGGTTTTGTTTGTTTGAACTTAAACAAAAAGCCGCAGAATGGGCCATCTGTACTTTGCCCCCAAAGGTATCGAAACACAGTCCGCAAACATACTGCTATGTTGCTGGTGGATACCTTTTTGAGTATTCAAAACTTTATTTGTTCACAGTGCCTTTAGTGTCTCAACAATTTCTACATGCGCCTCTTGTCACAAAGAAAAACCTAACAGTTCCGTTTAATAAGTCATAATGTCTGAACAACTTAATATTTAATAAGTATTTCTATGCTATCAACTTAGTAGCTATTTGATAAAAAAAATGATACATGTAAATTGAAAGTAAAAGCAACATTTTAGTTCATTTTTTAAAAAAATAACCACGATTACTAATAGCATTACTAATGGGCAATTTACAGCTTCTCAAACCTAGAAATAAAATTTGGACACCATCTACCCCATTTCCTGTTCAACTTTGATTTTCGCCTAGTAATTACTTTTATCACAGCAATCTTTCATAATCCAGCTTCTAAAAAGATATGCCGTTGCATACGGAATTTGGATTCGCTGAGCACTTAGCAGCAGATATTCATCTTTCACTGATATCCATCACTCAGGTAGTTCCATGCTGACAAAATTTGTTTTTAAAGTCTTCTCACAAGACAGTTCAATAAAAGTTTCATCTTCTGCAGCGGTAAATTCAGATGGGATCTTAGTCTTGAATGGGCCTTGTAACCTTGGAAACTTCTCCATATCTTCTGGAAAATAATTTCAAACCAGTAACTGAGCTGTATCAGGTGCTCCTCAAAAACAGAGTTTAGTTAGTGGGTCAAAGCAACTTCATTGAATGTCACAAACCGCTGCAACAAGGGGTAAATAGTCATTTCCAACATCTTCAGATTCCATATCGTCACAAAGTTTTTTTTTTATAAACACATCGCCTTTTGTGGCCGAGTTTTTATAAAGTTCACCATTTTCAACACACTTTCCAGGACTAGGTTCAGAGTGTAGTAAATTAAATGAACATTCTTGTTACTATCCATCGCCTTATCTAGTTGTAACCCGAATTTCTTTCCTTTCATTTTTTTTTTCAAATAGCTAAAAGTTGAGGTCTTCACCCTTGTGATGAATTCTACGACTGATAGTATTGTTGGATAGAGACACCTTTCAAAGGAGTCTTCCCGCAGATTCACCAACCATATTGTTCACTATATCTACTGAGCTGGCAAAATATAAGTATAAAAGAAACGAGAATGTTCGAGAAGTTACTGGTGTTTCCGTAAGTACAAATAAACAAAAACATATCTCAAACACTCGAGAACGTCATTGAAAGGAATGTAGTACTGTCGAATGTTTAAACTGCGAACCACCTCGAGCAAGTAGTTCGCGTCGTGTCAGAAAGATGTCAATATTGCTGTCATTCCATGAAAATTGAAATATCCTTTGGCGTCCCTGTGAATTTGCCACGGAACACTGTTTGGGAACCACTGACGTAGAGAACAAAAGTGGTCCCTGAGAGTTTGCCACAGAGCACAGTTTGGGAACCACTGACGTAGAGAACAAAACTGGTCCCTGTGAGTTTGCCACGGAGCACAGTTTGGGAAACACCGACCTAGAGAACAAAACTGGTCCCTGTGAATTTGCCATGGAACACAGTTTGGGAACCACTAATGTTGAGAACAAAACTGGTCCCTGTGAGTTTGCCAAGGAGCACAGTTTGGGAACCACTAATGTTGAGAACAAAACTGGTCCCTGTGAGTTTGCCAAGGAGCACAGTTTGGGAACCACTGACGTAGAGAATAAAACTGGTCAGTGAACATAGCCGTTTCGCTATGGGCATGTTCACCAGATGGCTACGTTCATCACTTAAAAATTGATTTAATAACTATTATATAAATGTCACAGAAAATTCTACAATGGAATGTTCTATTAAAATTATGATATATAACACAAACGCTTTAGAAATATAATGTTCCATGGTGAGAACATCTAGTTAATTTAAACGCATTCATAATTTTCTTGGAAAGCCAAATTTTTTTAGGGTTTCCTTCTGCTCAGTAACAGTAAACCTAGAGAGTTTTAATACAAGATTACAGGGTGTGATTCTGTTGTCGCTTAATCTATCAATTTACTGATAATATATCCTGTGAATATTCCTGTTCATCATCTGATTTACTGTAGATCTTGAATATCACAAAAACATCATAATATTTATTATCTGAATGATGACGAACATTTACCAAATATAAAACTATCATAATACCTTTTTTTATTCCGACTAATGGTTTAGATTTATTAACTTATAAAATTCTGACTTAAGTACTTGTCAGTTAAGTTCCTTCATGTACAGAATGCAACAATTTAAATTATATATCACGTGTCTCTTGTTATTTATGTTTGCACTTAATGACACACTATTCCATGCATAATATTTAACTTCAAATTGCTTTTGAAATGTTTGGTAAAAATTTAATATGCTATTAACCTCTCGATCTGTCATTTTGGAAAGTTAAAACGTTAAAAATTAGAATGGTTACATCAAAAACTGGTTTGAATATGTAGAGAGCAGCACAATCATAAAAAATCACTCGATTATTGAAGTAGCTTAAAAATACCCAAAACGCTAAATTTATAATTACTGTTTTTATTTCTTTATTTATACCAACTGTAAGATTTATCAACTAGTTCAAAAATTGATTTTTTTTCTTTTTTTGAACTATGTGCTAAGCTAGCCATCACTAATTTTGAAATGTTAGACTGGAGAGAAGGCAACGAATAAAAACCATCTCGGTTTTCATCATTTACAGTAAAGAACAGATAACGTGTAATAAATGTGTGACCATTAGTGTTTATTTTTACAGCCAAAGTTTTCACCATTTGACAGTTATAAACAAACATTAATTGCTATTTCTACCTTTATATCATGATATAACTGACAGCGTAACAGTAATATTTTTCTAGTATCTTCGTGCAGCCACACCCTACATGGTAATCAGTTCATAGAAAGATGGTGTTTACCAAGAGAATATTGGTGCCAGCCTCGACGTACGCAATATGACCCTCTGTTCTTTAGTTGTGACCTACCTCAACATTAAAAATAGTTTTTGACATACTATGTAGTTACCCTATTTTGTTACCACAATGTAAGTAGACACATACTTCAATATTTGTTGCAACATACTCCTATATATCACGTGCTAAAGCCACTGGTAAAACTTTAGACTGGTTAACTATTCAGCTTCGACCTTCAGTATAAGTTTGTAAACACGGTTCTTTTGTCGCGTTTGTAGAGTTAACTCCATGTAAGTAATTTTGTTTACAGTTATAAAAGTGGTTCAATGAATATTTGTGTGCAGGTTATTTGTCATATCTGGCTTTTTAACTTCATACATTACTTTCAATGGTCATAGCATATTTTTGTTGACCTTGCTGAATGTTTTCTTTTAGAAATGCTTCTGTAACAGTGGGCTAGATTTTCCCGTTGGTGACAGAAAAACGTTGAAAACCAACCTTGCCTGAAAGGGACAATTTTAGGGGCATCTACACATTACCAAATGAAAACCAAGGACATTATGGTTATTACTATGAACAACGTGATTTATTGAACAAGATGTCACCGTAGACACTAAATACCTTTATAATAAACATTCATTATACTTGTAGAAGAGAAATCGTTGACTTACTGTAAGAAGAAGTTTTGCATTTAATACTTGATTTATTAAGCTATTTTACACAGTACAAAAATAGATAATACTATTTATTAGAAGAGTTTACAGCCTTAACCGAATTATAATAAATATTTAATTTGTTTTGCTCACCAGATGGCCATAATACAGTTCTTTCAACTGACGAAATATATTTCTTCAAAGTATGGATTTTGAAAAAAACATTTAAGTACCTTTAATATCATTAAAACTATTACAAAGCTAAAACTTTTCAATGACAACATCTTGTTATGAATTCACTTTTGATGCTATACGTACTAATTAAATAAAAAAAGCTTTTTTATGATACAGAAGATGAACTGCTCTTTTATTTTCACAGAAAACAGTCGTTTTTTGAAAATGCGTAACTGGTAAAGTTGAAATAAACAGCCGTTCTACTAAGTCAGATTTGAAGATTTTACTTCCTACAAGCCAGATGGAATCATATTGGATAGAATAAACTTATGTCGACAGATATTTTGTATAAATATTAATTCTTAACTACTTCAATTTTAATCAGATATCCAACGAATTACAAAATGAAATGTACTTCATAAATAAACTTAATTATTCATATATTGGTTAATTTGATGCAAATGTTGTACTCTGCACGACTGAAATGTTTACTTAGTTATTTAAGAGATCACAAAAATATTGATACAAACAGCTCGTAAGGCTCTGTTAAAACATCCTTAAGTTGACATGATACCTTAAATTTTGATTATTTGTATAATATCGATTTATTATCTTCGAACGAACGTGTAAGACAACAAATGTAACCTAATATACAACTGAACTCAGAAACCAATTATTAATAAGTGTGAAAATGTGTTATTTCACCATTCTTGACTTGTAATGTAATTTTAAATTAGCAAATCCTTCGATATTGAGTTTATTACTTACTAGACTACATCCAGAGAAATCTCTGTCTCGTTCTGTTTTTTTTTAACAAGAAAACATTTCACTTTCGAAACTTAAATTTCTTTCTAATCTACAAAAATAACTGTAAATTTCTAGTTTCTTGTCTCTCTAACAGAAAACAAAAAGAAAGAAAAATAATCAACCTATCACGACAATAAACAAATGTATGTAACATTTCTACTGTTTCTACTTAATATTTAATGTCTTTGTTTCGTTATTTGTAAATGTAAATGTGTAAGAACAGAGAGTGAAACTTGTGATACAGAACAAATAATGTCAGATAAATAGAGCCGGTATTAAATTCATTTTATAGCACAACATATTATTTGTACTTTGTGATATCAGTGCCACATAACAGTGACAGTTAAATCCTTGTTGGATGGTATGGTGCTACTTAATGAATGGCTGTCTTCCTTGTAGTCAGTAATTAACAACTAACGACTATATGAGATAGCTTTAGTCGTTGTTCCATAAATAGAAAACGTTATACTAAAATTATTTTGTCTTTATCCAAACCTTTTTGATATCCAAGTTATTAAGTTTCCGTTAAATTTTACTATTATTGTTAAATGCTCAAGTATGTTAGAACACAAACGTTTTACCTTTACCTATTTTTGTAAACAGATGAAGCTAGATTCTGTAAGAGCTAACACAATGTTTTCAAAAATTTCTCAATGAAACAGCAGTAAGTTTACGTACTCAAAACACTTAAATTTGAAGGTTTATTGCACAATGAACACAGCAAGTGGACCAATGTGGTTTTGTTCTTATAACAAAATCGTCAGATATTAATACTATTCAACATATGAGAGAAATAAAACATTCTGTCGTTTAACTTTATTGTTATGAAAGAAGAAACTTTTCAGAACATAACCACGTGACTCATATATCTTAGTTATAATGTCACAAACGTAGATAACCTTGATTGTATGTAATAAGTATGTTATAGCTTGTTTTTTTTATTTATTCATGAAGAAATAAGGTTAAATACCTTTATTTGTAAGGCAAATCGGTTCACGATTCTTACGTTTCACCGTAATATAATATCAAATTTAAATAGTTTTGATAATATTTATAGTTATTTTTCGAATGACATTTTCATTTCAATCTTATTACAATGAATTAAAAGTACAAATGTAACATGTTAAGTAATATTTTTTTTTCATATATAAACGATTATTAACTATTTATCTTCAGTCATTATCGTTTGGTTTCACTATTTAGATGTTGGTTTAATTATAAAATATTAACGAAACACGTAATTAAATTTTCCTTTACATATTATGGTCCAGAAAATTCATTTCATTGTCGATGATGTTCACACTTAATACACAGTAATAATAAATAATTATTGAAGGTGACTCCATCTGTTAGAGATTTTATTTATTTACTATTAAAATATCAGGTTTCATGTCCTGTTTTAAATTTCTTGATGAACTCTCAATGTAAACCAAAGTGATAATTTGAAAATATTTTCTAAATATTTTTATAGTCACTAAGTGGTTTATAAGAGGCTTTAAATTAATTTACCTTAACTTGAGAAACTGTTGACATCGGTAACTGTAATGGTAAAATTCGGGATTCGATCCCTCGTGTGCACACAAACTAAAACAGATCTTTGTCAGCTTTTAAGAACAAAGAAACAGAGAAATTATTTGTGTTATTTATTTTTTATTGATCATAAAATATTATGTTGATACTGAAGTATCCTATGTTTTAATCATTTCCTCTTATACTTTAAATGTGCCTCCCCAACTTCCATATCCACCTCCAACTTCCCTTTCAACGCCATTAGAACAACAGTAGGAAGGAGGAACATCACAACAAAAGAAACCTCTTCCACACACAATGCTATCTGGATAAATCCTCACAGCTTCAGACAGAAAAAGAAAGCAATGTTGTACAAGCATATTTGTTTAACCCTATATTCCTGATTCATACATGAAATCGTGTTGAAATAATTTAAAGTCTCATTTTAGTTGCTGTGAACTGTAAAAGTATCAACAAAACTACATTATTTTTCAGTATAAATGTAGACAAGTTTCAAACTTTTAGCTTACTTTTTTATAAATTATCTAGTTTTTATTAAATATTCTCTTACAAACTTTCACAAACAACAAACCAGAAGTGAACACTGTAACATGTTACTAAACGACACAGAAAAACATAACTTATTATTGATATTCCTATAATAACACTTAAAATGTGTGTGTGAATTCAGTCTTAAATAGTTTAGAATGTCACCTGCTTTGCTTCCAACAGTGTTGTAAACATCAAAATTATAATAATTACTGTAGTCTTCATTTCTTTGATCTGTTAAAATCAATATTCATGTAGTTAGTGAAATTTAACTTTATAACGAAGCCTAATTTAAAACAATGAATTCCATCTGTTACTAACTACAGGATCAAGATATAGGACAGAGGTACTTTGATGGAGAGTTGCGGAAATAAAATATACTGGTGAAACACAGTAATGATGTATCACAGGGACACTGAAACCAGTACAAGAACCGTACAAAAATTGATGTATCTTTCCTCTATGTTAAAGAATTTCTCTCATTTGATAAATACAACTTAACAACAATTTCATTTCATTTTCAACATCTTTTTAACTGTGGATGTTGTTCTAACTTAACAAAATTAGAAAGTAGAAGCTTCGTTCTTGCAGAAAGTTTACGTCTCACAACCAAAAATATGACTCAACGGATCAACCAAACACACATAAAGAGCGCATTAGCAACAGATAGAAAAATGTTAAAGTTATCATGCATGTGGTCAATTACTGATTTGCAAAATGAAACAAAAATATTAATTTCTGACAACATGATAATAAGAATTATTCCAATAAGTAATCCAGATATGTACTTAGTATAATATTCATATAATTGATATTATTTAGAAATACTCTCAAACAAGATATAAAATTATATCACCAAGGATTGATGAATTTCTAGATAGTTTTATTACGTTTCACACGAGTGTAAACATAGAATTAGACTATGGTGCAGGTTCCCAACAATTATAGTTACATTTTTAATTAGATGCTAAGTTCTAAAACATCACAACCAATCAAAATGTTTCTAGTAACAGTTTACGTTAATAATCAAATTACAGTATCATACAGATATGCAGAGAGACACATGTACAACAAATAGGAAACTGTGAGTGATTATTTGTTGTTGACATGTGAAACATTTCTGGAAACGTTGCTGGTGTAGTGGTAGAATAACTTTAAAACTGTAACTGGAAATGAAGTTGTGTGATTAGTGTTGAATGTATAGCACTATGTACATAATGAAAACTATATGACTTCACTCACATAGAGTTTATATAGTAGATGTACATAACTATTTATATATCAATAAATCTCCTCGGATACACGTAGCAGTTCTTACATTATGACAAACGAACTTCGGTATTACGGCTACTACTTAGTTATTTTAACATCAGAAGACACAGGTTAAATGTAAACACATTTCTTTCATTTTACCAAAAGTATACAGGCAACTTAGATGATTCTTCTACCCTAAAGTAGGTACACGTACTGTTTGTTTCTTGCTTGATTTTAAAATTTCGGTCACAGTTGTTCCACGACTATTTGCGTCAGTTGTTGATTGTGTTATTGATCCAGATGTGTGTGTATACTTTTTTCAACGGTTTATGGAGGAAATTTGTTGATGTTTATAAAGTGTTGTTTTATTTTGTTGATTTCGTCGTTAACCTTAACAGGTGAACGTAATGTTGAAATGTATACAATTAACGTTGTTTAAAAAAGTGTGTGTTCTGTAGATGAGAATATAGCAATTATATGATCAACATATATGTACCAGTATAATGGTGGGTGTCAGCCTGAAGCCGAAACGTTCTTCTGTTTTTTATTTTAATTGAAGTTTTAATACCCATAACTGTCTTGAGTATCCATTTTTACTTCAAGCGCTTTTTTCGTCATTACGAAGGGTTACGTAAACTTGGCTACCGAAACTGACAAAAAGCTTTATCATCACGATTCAAAAATTTCAGGTGGCGCACTTAGTTTTCAAAATTTTTCTTAACAGGTTTGCGAAATTATCAGTTTATTTCGTGTTCGTTACAGGCATCAAATTTAAACTTATGAAAAGCCTAATATATCTCCAAGTTAGAAACAAATCGAAAATGATAAATTTTGTTGTTATTATAAAATTACAGAGTCATTTTAATAAACATGAACTGAAAATGTAAAATATAATTTATTAAATAGATACATAAATATATATAAATGTAAAAACAGGACAAGCTTTCAGAATATTCATCAGCTCATAACTGTATCGTAGAATAAGTGAAATATTGAAAATAATTTAACCATTATCCATCAAACTAATAAACGTGTGTTATTCATTATGCATATTTATTATTATAGATCGGTAAGATAGACTATTAGTAGAATGTTCGGTACCACACTTCAGGTGTGGAAGTAGACTTATTTGAAGTACATATATGTTAAGGACAAGGTATATATCACTATACGTTAAACATGTGAAGAAAATAAGAATTATACCTCAAAATACTATGGTATCTTGTGTTGAAAGAACGACAATTTTTATAACTTTCTGTTCTCTTGCACAGAAACACGCGTCTACAGTTTGGGAAAATGCCCACGAGAGATATTTCCCAGGCTCTGAACTGCATTGAAAATTGTCACCTGTCACCAACTGTTATGAAGATGTAGGGAGAAGTACTTCCTGAGATATCATATGTTATATCATGAACTAACTGAAAATTATTGCGAATTATTAAAAAAAACAACTGAAATATATATATATATAAAGATAGTTGTAATATATAAAGTACAAACGATGGAGATAATATTGGCAGACTGCCAAGAAGTACAAGAGACAATAGTTAACAGACAGGTGTTGAAACCACATGTAGAGATACACTATGTAAAATACCTGGTTTATAGACTCTGGTGGAAAAATTATAATTATGGTTTTGCCTGTTTGAAGTTAAGCACAAAGCCATTGAATGGGACATCTGTACTTTTTTCCCCAAAGTTATAGAAATCCGGTTTCTGGCGATGTAAGTGCGCAAACATACTGCTATGCCACTAAGTGAAGGGGGTGTTCACTATGATATTTTATTTTTATGGTTGACTACGTAAAAAATAATGCGTTTTTTTGAGTATCCCAATCTTTCTCGGTTCACAACATCTTTAGAATCTGAGCAATTTATTTTTCCGGTGACCCTAGGCATAAAGAAGAACCTAACAGTTCCGTTTATTAGGTAGTTAGATCCAAACAACTTAATACTCAATAAATATTTCCATACTAGCAACTTAGTAGTTATTTCAAAGAATAATATAAGTAAATTGAAAGTAAAACAAAATTTTTAACTAATATTAAAATAACCACTGCTAATGACTCCTAATAATTTCACAAAGTTTTCAAATTTCACATAAAGTGAACTTATTCAATATATAATTGTATGTTCTTCTATTTATCATGCATATGTAACTTGTGTACAGTCTATTCAGTTGTATATTTTTTATAGTTATTTAATATCAACAAATACAGTACAAAAAATCACTGTCTTTTTCTCTAATAAAACCGGCCAAATCTCTATTTGATATATATGTGGGAAAGTGTTGACTTTCAGCTTTTATAATCGTAATATGATTCTCTTCATTGTACACAGGATTTTTGTTGTTGTTGTTGTTGTTTTTTGAATTTCGCACAAAGCTATTTGAGGGCTATCTGTGCTAGCCGTCCTTAATTTACCAGTTTAAGACTAGAAGGAAGGCAGCTAGTCATCGACATCCACCGCCAACAATTGGGCTATTCTTTTACCAACGAATAATGGGATTGATCGACACATATAACGCACCCACGGCTGAAAGGGCGAACATGTTTGGCGCGCGGGGATGCGAACCCTTGACCCTCAGATTACGAATCGCACGCCTTAACACGCTTCGCCATGTCGGGCCGGTTGTTGTTTTCAACTTAGCACAAAGCTACACAATGGGCTATCTGTACTCTGCCCACCACGGTCCGCAGATATACCGCTAAGCCACTGGGGGAGGGCTGATATGCAGCAGTCTAATGTTTTGTATTGTGTTGTATTTTGGGATTTATTATACAATGCAACACATTTTTTCCTGGACAGTATGTGTTATTTCTTAATTGCATATGTTGTAAAAGTACAGAAAATGGCCATTATTCCTTTTAAACTTTGGTTTTGTAACCTAAATAATGAAATTTAGAAATTAACCTATTTTCTATGTAAAAACGGGCAAATTTGCATATTTTCATTCTCATAAGGTCTGAATAAAACAAGATATGAAGCATGATTTACATGTATTTATACTAAAGTTATAAAAAAAGCGAACAAAAATGTTTAAAAGTGAGTAGTTTTTCGAGATTTGTGACTGTAATGTAAATCACTTTCACGTATCACCCCCCAAATATTCTCCCATCACGTTTTCGTGATACGCTTCTTGATAGTAGCGTTCAAAGTCCAGTATATCTTGGTGGAAGCGCTCGCCTTGCTCCTCTGAGTTTGCTTTCATGTTCTCCTTGAATTGATCAACATAATCGTCAAGGATATGAACTTTCACGGGCATTCTGCATCCCATTTTACCGTAGTTTTTCACCAGAGCCTCAACCAGTTTCACATAATTTTCTGCCTTGCGATTGCCCAAGAAGCCCCAAACCACTGCGACATAGCTACGCAAAGCTTTTTTCCCCTTCTTACTTAACTACTTGTGCACTCCAGGATTTTCTTTATTTGTGGTCTAACGAAGACATCAGCTTTGACCTTTGCTTCAGACAGCTTAGGGAAGAAATCTCGAAAGTACTTGAAGGCTGCAGACTCCTTATCAAGAGCGTTTCATAAGACCCAATTTTGTGTGCAATGGTGGGAACAACACCTTTTGGAGGCCTAGTAGTGGCTCACACTTGACATTGTGCCTCTCCACAGAGAACTCGGTCTGTTGTGGCAAGTATTTCCTAATGTAGTGCGCTGTGGTGTCCCTGATGTTCTAAAGGCAAAAATAACAGGGAAACTTGGTAAAGCCTCCTTGGAAACCCCTCAGAAATGCCACCATTTTGAAGTCTCCGATAACCTCCCAACCATACTCCTCAAACTTCAAGGCTTCTCAGAAAGTCTTGACGCTGTTATATTCTTCTTTGAGGTGCACCGAATGAGTCAGTTGAAGAGACGGATACTTATTCGTGTTTTGGAGCAGCAAAGTTTGTGAACCAATGACGTAGTCAACGAAGCAAGATAGAGAACATAGCCGTTTCGTTAACATCATCTTCCGCCTTTTTGAAGTACTCTTGTTTGACTAAAAAGTGGGATTTAACTGTCACTCTTATAGAGAACCCAAACCCAGTTTCTGCCATGGTTAATTTTTCGTTAATACGACACTAAGAATGAAATAAAGGATTCATAATCTGGGCATGTTAACCAGTTGGACACGTTCAGCACTTACAATTTGACTTATTAACTCTTTTATAAATGTCACAGAAAATATTACATAATAATGTGGCATTAAAATTAGGAAATTATTTACATAAGAAATAGATTTTTAATTCTATATACTGAGTTTTTACATCAGACGAAGCAGCTTTATTCAATTTTTAGTAAAGAATGGCACTGCTTTACACTATTTGTTTGAGCAAATAAGAAATTCCTGCCTAACTACTTCTGACATTGAATATATATTTTAGAAGGAAGAGGACAGCACACTCAGAAAAGATTCACTTGATTATTGAAATAGCTTATAAAATACCTTGAAAGCTAAATTACTAAATACTGTTTTTGTTTCTATTATTTATTTATTATTTATATTTCTATTATTTATTATTTATATTATTTATACCTTTAAGCTACTCTTCAGCAACTAAAAGTCGAGCTGATCGTCACCTTACAAAGTCCCCAAGGCAAAAGAAAGGTGAAAAATATTCGATGATGTGTTTGATTCCTATGTGTTCTAACCATCAGTACATCCCAAGTGTTGTCCAACTGTGGGACATTCGTAAGATGTGGTAAAAATACAAGAACACGTGTGTAGACTCTTCAGCCACCACCCACAATATTCTATGTGATGTGTCTGTGAGAAAACTTCCACTAAAGGAATGTTTTGTACATTACATTAAATTTCAATTCCCCCACTTCCCACATATATACACACTTATGAAATACCATCAACGTCCATATACAAGGACTTTTGAGAGACATCCTACGAATTCCAAAAACACAGAAGTACGGAAAGATATTTCCATTATCTATGAATGGTATATAATTAACTCGTATTTTATCATTTATCTTACGATATATCCTACAGGTTAACTTGGACTTTTGTGGCTAATTGTATTGTATTGATATTTGACTCTCAGTCCATACGAGGATGATGTTTAACAACAGTATATTGGTGTCAGGCTTTAAATATCCATGGTTCACTTTGGCAATTTCCTCTATACTGAATTAAATCTGTTACCTGCACCAGCTAAAAGTTTTTTACAAAAGAATCGACATAGACATGATCTGTAGTTAATTTTCTTACAATGAATAATGTTATTTATTTGCATAATATACAAATTAAACTCACAAGGAAACAAATAGTTCATACGTTTATAAGTAACATCAAGTACAACAACCTGCAGATCATGACGTCATCAATACGTAATATTAACATCGGTCAGTACTATTGAACTCAGAATACATGTGATTTAAATATTGGACACCAAGAGAATATTCAGTATCAAACAAGTCTTCAGAAATATTTTATAATAAACTGCCAGTACCACTGTACTGTATACATGTTTAGGTAGAATGTTCAGAGATTTAATTAGTTTAATGATTTAATAACAAACTTTCGTTCAAATCGGAGTTCTATTAGAAAACGTTCAATAAAACACTATTAATAATAATATGACAACTTAATATCTCAAATTAAAGGGTATACATCAAATATGATTTGTTTTGCTCAGCAGATGGCAGTAAGATAGCGCACTCTATTTTCAAAAATATTTCTTGAAATTCTGGCGTTTTAAAACAACGTATTGACTGCTTTAATTACAATTATGTGTGTTGTTAGTGATCCAGTCAAACAGCGTAAAAAGAATCAGCGTCTAGAAAAATGTGTGACATTCAGTGATTGTTTTAATAGCCAAAGTTTTCCCCATTTGACAGTTAGAAACAGACATTAACTGCTTTTTCTACCTTTATGTCGGATATAACCGACAGATTAACATTGACCTTTGTGTATTATCTTGATGCGGCTATACCCTATATGGCAATCAGTCCATAGAAGGATGGTGTTTACCAACAGAATATTGGTGACAGCCTCGTCGTACACAATATAACCCTTTGTTTTCTGCTGTGACCTGAACCAATCTTGAAAGTCGTTTTCACATATTTTGTAGTTAATTTTGTGACTCTAATTCAGGTAGACATATTCTTCAATATTTGTTACGACGTTCTCCTACATGTATATATCACGTGCTAAATGCCGCTGGTAAAACTGTAGAGTAGTTACCCATTCAGCTATGACTTTCAGGATAAGTTTGTAAACATGGTTCATGTGTCGCCTGTTGAGAGTTAACTCAGTGCAACTTATTTAATTGACAGTTATAAAGGTGTTTCAATGAATCTCTGTTCGTAGGTTACTTGTCATATCTAGTTTTGTAACTTCATACAATACTTTCAATGTGAGAGTGCTGGCTGGTTATAGAATATTTTATCTCTTTTACCGAATGTCTTTTTATAGACAGTTTAAGGGGCATTTACACATTACCAAAAGGAAACCAAGGACATTATGATGATGGTAAGGATCAAAATGATTGATTGAACAAGATGTTAACCCAGATACTAAATAACTTCATAATAAACATTCATTATACTTCCAGAAGAGAAATCGTTGACTTACATTAAGAAAAAGTTTTGTGTTTTATTCGAGATCTATGAAAGTTTGGATTTTGAGAACAACCAATTAACTACATTCGATATTATTAAACCTATCGCAAAGCTAAAACTTTTCAATTACAATATTTTGTTACGAATTTAATTTTCATATGCGTACTTAGAAAATAGAATTTTTTTTTATGATATAGAGAATAAACTGCTGTTATTTTTCTCAGACAACAATAATTCTTTGAAAATACGTAACTTGTAGACTCGTAACAAACAACCGTTCTACCAAGTCAGATTTCATGATTTACTTCCTACACGTCAGACGGAATCATGTTGGAAGGAATAAATTCAAGATAACAAATATTTTGTGTAAATATTAAGTATTAGTTACTTGGATTTTAATGAAAGATCCAACAAAGTACAAAATGAAAATGTACTTTATAAAGAAACTTAATTATTCTTACATTGATTAACATCATACAAATGTTATACTATGCAGGTCTAAAATGTTTACTTAGTTATTTAAGACCTTCAAAAAATATTTACACAAACAACTCGTAAGGCTCGTTTTTTAACATCCTTGAGTTGATGTGACACACCAAATTTTGATTATTTGTATAATTATTGAATTATTGTCTTCGAAGGTACGAGTCAGACACCTAATGTAACATGCTACATAACCGAAGTGAGAAACTAATTATCAATATGTGTGAAAAAATGTGCTATTTCTTAATTTGTGATGTAATTTTAAATTATCAAATCCATTGATATTTACTTAATAGACTTCGTCTAGAGAAAAATCTTTTTATAATGTTCAAAAATAACCGTAAATTTCTAGTTTCTCGTCTCTAGAAACAGAACACAAAGAAAGATAATTATCAGCCTATCACGACAATAAACTAATGTATGCAACATTTCTACTGTTTCTATTGAATATTTAATGTATTTGTTTCGTTTTTCGTAAATATAAACGTATAACAGGAGAGAGTTAGGCTTCTGATACAATACAAATAATGTTGGAGTAATTGAATCGTGATTGAATCAATGTTATAACACAACATATTATTTGTACTTTGAGCTATCAGTTAATCATTTGGTGGGTGGTATGGTGCAACTTAATTAATTTCTGTCTTTCATGTACTCATTAATTACCAATTTGGGATGGTGCGAGATTACTTTATTATTTGTTCCATAAATACAAAACCTTATATCAAAATTATTTTGTTGTTATCCAAACCTTTTTGATATCAGTGCCATTTTACTATTATCGTTAACTCTTAAAGTAAGATTGAATGATAAAGGTTTTGCTTTTACTATTTTTGTAAATTGATGAAGTTAGATTTTAAAAGAACCAACCCAATGTCTTCAAATAGTCTTCAATGGAACCGCAATAAGCTAAGTACCCAGAACGCTTAAATATGGGATTGTATTGCCTAAAGTGAACACAAAAAATATACCTCTCACATATCAAAAGAACAAATCTCACATATCAAGTAATATTTTTTTCATATATAAACGATTATTAATTATTTATCTTCAGTCATTATCATTCGGTTTTGCTATTTAGATTTAGGTTTAATCATGAAATATTAATGAAACATGTAATGAGATTTTTCGTTACATATTAGGGCCGGAAAATTTATTTATTGTTTGCGTGTAACACCCAGTAACAATAAGTATTTATCGAAATTACACGCCATCTGTTAGGCATTTCTAATATTTACTATTAAAATACTAGGTTTCATGTACTGTTTTAAAGTGCTTGACGATCTCTTATTCATCGCTAATAAGATAATTTAAAACATATTTTAAATATTTCTATAGGCAGCTATGTCGTTTATAGCAGGCTTTAAATTTATTTATCTTTAGTTCAGAAACTAGTAACATCGAGAACTTATAATCCTAAAATTCGGGTTTCGATCCCTCGTTTGGTCACAACTATAGTAAGTCTTTGTCAGCTTTTAACAACAAACAAACCCAGGAATTATTTGTATTATTTATTTTTTATTGATGATAAAATTCCATGTGAATAGTGAAGTATCCTCAGTGTTAATCGTCCCCCGCTAGTACAGCGGTATGTCTCCGGATTTACAACGCTAAAATCAGGGGTTCGATTCCCCTCGGTGGGTTGAGCAGATAACCCTTTATGGCTTTGTCATAAAAAAACACAAACTCAGTGTTAATCGTTTCCTCTTACTCTTTAGATGTGCTTTGTGTCATTCAACGCCACGTAGAACTTTCCTTCTAACGTTATTAGAACAACAAAAGGTAGGAGGAACATCAAACAAACAAAACCTCTTCCACATACTGTGTCATCTGGACAAACCCTCACAACTTCAGACAGTAAACAAAGTTACATTATCAGGAGACGAATCGATGATAAGATTTTATATTAATTTTTTATACATCATTATTTATCTATTTGTGAAGCCCAGCCGATAAATATTATGTCATTACAAAATTCATCGAATGATTTTACAGAACACTTCACACAATATAACTATATTCAAAACTTTCGTTACTTTGTCAATTAAATTTCATATCATTAATTTCTAAACCAATCTACTTTCTTGTTCTCTGGATATTACATTATGTAAAACTCCAGTCAGATATTGCTATTAACGTTTAAATATAATTTGATGACTCTATGTACAAAAATATACCTTCCATTGTACATAAAAATTCTCTATAAAAAGACGTAAAAGTAATCCTCAGTTCGTGAGCTAGCACACTAATTATATTGTTCTCACAGCTGTGTACTGTATGTTACAACAAACATGACCACAACAGCAGATGAATCATCTAACAGCTGTCGTATTAATGTAATCATTATTTTATACACTCGTCAATTAAAAACAAAAAAATCTGGTACTATTATCTGTTATTTTATTGCTCATACTACATACTTCATTTTCATTTTCAATTGCAGCAAGAAATGGAACTTAAATGTAATTATTTACTTCAAGAGCTATAAAGACAGATCTTATAAAAAATGCAAGGTTGTAAAGCATGTTAAACCCTGTATTACTGTTTCATACATGAAATCATGTTGAAATAATTTATTTAGTCTCATTTCAGTTGCTCTAAATTATAAAATCGTCAAAAAAGTACATTATTTTTCATCATAAACATAGACAAGTTTCAAACTTTTAGCTATCTACTTTTATTATAACTTATCTAATTTTATTAAATATTCTGTTACAAACCTTCACCAACAACAAACCGGAAGTGAACACTGTAACATATTCCTAAACGACAAAGAACAACATAACTAATATTATGATATTTCTGTAGTAACACTTAAACTATTTATATGAATTCAGTTTTAAATAATTCAGAATCTCACCTGCAGTTCCTACCAACAGTGTTGTAAACATCAAAAGAAAAATAACTACTCTCGTCTTCATTTCCCTGTACTGTTAAAATCAATATTCATGTAGTTAGTGAAATTTGACATTATAACGAAGCCTAATTTAAAACAATGAATTGTATCTGTTACTAGCTACATGATCAAAGTATACGACAGAGGTGCTTTGATGGAGAGTCACGGAAATATAAATGTGTTATCGAAATTCAGTCAAGATGTATCACAGGAACACTGAATATAGTACATGAACCGTGCAAAAAATTATCTATCGTTTCTCTATGTTGAAGAGTTTTTCTCATTTGATAAATACAATATAATATCAAGTTCATTTCACTTTCAACATCATTTGAACAGTGGATGTTGTTCTAACGTAATAAAACCAGAAAGTAGAAGCTTCATTTTTACAGAAAGTTGACATCTGACAATCAAGAAGACACGACGGATCAGCCAGAACACAAAGAAAGCACTCATTAAGAACAGATAGAAAAAGTTAAAGTTACTATGCATGTAGTCAATTACTAATGTGTAAAATGAAAGAAAAATATTAGTTTCTGACAATATGATAATAAAAATAATTCCAATAAGTACATGAAATCTGAATTTGTATCTGTGCAAACAAGATATAAAATTATATTTCCAAGGACTGTTGAATTATTTGTACAATGAATCTTGACATATATGAACGTGGTATATGAAAAACGTTACACATATAAACAAGGCGAGGAAAAAAACACACGTAATAATTACATATATATACAAAGTGAGAAAATTGTCACATATATAAAGCAAAATATACTGAATATATACAAAGAAAAAATTAATAGTAAAATATATAAAAACGAAAAAAAATAATAATTAAATATATATAAAGCATAAAAAACTAAATATATGCAAAATTCAGAAAAGTAATTAAAGAAAAGGACAAACATACACTCAGGATCCAAGGCAAACGATTCTCGGCTAGTCCTAACAGCTATACACAGTGAAGAACCTGACATTATCAGAAAACATATCGTTATGAATATTTTATAACGATATCTATTGGTCAATATTTATTTTGCTGAAAGGCTTAGACAATAAACGTCACGTTTAGAAAACATTATATCAGTACCTAGTTTAAACACTATTATACACTGTGTATAAAAGTGATATTTTATGATATTCCTTATATAATCATTCAGTATTAAATATCTTACGTCGAACCGCTAATTGAACACTGTTCCATTTATTAAGTTTTTCCAACTTCTTAATTATCTAAGTAGAGGTTGTCCGTTATCGTAAGACATATTTACATGTGTTGATATGTTAACCAATAGCCCCAGTGGTGAAAAAGGTAACATGTTTTGTAACCAAATATTTGGTTCACATAAAACATTCAAGATTCCGAACCTAATAAACAAGGACTTGAAATTAGTACATAAATTTACGCATACGTATCGATATCAACAGCTGAATAGCTGAATTTATGAGAAACTTAGCTGAATATACAGGAACCACATGAACCCTATTTTTACCAAACACTTCACTACTTAACTTACGAAGTTAGATATATCAAAATGTCATGGTTATGAAAAATGTATTCTTAAGACGGTTGGTATGGATATTAAAATTTTTATTAAAATAAAGTACAGAACAACGTTAACATAGAGAAAATTTGAAACTGACCCTCACCGGGAACATGTCTGAGGGTCGAGAGTGTAAACGGATACGAGATTGTAGGGGTCGATGCAGTTATATGTGAGCGACATCCTTATATTGGTTTAATTTTGGATTTAGCAATATAAGTAGGGCTTCTTTGATTTTCCGTTTGTTTATAATTGTTTCTCGACTTAGCATCTGAGATGTTATTATGATCATGCTGTGTTTATTTGATTTGTAGTATTGAAAAACGTCTGAATGTGTTTTTGTGATCTTTAAATCTGGTTTTCATTTTTCTGTTTGTTTCTCCAATGTAGAATTCATGGCAATTGTTGTATCGTATTTCATAAATAATGTTGGTGATGTGACTGTCAGCGTGGTTTTTAGACAGAATGAAATTTAGTTTTGTACCTAATTATTGAATGAGTTTGGTGTTTACTGGAATCTGTTTTGTTATAAATTGTTTTTTTTTTTTAATCCAAGTGTTGATTATGTTTTCGTTGATGTGGGGAACATGTGGTATACAGCTGTGTGAGGTTTTGTAGTTTGTTTGGATTTATCATTGTTTGTTTGTTGTTGATAGTGTTATTGATCTTTGTGTGTGTGTATAATTATTTTCAACGGCTTATGAAAGAAACTTGTATATGTTGATAAAGTGTTGTTTTATTTTGTTTATTTCATCGTTTATTTGGTTTCTTAATATGTTGATTTTTTGTTGTGTTACAGGTGCTGAGTCCCAAGGAATGTGAAATCCAGTATAGGTGATTATTCTGAGGGTTTCTCTTTTAAACTATGAACCGATTTTTGTGATTTTGAGGTTGTGAAATGGTATTTGGTTAGTTATTTGGTTTCTTTGCTTAGTACTGGTTAACTAAAAATTGGGGTGTACAGACCTAACTTGAATAAAAAAATTTACTTATGTGTTCTGTAGATGTGAATCCAGCAACTGTATCATCAACATACCTGTACCACTATAGTGGTGGGTGTCAGCCTCAAGTAGAAACGTTGTTCTGTAATTAATTTTCATTATAGTGATAAAGTGCCATACCAGTTGTCTTGATAATACATTTTTACTTCAAATGGGTTTCTTGTCATTACGAAGGTTACGAAAATTTGGTTAGCTATAGTGACAAAACGCTTTATTATCACGATTGAGAAATTTCAGGTGGCGCTGTTAGTCGTGAAAATATTTCTTAACAGTTTTGTGAAATTATCAGTTTATTTACTGTTCGTTACGGGAATCAAACTATAAACTTATAAAAAGCCTAATTTACCTCCCAGTTAGAAATAAATCGAAATAAAAAGTTAAATTGTGTGGTTATTATAAATAACGGATTCAGTTTAATAAGCATGAACAGAAATATACAATATAATTTATTAAATACACATATAAATGTAAAAACAGAAGAATAACTGTTGTATTTCTAACACGTGGGACAATACATTCCCAAGGAATAGCCATGGCGAACGACAATAGCACAACAGAGATGTGTGCTCATATTACATATCCCCACACAAATCTGTTTAAAAAAACAATTCTTTGGCCGAAATTTTATAACGTTCACCACTTTCAATACACTTTTGAGGACTACGTTCAGTGTGTATCAAATCAAATGAACATTCTTGTTACTAGCCGTCGCCTCATCCAGTTGTAACCTGAATTTCTTGCCTTTTATTTTTCTTGAATTATCTGATCATTGAGGTTTTTACGTTGTGTTGGATTCTGCGACTCACGGTATTGTTGGATAAAGGCATCGTTGAAAGCTGTCTTCCCGCAGACTCACCAACCATAATGTCCACCATATCTACTGCAGCTGGTAAAATTTGTTCTTCTGAGATGGTGTGAGGGTTTTTTACATGTTGCAACTCTATATAAAGCAAGGCAACTAAGATGATCTGGTAGCCTCACAAGGCCAGGCCGCGGGTCCGCGAATGCCATATGCCAGCTTGCCTTAATAGGAGGCACAGGCTTCCTTGAGACCCACCCACCAGGACCCATTGACAGACTCGACAGAACAAAATCCCCAGACCAAGGAAATGAATTTGTCTCCGACTTCATCCTCAGCAAGGAGGGAGACGTTAAACCTCCACAAACCGGGGCCCAGGTAAACGGGGACAAAATCCTGGAATGTGGTTAGCAGCAATCGATGGTCGGACACATGAAACGAGACATCCCAACCCGGTGAACTGCAGCCCCACTAAGGCTCTGCCGAAGGTCAAGTGTCACATAGAGCCTGTCAAAGCAACAACCTGACTGGTCTAAGTGATCACAAAATAAGACCTATGCAGTACACATCACACATCAGAAAAGTCGAAATCTGACAGCAAGGAAAGGATCCAGTATGCAATTAAAGTCGCCACTGAGTACGATATCAGCCTGCTTTTTCAAGAACCTCTCCAAGCTATAGAAGAAGGGTTTCACCTCTCAAGACCGAAATTAATAAGCCGAATCTTACGGCCCCCAATGACAACATCAATGCACACAGCCCGCCCCTCTATTTATGTGACGCGAGGACGATGCCAGTGAAATGCGGGTGAAAAAGGATCCCTACACTACGCACACGTGTCTTGTCAAACGATCAGAAGGGACTGACAAGAAAACAAGGAAGAAAACGAAAGGTTGGCCCCTAGAGGAAAAATGGGTCCTCGGCAAGAAAATCGAATCAACAGCAAAACAGTTGAATAGGGAAACTGCATAGAAAGGCTTTGCAACGATACGCATTCCCTAGATGTTTAGGGTGAGGCAGGAAAAACCCATCAATCAGCCAAAAGGTGGAAATTAATGACGCTGATGATTTGGTTGAACTGATTGTGCAAGAGAGCCGAGCAGCCTCTTGAGTTCGCCCAACCCCACCCCCTCATCACACTGATGGTTACACTGAAGATTCTCTTAGACACAAGTCCGAGAGAAACACAGGACTGCAGGGCCCAGAAGTTATCCCCCTGAGATCCAGAAAAGCACGAGAGACTGAGAAATCCTATGATGTAATTGGGCGAGCCTGCTAAGGGCAGCTCGTCTTCCATCCGGTTACGGTAACCAATGTCCACGAGGACGAAAACCTCATCACCCACAATACTCGAGGACAGGGTTGTAGGCTCCTCAGAACTCTAGCTTTATTGGGCCACCTCAGAGGCACCACTTCCCTCATCCAGCCCACACTAAACAGAGGGAACCTGATCCTCCTCAGAAGATCCCACAACGACAGCTACACAGGTGGTGAGAATGTGGGCGCAGACATAGCCCCAACTTCTTATCCAGCAAATACAGAAGCCTCAGCCTCCAAATAACTAGCATCCACACCCCTTTCCTCCCGAGTGGCTGGGGTCCCCTTAAGGATTCCGACCACACTAAGCGATTCATGACATGGGAGCAGTCGCCAAACGGGGGCTGGTATCTGCTCAAAGATCCCACCTCCTTGAGCAGTCACAAGTGGGGCAGAACAAAGGAAACCCCCTTTTGCCTCACTCTTCTCACGCGGCGGCCCTGCATCCACCGCGGCCTAAGATACCACACACCTCGGAGAACGCGAGGACGTATAGCCACCATTACACACAGAATAGAGAACTGTGCAGTCATTTTCAATGTGCCTAAAATAACAGACACTTACCGCCCCGCTGTGTCTTGCATGCCCTTAACACATGACCTTCAAAGCCACAGTGGACGTGTCTAGTGTGCTTCATTCTCGATTTTCTTAACTATCGAGTACGCCGATAATACGTCCTTGTCGTGGTACAGTTTGAACGGGACCGTCGGCAGATTCATCCATTTAATATTATGCCAAGCCCCAAGCCGGCTCCGCAGGCACGCGCTGGTTCTCAAAGTGACAGTTTAAGACTAGAGGGAAGGCAGCTAGTCATCACCATTCACCACCAACTCTTGGGCTACATTTTTACCATCACATTATAACGCCCCCACACGGCTGAAATGGCGAGCATGTTTAGTGCGAACGGGATTCGAACCCGCAACCCTCCGATTACGATTCGAACGCCTTAACATAGTTGACCATCCCGTGCCCATTGTCTTAGTGAGTGTAGTTTTTTACATAGTATAGACTTAAGTTTTATATCTGGTTTTTGAATAAGTTTGGTGTTTACTGGAATGTTGTGTTTTCTTAAACAATTTTTTTTATCTAAATGCTGCTTATTTTTCGACATTGGGAACATGTGGCATGCTGAAGTGTAAGGTTTTGAAGTTTTATTTTGGGATTTATTATCGCGGGTTTGTTGTTGTTTGTGTTATTGATCTAGATGTGTGCATATATTTTTTTTTTTGAAAATAATTTAATCATTATCCATCAAACTCATAGACGTATGTCTTATTCTCTACACATACACTGCTGGCCAAAATCTTAAGGCCAATGAGCATCAATAAAAAATATGCATTTTGGGTTGTTATACTCAACCACCTATTGAGTAGAACTTTGAAAGATGAAAATAAGAAATGGAAAAAAAAAACCTTTTTCAGCATTTAATAGGGAAAATGTGAACACTATGAAATTAGTCTAAATACCAGCTGGTCAAAAGTTTAAGACCATACTGAAACGAAGGGTTAATCGGTAAACACGTAACGAAATCTAGTCATTTGTGTTCAAGTATTAGCGTTGTCAATATCTCCTAGTGTCATCTCCTGTGTTACATTGGGTAAAAACATGGCAAAGCCTAAAAAGTTGACAGAGTTTTTACGTGGCAGAATTGTCGAGCTGCAAAAGCAAGGTATCTCTCAACGTGCCATTGCTGGTAAGATTGGGTAAGAAAATTAAGCTGGTGTTGAACAGGAGGATTCGACGGGTTGTCCAGCAAGACACCAGCCGATCGTCGAACCGGATTAAGGCCCTTACGCACACAGAATACAGTTCAAGAACAATAAGACGCCATCTACGAGAGAAAGGCTTTAAAAACCGTAAATGTCTTCAAAGGCCACGTCTCTTTCCACACCACAAAACAGCTCGGTTAACCTTTGCTGAGAAGCATCAAACATTGGACGAAGAAAAGTGGAACAAGGTTTTGTTCCCTGATGAAAAACAATTTAACCTGAATGGTCCAGATGGCTTCCCACGTTACTGTCACGATAAGGATTTCCCACCGGAGACATTTTCTACTTGACACAGTAGTGAAGATTTCTTCATAATCTTGGATGCTTTCTCCTTCTATAGAACAGTGGAGCTTCAGGTTATACAGGGGCGTCAAACAGCTGCAGGCTACATTGGCAAGTTGGAAATGGCATTTTTATTACCTGAAGGCCCTCGCTTGTGTGGAAATGAATGGATCTTTCAGCAGGACAACGCTGCAATCCACAATGCCCACACGTCAAAGGACTTTTTTCATGGCGAATAACGTGATTATTTTGGATCATCCAGCGTGTTCGCCCGAACTGAATGAACCTCATTGAAAATGTTTGTGGGTGGATGCAAGAGAACTCTATAGAAATGTATGTCAATACCAAACAGTGCATGATCTTCTTGAAGCCATCTTCACCACTTGTAATAACATTCCATCCAGCCTTCTGCAAACGCTTATATGGACCATGCCAAAGCAAATGTTTGAAGTTATTCGCAATGACGGCCGTTGAACTCACTACTGAGATCGATTGTTGGGCATTTTCTTCCCTTTTTGGTCTTTTTGGTATAGTTTTAAACTTTTGCCCAGCGAGAATTCAGGCTAATTTCATAGTGTTCACATTTTCCCTATTAAATGTTTAAAAGTTTTTTTATTTTTATTTTCCCTTTTTTATTTTCATCTTTCGAACCTCTACTCAAATAAGTTGTTGAATCTAACAACGCAAAATGCATATTTTTTCTTTATCTTCATTGTCCTTAAGATTTTGGCCAGCAGTGTTTTAATTATTAAAGACCGGTAAGCTAGACTGGAAGAAGTATGTTCTGTTCCAACTTCAGGTATTATAGAAGATTGAAGCCAAAATTTATTTGAAGTACCAATATGTGAAAGACAAGATGTACATGTATATCACTACATGTTATACATGTGAAGAAAGTAAGAGTTATACCTCTACATACCTCAGCATCTTGTGTTGAAAGAACGATAATTTTTATAACTTTCTGTTATGTTTTACAGAAGCACAAAACTACAGTTTGAGAAAAAGGCAAATCTGTTGAAACCAAGAAAGATTTATCCCAGTCCCTGAACTGTATTGAAAGTTGTCATCTTGTTACAAACTGTTATAAAGATGTAGAGCAAAGTAGTTCCTGAGATATCATATGGTATTTCATGAACTAACGAGATATCTAATCAAATTTGCTTGTTTTGTGGGCATAATTTCGAGAATCTCCTGTTAGCGAATTATTAATAGAATAAAAATATAAAACTGAAATATAAATATAAAGATAGTTGTAATATATAAAGTACAGAAGGTACTACAAACGATGAAGGTAATACTTGCAGACTGCCAAGAAGGTTAATACAACATAACAGTCAGCTACTGAAACTCTATGTAGAGATCATTCACTATGTTTTTGTTTGTTTGAACTTAAGCAAAAAGCCGCAGAATGGGCCATCTGTACTTTGCCCCCAAAGGTATCGAAACACAGTCCGCAAACATACTGCTATGCCGCTGGTAGATACCTTTTTGAGCATTCAAAACATTGTTTGTTCACAGTGCCTTTAGTGTTTCAACAATTTCTACATGACGCTCCTTGTCACAAAGGAAACCCTGACAGTTCCGTTTAATAAGTCTGAACAACTTAATATTTAATAAGTATTTCTATGCTATCAACTTAGTAGCTATTTGAAAAAATAATACATGTAAATTGAAAGTAAAAGCAACATTTTAGTTCATTTTTTTAAAAATAACCACGATTACTAATAACATTACTAATGGGCACTTTACAGCTTCTCAAACCTAGAAATAAAATTTGGACACCATCACCCCATTTCCTGTTCAACTTTGATTTTCGCCTAGTAATTACTTTTTATCACAGCAATCTTTCATAATCCAGCTTCTAAAACGATATGCCGTTGCATACGGAATTTGGATTCGCTGAGCATTTAGCAGCAGATATTCATCTTTCACTGATATCCATCACTCAGGTAGTTCCATGCTGACAAAATTTGTTTTTAATGTCTTGTCACGAGACAGTTCAATAAAATTTTCATCTTCTGCAGCGGTAAATTCAGATGGGATCTTAGTCTTGAATGGGCCTTGTAACCTAGGAAACTTCTCCATATCTTCTGGAAAATAATTTCAAACCAGTAACTGAGCTGTATCAGGTGCTCCTCAAAAACATAGTTTAGCTAGTGGGTCAAAGCAACTTCATTGAATGTCACAAACCGCTGCAACAAGGGGTAAATAGTCATTTCCAACATCTTCAGATTCCATATCGTCACAAAGTTTTTTTTATAAACACATCGCCTTTTGTGGCCGAGTTTTTATAAAGTTCACCATTTTCAACACACTTTCCAGGACTAGTTTCAGTGTGTAGTAAATTAAATGAACATTCTTGTTACTATCCATCTCCTTACCTAGTTGTAACCCGAATTTATTTCCTTTCATTTTTTTTTTTCAAATAGCTAAAAGTTGAGGTCTTCACCCTTGTGATGAATTCTACGACTGATAGTATTGTTGGATAGAGACACCTTTCAAAGGAGTCTTCCCGCAGATTCACCAACCATATTGTTCACTATATCTACTGAGCTGGCAAAATATAAGAATAAAAGAAACGAGAATGTTCGAGAAGTTACTGGTGTTTCCGTAAGTACAAATAAACAAAAACATATCTCAAACACTCGAGAACGTCATTGAAAGGAATGTAGTACTGTCGAATGTTTAAACTGCGAACCACCTCGAGCAAGTAGTTCGCGTCGTGTCAGAAAGATGTCGATATTGCTGTCATTCCATGAAAATTGAAATATCCTTTGGCGTCCCTGCGAATTTGCCACGGAGCACTGTTTGGGAACCACTGACGTAGAGAACAAAACTGGTCCCTGAGAGTTTGCCACAGAGCACAGTTTGGGAACCACCGACGTAGAGAACAAAACTGGTCCCTTTGAGTTTGCCACGAAGCACAGATTGGGAAACACCGACGTAGAGAACAAAACTGATCCCTGTGAATTTGCCATGGAACACAGTTTGGGAACCACTAATGTAGAGAACAAAACTGGTCCCTGTGAGTTTGCCAAGGAGCACAGTTTGGGAACCACTGACGTAGAAAACAAAACTGGTCAGTGAACATAGCCGTTTCGCTAACATCATCCTACGCCTTTTGAAATACTCTTAGATGACAAAAAAAGTGGGATTTGACTGTCACTTTTTTCTGAGCACCAAATCCAAGATTCTAATGAGGTTACTTTTGTGTTAATCAGAAGATAAGAATGAAACATAGAAAACATAGTCTGGGCATGTTCACCAGGTGGCTACGTTCATCACTTAAAAATTGATTTAATAACTATTATATAAATGTCACAGAAAATTTTACAATGGAATGTTCTATTAAAATTATGATATATAACACAAACGCTTTAGAAATATAATGTTCCATGGTGAGAACATCTAGTTAATTTAAACGCATTCATAATTTTCTTGGAAAGCCAAATGTTTTTAGGGTTTCCTTCCGCTCAGTAACAGTAAACCTAGAGAGTTTTTGATACAAAATTACAGGGTGTGATTCCTGTTGTCGCTCAATCTATCAATTTACTGATAATATATCCTGTGAATATTTCTGTTCATCATCTGATTTACTGTAGATCTTGAATATCACAGAAACATCATAATATTTATTATCTGAATGATGACGAACATTTACCAAATATAAAACTATCATAATACCTTTTTTTTATTCCGACTAATGGTTTAGTTTTATGAACTGATTAAATTTTGACTTACTTACCTGTTAGTTATGTTCTTTCATTTACAGAATGCGACAATTTAAATTGAATATCACGTGTCTTTTGTTATTTATGTTTGCAGCTAATTATACACTATTCCGTATATAATATTTTACTTCAAATTGCTTTTGAAATGTTTGGTAAAAATCTAATATGCTATTAACCTCTCGATCTATCATTTTCGAAAGTTAAAGCGGTAAAAATTATAATGGTTACATCAAAACTGGTTTTAATAGGTAGAGAGCAGCACAATCAGAGAAGCTTCACTCGATTATTGAAGTAGCTTAAAAATACAAAGAACACTAAATTTCTAATTAATGTTTTTGTTTCAATATTTATACCAACTGTAAGAATTATCCACTAGTTCAAAAACTGATATTTTCTATTTTAAATTACGTGCTGACCTGGCCATCACTAATTTTGAAATGTTACAGTGAAAAACAGATAACGTCTAGTAAAAGTGTGACCATAAGTGTTTATTTTTATAGCCAATGTGTTAACCATTTGACAGTTAGAAACAAACATTTATTGCTATTTCTACCTTTACGTCACGATATAACCGACACATTAACATTAATCTTTTTCTATTAACTTGATGCAGCCACACCCTATATGACAATAAGTCCATAGAAGGATGGTGTTTACCAACAGAATATTGGTGCCATCCTCGACGTACGCAATATGACCCTCTGTTCTACAGTTGTGACCTGCATCAACATTAAAAATAGTTTTTGACATTCTATGTAGTCAATTTTGTTGCCCTAATGCAGGTAGACATTAACTTCAGCATTAGTGACGACGTTCTCCTATATATCACGTGCTAGATGCCGCTGGTAAAACTTTAGACTGGTTAAGTATTCAGCTATGACCTTCAGGATAAGATTGTAAACGTGGTTGTTGTGTCGCGTTTGTGGAGTTAACTCCATCAAAGTAATTTTGTTTACAGTTATAAAGGTGGTTCAATGAATCTCTGTGTGCAGGATATTTGTCATATATAGTTTTTTTAACTTCATACATTACTTTCAATGGTCATAGAATATTTTGGTTGACCTTGCCGAATGTTTTCTTTTAGAAATTGTTCTGGAACAGTGGACTAGATTTTTCCGTTGGTAACAGAAAAAAAATTAAAATTAAACTTTCCTGAAAGGGACAGTTTTAGGGGCATCTACACATTACCAAGTGAAAACCAAGGACGTCATGATTATTGCTACGAACAACGTGATTGATTGAACAAGATGTCACCGTAGACACTAAATACCTTTATAATAAACATTCATTATACTTGTAGAAGAGAAATCGTTGACTTACTGTAAGAAGAAGTTTTGCATTTAATACTTGATTTATTAAGCTATTTTACACAGTACAAAAATAGATAATACTATTTATTAGAAGAGTTTACAGCCTTAACCGAATTATAATAAATATTTAATTTGTTTTGCTCACCAGATGGCCATAATACAGTTTTTTCAACTGACGAAATATATTTCTTCAAAGTATGGATTTTGAAAAAAAACATTTAAGTACCTTTAATATCATTAAAACTATTACAAAGCTAAAACTTTTCAATGACAACATCTTGTTATGAATTCACTTTTGATACCATACGTAGTAATTAAATAGAAAAAGCTTTTTTATGATACAGAAGATGAACTGCTCTTTTTTTTTCAGAAAACAGTCGTTCTTTGAAAATGCGTAACTTGTAAAGTGTTAATAAACAGTTGGTGTTTGGAATTTGGTACAAAGCTACTCGAGGGCTATCTGTGCTAGCCGTCCCTAAATTAGCAGTGTAAGACTAGAGGGAAGGTAGCTAGTCATCACCACCCAACGCCAACTCTTGGGCTACTCTTTTACCAACGAATAGTGGGATTGGCCGTAACGTTATACGCCCCCACGGCTGGGAGGGCGAGCATGTTTAGCGCGACGCGGGCGCGAACCCGCGCCCCTCGGATTACGATTCGCACGCCTTACGCGCTTGGCAATGCCAGGCCCGGTGTAATAAACAGCCATTCTACTGAGTCAGATTTGAGAATTTTACTTTCTACACGCCAGATGGAATCATATTGTTTAGAATAAAGTTAGGTTAACAATATTTTGTGTAAATATTAATTATTAGTTACTTCAATTTTAATCAGATTTCCAACAAATTTCATTTAGTAATTCATACATTATTTAACTTGATGCAAGTGTTATACTCAGCACGACTGAAATGTTTACTTAGGTATTTAAGAGATTTGGAAAATATTGATACAAACATCTCGTAAGGCTCTGTTCAAACATCCTTAAGTTGACGTGATACCTTAAATTTTTATTATTTGTATAATTGTTGATTTATTAGCATCGAACGTATGTGTAAGACAAGTAACGTAACCTAATACATAACCGAACTCAGAAACTAATTATCAATAAATGTGAAAATGTGTTATTTCACCATTTTTTACTTGTAATGTAATTTTAAATTTGCAAATCCTTGTTTCCTCTATGTTTTTTAACAAGGAAACCTTTCACTTTCGAAGCTTAAATTTCTTTCTAATCTACAAAAATAATCGTAAATTTCTAGTTTCTCGTTTCTATAACAGAGAACAAAAAGAAAGAAGAATGATCAGCCTATCACGACAATAAACTAATGTATGTAACATTCCTTCTGTTTCTACTCAATATTTGGCCCGGCGTGGCCAATTGTGTTAAGGCGTTCGACTCGTAATCCGAGGGTCGCGGGTTCGAGTCCTAGTCGCATCAAACATGCTCGCCCTTTCAGCCGTGGGAGCGTTATAAGTGACAGTCAATCCCACTATTCGTTGGTAAAAGAGAAATCCAAGAGTTGGCGGTGCGTGGTGATGACTAACTGCCTTCCCTTTAGTCTTACACTGCTAAATTAGGGACGGCTAGCACAAATAGCCCTCGAGTAGCTTTGTGCGAAATTCAAAAAACAAACAAACAATTTGTAAATACAAACGTAAAACAGCATAGAGTTAGTCTTCTTATGCTGAAGAAATAATGTCGAATAAATCGAGACGTTGTTGAATTAATTTTATCGCACAACATATTATTTGAAGTTTGAGATATCAGTGCCACACAACAGTGACAGTTAAATCCTTGTTGGATGGTATGGTGCTACTTAATCAATGGCTGTCTTCCTTGTAGTCAGTAATTAACAATTAACGACTATACGAGATAGCTTTAGTATTTGTTCCATATATAGAAAACGTTATACCAAATTATTTTGTCTTTATCCAAACCTTTTTGATATCCAAATGATTAAGTTTCCGCTAAATTTTACTCTTATCGTTAAATGTTCAAGTTTTTTAAAACAAACGTTTTACCTTTACTGTTTTTTGTAAATTTATGAAGCTAGATTCTGTAAGAGCTAACCTAATGTTTTCAAAAATTTCTCAATGAAACAACAGTAAGTTTAAGTACTCAAAACGCTTAAATTTGAATTTTTATTGCCTAAGGAACACAAAAAATAGACCACATTGGTTTTGTTCTTCTACCAAAATCTTCAGATATTTATACTGTTCTAACATATAATAGAAATAAAACATTCTGTCGTTCAACTTTATTGTTATGAAAGAAGAAACTCTTCAGAACATGACCACGTGACTCATATATCTCAGTTATAATGTCAGAAAGAAAGAGGTTAAATACCTTTATTTGTAAGGCAAATCAGTTCACAACTCTTACGTTTCACCGTAATATAGTATCAAACTTAAATAGTTTTGATAATATAGTGATCCATAATGATACTATCTCAGTATTATGAAACCTGAGTCATTTTTTGAATGACATTTTTATTTCGATCTCATTACAATGAATTAAAAATTCAAATGTAACATGTAAAGTGATATTTTTATTCGTATATAAACGATTATTAACTATTTATCTTCAGTTATTATCGTACGGTTTTACAATTTAGATGTAGGTTCAGTTATAAAATATTAACGAAACACGTAACTAAATTTTTCTTTACATATTATGGTCCAGAAAATTCCTTTCATTGTCGATGATGTTCATACTTTATACACAGTAATAATTAATAATTATCCAAAGTGACTCCATCTCTTAGAGATTTCATTTATTTACTTTTTAAATATCAGGTTTCATGTCCTGTTTTAAATTTCTTGATGAACTCTCAATGTAAACTAAAATGATAATTTGAAAATATTTTCTTAATATTTTATAGTCACTAAATGGTTAATAACAGGCTTTAAATTAATTTACTTTAACTTGAGAATCTGTTCACATCGATAACTTGTAATACTAAAATTCGAGATTCGATCCCTCGTGTGGACACAACTAAAACAGATCTTTGACAGCTTTTAACAACAAACAAACACAAGAATTATTTGTATTATTTGTCTTTTATTTATCATAAATTTGCATGTTAATACTGGTGTATCCTATGTTTTAATCGTCACCTCTTACACTTTAAATATGCCTCCCCAAATTCCATATCCACCTTCAACTTTCCTTGTAACGACATTAGAACAACAGTAGGTAGGAGGAACATCACAACAAACGGTACCTCTTCCACACAGTATTTTATCTGGACAAGTCCTCACAGCTTCAGATAGTAAACAAAATAGCATTGTCAGAAGACGCATCGCTCTTAGCAAGCAAGCCACTAAATATATTGTTCTCACAGCCGTGGATTGTAATTTATAACTTACATGACCACAACACCAGGTGAATCACCTAACAGCTGTCGTATTAATGTAATCATTATTTTATACAGTCGTTAATTAGCAACAAAAACATCTGACAAAAACATGTTATCTGCTATTTTATTGTTAATATTACCAATATATTCAATTGTAGAAACAAATGGAATTAAAATTTAAATATTTACTTTAAGAGAGTGAAAACGACGGATCTTATAAAAAAATAAGATTGTACAAACACGGTTGTTTAACCCTGTATTCCTGATTCATACATGAAATCATGTTGAAATAATTTAAAGTATCATTTTAGTTGCTGTGAACTATAAAATCATCAAGAAAACCACATTATTTTTCCATTCAAAATATAAACAAGTTTCATACTTTTAGCTTTCTATTTTTTATAAATTATCTAGTTTTTGTTAAATATTCTATTACAAACTTTTACAAACAACAAACTAGAAGTGAACACTGTAACATGTTACTAAACGACACAGAAAAACATAACTTATTATTGATATTTATATATTAACACTTAAAATGTGGGTGTGAATTCAGTCTTAAATAATTTAGAATCTCACCTGGAGTTGCTTCCAGCCTTGTTGTAAGCATCAAAATTATAATAATTACTGTAGTCTTCATTTCTTTGATCTGTTAAAATCAATATTCATGTAGTTTGTGAAATTTAACTTTACAACGAAGCCTAATTTAAATCAATGAATTCCATCTGCTACTAACTGCAGGATCAAGGTATAGGACAGAGGTACTTTGATGGAGAGTCACGGAAATATAAATATACTGGTGAAACATAGTAACGATGTATCACAAGGAACACTGAAACCAGTACAAGAACCGTACAAAAATTGATGTATCTTTCCTGTATGATGAATAATTTCTCTCATTTGATAATTACAACTTAACAATAGATTCATTTCATTTTCAACATCTATTTAACTGTGCATCTTCTTCTAACTTAATAAAAGTTGAAAGTAGAAGCTTCAATCTTACAGAAAGTGAACATCTAACAACCAAGAACATGACACGACGGTTCAAACAAAACACACATAAAGTACGCATTTGCAACAGTTAGAAAAACGTTAAGTTACCAAGCATGTGATCAATTACTGATTTGCAAAACGAAACAAAAATATTAATTTCTGACAACATGATAATAAGAATTATTCCAATGTTAATTCAGATCTGTAGTTGGTGTAATGTATTCATATAATTGATATTATTTAGAAATACTCTCAAACAAGATATAAAATTATATTACCAAGCATTGTTGAATTGCTAGATACTTTTATTACGTTTCACACGAGTGTAAACATAGAATTAGACTATGATGCAGGTTTCCAACTATTATAATTGCATTTTAATTAGATATGCAGGTATAAAAACATCACAACCAATCAGAATGTTTCTAGTAACACTTGACGTTAATAATCAAATTACAGTATCATTCAGGCATGCAGAGAGACACATGCACAGCAAATAGGAAACTGTGTGTGATTATTTGTTGTTGACATGTAAAATATTTCTGTTAACGTTGCTGGTGTAGTGGTAGAATAACTTTAAAACTGTAACTGGAAATGAAGTTGTGTGATTAGTGTTGAATGTATAGCACTATGTACATAATGAAAACTATATGACTTCACTCACATACAGTTTATATAGTAGATGTACATAACTATTTATATATCAATAAATCTCCTCGGATACACGTAGCAGTTCTTACATTATGACAAATGAACATCGGTATGTAGTATTATAGGTACTACTTAGTTATTTTAACATTAGAAGACACGGGTATCTGTAAACACATTTATTTCGTTTCACTAAAAGTATACAGGCAACTTAGATGATTCTTCTACCCTAAACTAGGTAACGTACTGTTTGTTTCTTGCTTGATTTTAAAATTTCGGTCACAGTTGTTCCACGACTATTTGCGTCAGTTGTTGATTGTGTTATTGATCCAGATGTGTGTGTATACTTTTTTCAACGGTTTATGGAGGAAATTTATTGATGTTTATAAAGTGTTGTTATATTTTGTTAATTTCGTCGTTAATCTTAACAGGTGAACTTAATGTTGAAATGTATACAATTAACGTTGTTTATAAAAGTGTGTGTTCTGTAGTAAAGAATCTAGCAATTATATGATCTACATATCTGTACCAGTATAATGGTGGGTGTCAGCGGAAACGTTGTTCTGTACTTTATTTTAATTGAAGTTCTAATACCCACAACTGTCTTGAGCATTCATTTTTTATTTCAAGCGCGTTTTTCGTCATGTCGAAGGTTACGAAAACTTGGCTTCCAAAAATTTCAGGTGGCGCTCTTAGTTTTCAAAATTTTTCTTAACAAGTTTGTGAAATTATCAGTTTATTTCGTGTTCGTTACACGCATCAAATTTAAACTTATGAAAAGCCTAATTTATCTCCAATTTAGAAATAAATCGAAATAAAAGGTTAAATTTTGTTGTTATTTTATAATAACCGAGTCAGTTTAATAAACATGAACTGAAAATGTAAAATATAATTTATTAAATAGATATATAAATATATATATAAATGTAAAAACAGAACAGGCTTTTTTAGAAGATTCATCAGCTCAAAACTGTATCGTAAAATAAGTGAAATATTGTAAACAATTTAACCATTATCCATCAAACTAATAAAACGTACCTGTGTTATTCATTATACATATTTATTATTATAGACAGGCCCGGCATAGGCAAGCGTATTAAGGCGTGCGACTTGTAATCTGAAAGTCGGGGGTTTGCATCCCCGTCGCGCGGAAACATGCTTGCCCTCCCAGCCGTGGAGGCGTTATAATGTTACGGTTAATCACACTATTGGTTGGTAAAAGAGTAGCCCAAGAGTTGGCAGTGAGTAGTGATAACTAGTTGCCTTCCCTCTAGACTTACTCTGCTAAGTTAGGGACGGCTAGCACAGATAACCCTCGAATAGCTTTGTGCAAAATTCAAAAACAAAGAAAGAAATAAACAAACAAACAAATAAAATTATTACAGAGCGGTACGAGAGACTATAAGTAGAATGTTTGGTACCGCACTTCAAGTATTGAAGAAAATTGAACCCAAGACTTAATTGAAGTACATAGATGTTAAAGACAAGGTATATATCACTACATGTTAAACTATGTGTGAAGAAAATAAGAATTACACCATAAAATACCTCAGTATCTTGTGTTGAAAGAACGACAATTTTTATAACTTTCTGTTCTTTTGCACAGAAATACGAATCTACAGTTTGGGAAGAGGGCAAAATTTATTGAAACCACGAAAGCTATTTCCCAGTCTCGAAACTGTATTAAAAATTGTCACCTGTCACTAACTGTTATAAGGATGTCGGGCGAAGTACTTCCTGAGATATAATATGTTATATCATGAACTAACTAGAAAATTAAACATATTTGCTTGTTTAAAGTGCAGAATTTAAAAAGTCTCACGTTTGTGAATTATTAAAAAAACCAACTAAAATATATATATAAATATATATAAAGAAAGTCGTAATATATAAAGTACAAACGATGGAATAATACTGGAAGACTGCCAAGGAGTACAAGAGACAATAGTTAACAGACAGCAGTTGAAACCATATATAGAGATACACTATGTAAAATACCTGGTTTATAGACTCTGGTGGAAAATTATCGCTATGGTTTTACCTGTTTGAAATTAAGCACAACGCCATTGAATGGGACATTTGTACTTTGTTTCCCAAAGGTATCGAAATCCGGTTTCTGGCGATGTAAGTGCGCAAACATACTGCTATGCCACTAAGTGGAGGGGGTGTTCACCATGATATTTTATTTTTATGGTTGACTACGTAAAGAATAATGCGTTTTTTTGAGTATCCCAATCTTTCTCGGTTCACAGCGCCTTTAGAATCTGAGCAATTTTTTTCACGGCAACCCTAGGCAGAAAGAAGAACCTAACAGTTCCGTTTATTAGATAGTTAGATCCAAACAACTTAATACTTAATAAATATTTCCATCTTAGCAACTTAGTAGTTATTTCAAAGAATAATACAAGCAAATTGAAAGTAAAACAATATTTTTATCTAAGATTAAAATAACCACAATTATTAAACGGATGTGATCGCCGGTTGGACACTTCACAGCTTATCAAAATTTGAAATCAGATTGAACACCACCAACCTCATTTCCTGTTGCAACCAAAACGTAACAATAACTTCTACATAATATTAGTCGTCACATGAAGTTTAAATAAATACTTTTTATATATAAAGCAGGTAACAAATTGACTTTACAACACATTTTAAATGACTCCTAATAATTTTACAAAGTTTTTAAATTTCAGATGAGTTGAACATATTCAATATATAATTGTATGTTCTTCTATTTATCATGTTTATGTTACTTGTGTACAGTCTATTCAGTTGTATAGTATTTATAGTAATTGAGTATCAACAAATTCAGTGCAAAAATCCTGTGTACAATGAAGAGAATCATATCTGGGTTATACAAGCTGAAAGTCAACACATTCCCCACATATATATCAAATACAGAATTGGCCGCTTTTATTTGAGAAAAGGATAGTGATGTCTGATGAAACGTTCGAACGTCTAATAAATAAACCGCCGTCATAGGCTGCTACAGGTTATCTTACTGTAAACTAAAGGTAGGAAGAACATCACAGTTAACACAATATTTTGAACGTACAATGTCATCTCGGCTAATCCTAACAGCTAGATACAGTGAAGAACCTGACATTATTAGAAAACATATTGTTATTAATATTTTATAACGATATCTATTGGTCAATATTTATTTAGCTGAAAGGCTTAGCCAATAAACGACACGTATAGAAAATTGTTAATATTATATCAGTATCTAGTTTAAACACTGTTATACAATGTGTACAGAAGTGATACTTTATGATATTCGTTATATAATCATTCAGTATTAAATATTTTACATCAAACCGTTAATTGAATATTGTTCCATTTATCATATTTCTATTACTTCTTAGTAATCTAAGTACAGGTTGTCAGTTTTTGTAAGACATATTTACATTTGTTGATATGTTCACCAGTTGACCCAGGAGCGAAAAAAGTAACATGTTTTGTAACCAAATATTTGGTTCACAGCAAAATTTCAACGATTCCGAACCCAATGAACAAGGGCTTAAAGCTAATACACAAGCTTTCACATACATACCGATATCAATGGCTTATTTTATGAGAAAGTTAACTGAAGATACTGGAACCACAAGAACCCTATTTTTACCAAACACTTAACAACTTAACTTACGATGTTAGATATATCAAAATGTCAATTTTACGAAAAATGTATTTTCATGATAGTTGGTATGGGAATTAAAACTTTAATTAAAATAAAGTACAGAACAACGTTTCGACCTTCTTAGGTCATCCTTAGGTTAACAAAGAGAGAGATTGAAACTGACCTTTACCGGGAACATGTTTCAGGGTCGAGAGTATAAACGGGTACGGGATTGTAGGGGTCGATACAATTATATGTTACCGACATCTTTATATTGGTTTAATTTTTTATTTAGTTGCTGTATAAGTACGATTTCTTTGATTTTGCATTTGTTTATATTTGTTTCCCTACTTAGTATCTGATATTTTACTCTGTTTATGCTGTGTTTATTTGATTTGTAGTATTGAAAAACGTCTGAATGTGATTTTGTGATCTTTAAATCTGGTTTCCATTTTTCTGTTTGTTTCTCCAATGTAGAATTCGTGGCAATTGTTGTATCGTATTTCGTAAATAATGTTGGTGATGTGACTGTCAGCGTAGTTTTTAGACAGAATGAAATTTAGTTTTGTACCTAATTATTGAATGAGTTTGGTGTTTACTGGAATCTTTTTTGTTATAAATTGTTTTTTTTAAATCCAAGTGTTGATTATGTTTTCGTTGATGTGGGGAACATATGATATGCAGCTGTGTGAGGTTTTGTAGTTTGTTTGGATTTAGCATTGTTTGTTTGTTGTTGATAGTGTTATTGATCTTTGTGTGTGTATAATTGTTTTCAACGGTTTATGAAAGAAATTTGTAGATGTTGATAAAGTGTTTTTTTATTTTGTTTATTTCATCGTTTATTTGGATTCTTAATATGTTGAGTTTTTTGTTGTGTTTCAGGTGCTGAGTCCCAAGGAATGTGAAACCCAGTATGGGTGATTATTCTGAGGGTTTTTCTTTTAAACTGTGAATCGATTTTTGTGATTTTGAGGTTGAGAAATGGTATTCGGCTAGATCTTTGGTTTCTTTGCTTAGTACTGGTTAACTAAAAATTGGGGTGTACAGACCTAACGTGAATAAAAAAAATTACTATGTGTTCTGTAGATGTGAATCCAGCAACTGTATCATCAACATACCTGTACCACTATAGTGGTGGGTGTCAGCCTCAAGTAGAAACGTTGTTCTGTAATTAATTTTCATTATAGTGATAAAGTGCCATACCAGTTGTCTTGATAATACATTTTTACTTCAAATGGGTTTCTTGTCATTACGAAGGTTACGAAAATTTGGTTAGCTATAGTGACAAAACGCTTTATTATCACGATTGAGAAATTTCAGGTGGCGCTGTTAGTCGTGAAAATATTTCTTAACAGTTTTGTGAAATTATCAGTTTATTTACTGTTCGTTACGGGAATCAAACTATAAACTTATAAAAAGCCTAATTTACCTCCCTGTTATAAATAAATCGAAATAAAAAGTTAAATTATGTGGTTATTATAAATAACGGATTCAGTTTAATAAGCATGAACAGAAATATACAATATAATTTATTAAATACACATATAAATGTAAAAACAGAAGAATTACTGTTGTAATTCATTCTAACACGTGGGACAATACATGCCCAAGGAATAGCCATAACGAGCGACAACAGTACAACAGAGATGTGTGTTGAGATTACATATCCCCACACAAATCAGTTTAAAAAACAATTCTGTGGCCGAAATTTTATAACGTTCACCACTTTCAATACACTTTTGAGGACTACGTTCAGTGTGTATCAAATCAAATGAACATTCTTGTTACTAGCCGTCGCCTCATCAAGTTGTAACCTGAATTTCTTGCCTTTTATTTTTCTTGAATTATCTGATCATTGAGGTTTTTACGTTGTGTTGGATTCTACGACTCACGGTATTGTTGGATAAAGGCATCGTTGAAAGCTGTCTTCCCGCAGACTCACCAACCATAATGTCCACCATATCTACTGCAGCTGGTAAAATTTGTTCTTCTGAGATGATGTGAGGGTTTTTTACATTTTGCAACTCTACAGTCTATGCCTTTTTGTAGGATGCAAACAAAGCATTGCTTATTTCAAAAATGTACCTTTTTGTTCTTTCAATTCTTTTACTTACTGGTAAGATAATCACGGGATTTACTACTCATGTGAGAATGACTGGTCAATAAGTGGAGTTTTAGTTTATCTGGAAGCATGCATCCAAGCAAGCACTTCATCACAACACTCTTCTGTTATTTTGATTTTGATGGACCCGGAGAGTTGACAGGTATTTATATACAGAATATAAAAAACAAGAATATTTGAAAAGTTCTTGGCGTTTCCGAAAGTATAATAAACAAAAACATATCTCAAACGCTCGAGAACATTATTGACAGAAATGTAGTGTTGTCTGATTTTGAAACTGTGAAGTACTTCCAGCTTTTTGTTCGCTCAGTGTCCGAAAGATGTCGGTATTGCTGTGATTCCATCGAAAATTTGAAATATCTTTCGGCTCCCATGTGAGTTTCTCGTAGCGCTCATTTTGGAAAACACTAACGAAATTAACAAAACAGGAGTGAACAAAGCAGTTTCGTTACCATCATCTTCCACCTTTCTGAAATACTCTAACGAAAAGGTGCGATTTTACATTTACTCTTCTGGAGAACCCAAACCCAAAATTTGCTAAGGTTAATTTTGCGTTAATACAACGCCATGAATGAAACACAGGATTTCTAGCTCAGGCGTGTTAACCAGCTAGCCACGTTAAGCACTAACAAATTTATTTAATTATTATTTTTATAAAGGTCACAGAAAATATTACAAATGTATGTGGTATTAAAATTAAGAAATAATTTGCATTATGAAGGGATTTTTAATTCTATGCACTGTACCATACACGAGTTAGCTCTATACAATTTTTACTAAAAGATGGCACTGCTGAACATTATCTTTATGAGCAAATAATAGATTCCTATTTAATTATTATAGACTGTTTAAAATGTTTTACTACGCTATCAAACACAAATATGGCATTTTCAAACAACCGATCGACTGCTTTTAATGTAATTCTATGTGTTGATAGTGATCCTGTTAACGGCGTAAAATACGTCTAAAAATGTGTGACAATCATTGCTTGTTTTTATAGCCAAAGTTTTCACCATATGACAGTTTGAAACAGACATTAACTGCTATTTCTACCTTCATGTCACCATATAACCGACATTTAACCTTAACATTTTTGTATTATCTTGATGCAGCCACACCGTATATGACAATCAGTCCACAGAAGGATGGTGTTTACCAACAGAATATTGGTGGCAGCCTTGACGTAAGTTGTATGACCCTTTGCTTTGTACCAACCTTAAAACAAGTTTTTGCTACAATATGTAGTCAATTTTGTTGCCCTTATGCAGGTAGACATAAACTTCAACGTTAGTGACGACATTCTCCTATATATCACGTGCTAGATGTCGCTGGTAAAACTTTAGACTGGTCAACCATTCAGCTATGACCTTCAGGATAAGATTGTAAACATGGTTCTTGTGTCGTGTTTGTAGAGTTAACTCCATGTAAGTTATTTTGTTTACAGTTATAAAAGTGTTTCCATGAATTTCTGTGTGCAGGTTATTTGTCATATCTGTTTTTTTAATTTCATACAACACTTTCAACATAAGAGTGCTGGCTGGTTATAGAATATTTTGGTTCTTCTTGCAAAATGTTTTCTTTTAGAAATGCTTCTGTAACAGTGGGTTAGATGTTCCCCTTGGTAACAGAAAACATTGTAAACTAACCTTTCTTGAAAGTGACAGTTTAAGAGACATTTACACATTACCAAGTGAAAACCCGAGATATTGTGATTGTCACCAGGATCAACTTGATTGATTGAGCAGGATGTTACCATAGATACAAAGTAATTTTATAATCAACTTTCGTTATATTTATTGAAGAGAAATCGTTGACTTACTGTAAGAAGCAAATTTGTATTTAATACGACATTTATTAAGCTATTTGACACAGTACTTTTCATAAAATAGGTCATACGATTTATCAGAATAGTTTACTGATCAAACCGAATTATGAACTTAGAGTAATTTTGCTCACCATATGGGAATAATACAGTTCTTTCAACTGACGAAATATGCTTCTTGAAAACAACCATTTAAGTAATTTTAATATTATTAAAACTATCATAAAAGTTAAACTTTTCAATGATAACATCTTGTTATGAATTCTTTTTTTCATGTTATGGTACTAATTAAATAGAAAAAGCTTTTTATCATACAGAAAATGAACTGTTATTTTTTTTTCTTAGACGACAGTCGTTCATTGAAAATGCGAAACTGGTAAAGTTGTAATAAACAGCCGTTCTACTAAGTCAGCTTTGAAGATTTTACTTACTACAAGCCAGATGGAATCATATTGGATAGAATAAATATATGTCAACAGATATTTTGTGTAAATATTAATTATTAGCTACTTCAATTTTAATCAGATATCCAACGAATTACAAAACGAAAATGTACTTCATATATAAACTTAATTTTTCATACTTTGGTTAACTTGATGCAAATGTCATACTCTGCACCTCTTAAATGATTATTTAGTTATTTAAGAACTTCGAAAAATATTCACACAAACAACTCATTGAGCTCTGTTGAAACATCCTTGAGTTGATGTGATACATTAAATTTTGATTATTTGTATAATTTTTTATTTATTATCTTCGAAGGTACGTGTAAGACACTCAATGTAACCTGATACATAACAAAACGGAGAAACTAATTATCAACAAGTCAGACTTAAATAATTTAGAATCTCACCTGGAGTTGCTACCAACAGTGTTGTAAATATCAAAAGTGTAATAATTATTGTAGTCTTCATTTCTTTGAACTGTTAAAAACAATATTCATGTAGTTGGTGAAATTCAACTTTATAACGAAGCCCTAATTTAAAACAATGAATTATATCTCTTACTATCTACAGGATCAAGGTATAGGACAGAGGTACTTTGAAGGAAAGTCACGGAAATACAAAGATACTGTTGGACACAGTCACGATTTAACTATGGATATTGTTCTAACTTAATAAAACTAGAAAGTATAACATTCATTCTTACAGAAAATTTATATCTAACAACCAAGAATAAGACACGAGGGATCAATCAAAACACAGAGAAAGTACACAGAGAGATAAATGTCAAAGTTATTATGTATGTGGTCAATTACTGATTTGTAAAATAAAACAAAAATATTAGTTTCTGACAACATGATAATCAGAAGTATATAAAGTATCAGTGATATATATATATTTAAAGTATCAGTAATATACATATATATATATAAAATATCCGTAACGTATATGTCAAGGACCAGTAACGTATATATAAAGTATAAGTAACACATATATAAAATACCAGTAACATATACATATATAAATTATCCGTAACATATGTATGTAAAGTATCATTAACACATGAGTAAAGTACCAGTAACATATATATATATAAAGTGTGCATAATGTATCCGTAACATATACATTTACATCATTCCAATTAGTACTTAAGGTGTGCACTTAGTATGATATTCATTATATTTGATAATATATAGAAATACTCTCAAACAAGATATTAAATTATATTACGAAGGATTCTTAAATTAGTCGATACTTCGATAACGTTTTACACGAGTGTAAACAAATAATTAGTTTACGGTTCTGCTACTAAGTTGTATTTTTAATGAGATGCTAAGTTCTAAGAACATCACAACTAATCAGAATGATTCCAAGAACAGGTGACGTCAAGAATCAAATTAGAGTATTATATAAAATGCAGAGAGACACACACTGATCAAATAGGAAACTGTGTGTGATTAATTGTTATTTACATGTGACAAATTTCTATTAACGTGGCTCATGTTGTGGTGGAATAACTTCAAAACTGTAAGTAGAAATGCAGTTGTGTGACTAGGGTGGAAGGGATAGTACCATGTAAATTGTCAAAAACTACTTGAACCCACTCAGTTTACATATAATGGATTAACACACATAGTTTGTATATAAATAAGTCGTTTGGAACACACGTAGTGTAACATTAGAACAAACGAACCTGGATGAATGGTATAATAGCCCCTACTCAGTTATTTTACATTAGAAAACACCACACAAGTGTCTATAGAGACATTTCTTTGATTTCACCAAAAGTATACAGGCTGCATAGATGATTTTTCTTTCAGAGATAATGTAGACACGATATTTGTTTCTTTGTTTCAGTTTAAATTTCCCACAATGCTACACGAGAATTACCTGCGTTAGCCGTCCCGAAGTTACCTGTGTGAGATCAGAAGAAAGGCGGACAGTCATCGCCATCCATCGCCAACTGTTGGTGACTTTTTTATTTACAACTTTTAGGATTAACCCGCTATTTTAACGCTTCTATGGTTGAAAGGGTCAGCATTACAGTATTATACAGGCATGCTTGTAGACACACACACTGAGCCAATAGGAAACCTTGAGCGATTATTTGTTCTTTAGATGTAAAACATATCTCTTAACAAGGCTAATGTCGTGGTGGGATAACATGAAAACTGCAAGTGGAAATGAAGTTGTGTGATGTGCCGTATTATAGCCACTACTTAGTTATTTTAACATTAAAAGACACAGGTATCTGTAAACACAATTCTTTCGTTTCGTCAAAAGTTTTACAGGCTACATAGATGATTCTTCTACCCTAAAGCAGATAGACATACTGTTTGTTTCTTTGCTTGATTTTTAAATTTCGGCCACATCTGCACTAGGGCTATTTGTGTTAGCCGTTCCTAATTTAGCTGTGTAAGACAAGAGGGAAGGCAGCTAGTCATCATCACCTATCTCCAAATCTTGGCTACTCATTTACTAACGAATAGTGGGGTTATCCATGACATTATAACGCGTTTACGGGTGAAAGAGTAAGCAGGTTTGGTGTAATGGGGATTCGAACTAGCGATTCTCAGATTACGAGCCCAGTGCCCTATCCACTGTTGAATATACAGTATAATGTATGTGTAATGATCAAATTAGTGTATAATAAAAATTATCTTGAATTTGGAAACGGACATAAATAGTACTATTTTAACAGTAACTGTTATAACTGTACAAAACATAATAAACACTGGAGCAAATCTTCTAGACCATAATGTGTATTATATTGTATTTCATTTTTACATTTTTCAGTAATGTTTTTACAATCAAAACTACATCTAAATATTCACAACAAACTATAACGATTCCAGCAAAATAAGCAACAGTCGTTTAGTTGTAACAAAATAATAACATTAATCTTAAACATATTCTAACTTATACGTATTATCAGACTTATTTACCAAATATTGCATTCAATAGAATGAAAAAAAACACTTTATATTATTCACCAATAATTTAAATTCGAGGTCCAGCTTTATTGATAGGTGAACTATATATGGGTTAAAATAACATCCTAACGGGAAAGTGTAAGGTTGCATAATAAAGTAAAAATGTTTACTATGGTTAATCAATAGACCATAACACTGCTATTCATTCTTCTTTATTATATACACAAAATAAAATACTAAGCGACTTCCTATACATTACAATTATGTTTATAGTTTTGACTTTTACACAGTAATAACAAAGTACTCAGGCTTCTCAGTATAAGACATAACACTGTCTTTGGTTGAGGAAATGAAACTAAGAAACTATTTATTCGTTTAGTGATAATACAGTACACAGGCTACCAACTATCATATGTAACACTATCTTTGGTTCAATAAATGAAAACTTACTAATCTTTTAAAATGTGCTATTTCAAACTTCTTTGTATCAAATGTAATTTGAAATTATGTTCGTGTAAAGTTTAAAATATCATTATAAGCTGTTGTCGTTGTTTTGAATTAAGCACAAAGCTACACAATAGGCTATCTGTGCTCTGCCCACCACGGGTATCGAAACCCGGATTTTGGCGTGTAAGTCCGCAGACATATCGCTGAGCCACTGGGGGGAATCATTTTAAGTAATTTCAAACGCAACAATAATTTCTATATAATATTAGTCGTCACATGATGTTTAAGTAAATGTTTCTTTATATATAAGTCAGATAACAAATTGACTTTACAACAATATTTTAATGACTCCTAACAGTTTTAGAAATGTATGAAATTTCTAGGTTCTTTTATTTATCATGCTTATGTTACTTGTGTACAGTCTATTCAGTTCTATAGTCTTTTTAGTTCTTGAATACCAACAAATTCAGTACACAAATCATGTGTACAATGAAAAGAATCACATCAGTGTTATAAAAGCTGAAACAATTTCGATTCCTATCCGGAGCAAAGTACAGATGGCCAATTCTGCGACTTTGTGCTTTTTTTCAAACAAACAAAACCACAGTGAATATTTGGTCCACCAGAGTTTATAAACCATGTAATTAACACAGTGTATCTCTACATTTGGTTTCAACAGCTGTGTGTTAACTGTGGTTTCTTGTACTTCTGTACTTTATTTAATACGACTATCTTGATATTTATATTTCAGTTTTATATTTTTCTATAATAATTTGCAAATAAGACACTGTAAAACATTCTGCACAATAAACAAGCGAATTTGTTTCACATTTCATGTCAGTTTAAGGAATAACATGTGATATCTCATATGGATGCTCAAGACAACTGGTATGGGTTTTAGCACTTTGATTAAAATAAAGTTTAGAACAACGTTTTGATTTGAGGCTGACACTCGTACAAATATGTTGACGATACAATTGTAGGATTCACATTTACAGAACACACTAAGTTTTTATCAACGACGTTTATTCCATATAACCCAACATTATGTTCACCTGTGAACAGGAAAAAAAACCCAACATAACCAAATAACGTTTCTCAACTTCAAGCTCACAAGAATCGATACACAATACAAAACAATAATTCCCAGAAATATTACCCTTACTGGACTGTACATTCCCTGGGACACAGGACATCATACAAAACAAAAATTTAACATATTAAGAAACCAAATAAACACAGTCATAAAACTATGTTCACCCGATAAAATTAATGATCAAATCAACAAAATAAAACAACACTTCATCAACATCAACAAATTTCCTCCATAAACGGTTGAAAAAATTATACGCACACACCAATACCAACAACACAATCAACAACAAACAACGATAACACAAATTATCATAATTTTTACTATTTCTTGTTCCTGGGCATCAAGTGTTATTTCCCAATTGCTTATGCCTAAAGTAAATTAAAAAAAACATATTTTTCTCTTCAAACTTTGCTTTTGTGACCTGGGTAATGAAATTTTTAAATTTACCCATTTTCCAGAACATTCCAGGTAGATTCAGTGCTGAGTAGCTGATAGAGAATTTTCTCGAACTTCGAAGAATTTTCAACAATGAAAGTCAAAGGAAGCGTCACCTACATTTTTCAAGCTTCTTCACTCGTCAGGATGGTCTTTGCCACTGCCACAATGTATAAAATCTGGGCGAGGCAATTGGAATTGTCTGTAACCCGAACGAGTGACTCCTCTTCATTGACAACTCATTCAGAAGCATAAAAGCTGTGCTGCTCCATAACGAGAAAAAGTATCCGTCTCTTCCCCTGGCTCATTCGATGTACTTCAATGAGGAATATAACAGCGTCAAGACCTTGCTAGAAATTTTAGTGTATAATGAATAACGCTGGGAGATTATTGGAGATTTGAACTTGGTTGCACTCCTGAGGGTTCTCCAAGGAGGCTTCACCAATTTTCCTGTTATTTTTGCTTTTGGTACAGCATGGACATCGCAGCGCACTTCAACAGGAAGCACTGGCCACAACGGACCGAGTTCTCTGAGGGGATGCACAATGTCAAGTGTGAGCCATTAGTGGACCCAGAAGGTGTTGTTCCACCCCTTGCGAAAATCTCGAGAAACTACTCACTTCTAAACATTTTTGTTCATTTTTATATAACTTTAGTAAAAATACATGTAAATCGTATATTCATATGTTATTTTATTGCGACCTTATGTAAATGAAAATGTGCAAATTTGCTCACTTTTACATAAGAAATAGGTAAATTTCTAAATTTTATTATGCAGGTCACAACCGCTATGTTTGAAGAAAATAACGGTAATTTTCTGTACTTCCACATCATAAGCAATTAAGAAATAACATATACTGTCCAGCAACAAAATTTCTGTTACATTGTGTAATAAATTCCAAGACACAACAAAGTACCAAACCTTACACAGCTGCAAACAACATGTTCCCGACAAGAGCGAAAAAATAACCAACATTTTGAAAAAAAACTTATAACAAAACATGAGATTCAAGTAAACACCAAACTTATTCTAAAACCAGGTACTAATCTAAAGTATATACTATGTTAAAACTACACTGACAAGCACAACACCAACATTATTTACAAAATACAAAGCAACAACTGCCACGACTTTAATATTGAAGAAACAAGAGACAGAAATGGAAACCAAATTCAAAGAACACAGAAACACTGTAATATTCCTCGTATCTGTAGTTTACAGTAGGAAGACCTGGAGGAAGCTAGGAGGGCAGTTTACACAAAAAGACGTTGGAACGTTTCGTCAGACACTCACCGTTCTTTTCTCCAGTAAAATCGGCCACTTCTCTATATAATATATACATAGAATAGTGTTGACGTGTCAGCTTTTATAACCTGGATATAATTATCTTCATTGAACACATGATTTGTGTACTGAATTTGATGATATTCAATTACTATAAAAACTATAAATAACATAAACATGATAAACAGAAGAACATATAATTATATATCGAATAACGTTAACTCGTCTGATGTTTGATACTTTTCTAAAATTTTTAGTAGTCAATATGTTATATATTTATGCATATAAAAAAAACATTTATTTAAACTTCGTGTCACGACTAATATGATATAGAAATTATTGTTAGGTTTTGTTTGGTTATAATAACATTTTAAATTTTACACGGACACATTAATTTCAAATTACATTAGATACAAAGAAGTTTGAAATAACACGTTGTAAAAGACCAGTAAGTTTTCCCAGTTTTCATTTATTCAACCAAAGATAGTGTTATGCGTGATACTTAGAGCCTGAGTACAGTGTTATTACTCTACGTATAATTAGTTTCTTAGTTTGATTGTATACAAAGTCACATGTGAATGTCTTAAAGCCCGAACCAAAACTGAAACCAACGTGGTAAAGAACATGAAGTCGTTTGCTGTTTTACTAAACGTATCTTATACAGATGTAGTGTTGAGACCTGTTTTTACTATTTAGAATTCTATACAGTTGAACTGTGTAAAAGTCGAAACTATAAACAAAATTGTAATGTATAGGAAGTCGCTTAGTATTTCATTTTGTGTATATAATAAAGAAGAATGAATAGCAGTGTTATGGTCTATTGATTAACCATAGTAAACATTTTTACTTTATTATGCAACCTTACACTTTCCCGTTAGGATGTTTTTTTAACCCATACATAGTTCACCTATCAATAAAGCTGGACGTCGAATTTAAATTATTGGTGAATAATATAAAGTGTTTTTTTTTTCTTTTTTGAATGTAGTAATTGGTAAATAAGTCCGATAATATGTATAAGTTAGAATACGTTTAAGATTAATGTTATTATTTTGTCACAACTAAACGACTGTTTCTTATTTAGCATGAATCGTTATAGTTTGTTGTTAATATTTAGATGCAGGTTTGACTGTAAAAAATTACTGAAAAATGTAAAAAATGAAATAATATTTTAATACAAATTGTGTTCCAGAAGATTTACTCCAGTGTTGGTTATGTTTGGTTGTGAAGCACAATAAGTAATTCTCCTAATGATACAATAGCTACGTGTGTCCGATGCGATTTATTCATATATAAATATTCATGTACATCTATTTTATAAAGTGTATTTGAGGGGAGTTATATGGTTTTCATTTATTTTTATAGTGCTATATATTCCACCCGAATCGCACAACTTCATTTCCACTTACAGTTTTAAAATTATTCCCCAACAACATAACCAACATTAATAGAAATGTTTTACATGTAAATAATCACTCACAGTTTCCAATTGGCTCAGTGTGTGCCTATCTACAGGCCTGTGTAATACTGTAATTTCATTATTGACATCAACTGTTACTGAAATCATTCTGATTGGTTGTGATGTTCTTAGAACTGAGCATCTTATTGAAAATACAACTAAAGTAGTTGAGTATCACACCGAGGTTTAACTGTATGTTCACACTCGTGTAAAACGTAATAGAAGAATCTATAAATTCAACAGTCCTTTTTAATATAATTTTATATCTCGTTTGAGAGTATTTCTTTATAAAATCAATAATAATGGATATTATACTGAGTGTAGTTTTTAAGTAATTATTGGAGTAATTGTTGTTATCATGTTGTCAGAAACTAATAATTTCTTTGATTTCACAAATCAGTATTTGACCACATGCATTAACACAACATCCACAGTCAAAAATATATTGAAAATGAAAGGAGCTTTCGACATAGAGAAATAACACATAAATTTTTATAAAGTTCTTGTACTGGTTTTAGTGTGTCTGTGTTACATCATGACTGTGTTTCGAGAGTATATTTATATCACCACCAAAGTACCTCTGTCCTATACCTTGATCCTGTAGCTAATAACAGATACAATTCATTGTTTTCGAATAGGCTTCGTAAAATGTTAAATTTTATTAATCACATGACTATTGATTTTTACAGATCATAGAAATGACGACTACAATAATTACTATATATTTGATGCTTACAGCAATGTTGGAAGCAACTCTAGGTGAGATTCTAAATTATTTAAGACTGAATTCACACAAACATTTTAAGTGTTATCATAAAAATATCAATTATAAAAGTTATGTTCTTCTTTTTCGTTCAGGAACCTGTTACGGCGTTCTCTTCTTGTTTGTTGTTTGTGAAGGTTTATAACAGAATATTTAATAAAAACAAGATAATTTATAACAAATAGAAAGCTAAAAGTTAGAAACTTGTCAAAATTTCTAATGAAAAAGTAACGTACTTTTGTTGATGATTTTATAGTTTACAGCAAGTAAAATGAGTCTTTAAATTATTTCAACATCATTTCATGTATGAAACACCAGTGTAGAGTTAAACAAACATGCTTGTACAACCTTGGTTTTTTTTTGTAAGATCTGTACTTATAGTTCTTAAAGTAAAATTTTATATTTAAATTCCATTTGTTGCTACATTTGAATATAAAACTGAAAGTAGGTAAAATAAACAATAAAATAACAGATAACACTGTCAGATGTTTTTCTTGCTAATTAATAAATGTATAAAATAATGATCACATTAATACGACAATTGTTAGATGATTGATGTGGTGTTGTGGTCATGATTGTTATAACATACAGTTCACAGCTGTAAGAACAATATATTTACTTTGCTAGTTTACTAACAGAGGGTTACTTCAGCATCTTTGTAAAAAGGATTTTTATGTACTATTAGAGATGCAATGGAAGGAGCATTTTTGTAATTATAGTTAATAGTGTTATATTTAAACGTGAAGAGCACTGTAGAAATATATGTGACTGAAAGTTTACGTAAGGTAATATCCAGAAAATAAGAAAGTAGATTACTTTAGAAATTAATAATAGGAAATTCTATTGACAAAGTAACGAAAGTTTTGAATATGATTATATTTAGTGAAGTATTTTGTAACATCATTGTTCAATTTGGTAATGACGTAATGTTAAATGTCTTATAACCGCAATGTTTATCGGCTGGGCTTCTCAAATAGATAAATAGTGACGAATATAAAATAAATATAAAATGATATCACCGATACATCTTCTAATAATTCATTTTGTTTACTCTCTGAAGCTGCGAGGACTTGTCCGGATGACATAGTATGTGGAAGAGATTTTGTTTGTTGTGTTGTTCCTAATACCTTTTATTGTTCTAATAAAAATAGAAGGCGAGTTGGAGGTGGAAATAGAATGGCTGGAAGCATATTTAAAGTGTAATAGGAAACGATTAACACTGAGGATACTTCAGTATTTACATGGAATTTTATGATCAATAAAAATAAATAATACCAATAATTCCTGTCTTTGTTTGTTTATTGTTCAAAGCTGACAGAGAACTATTTTAGTTGTGATCGAATCCAGAATTTTAGCATTATAAGTTATCGATGTTACCAGTTTCTCAACTTAAAGTAAATGAAGTTAAAGCTTCTTATAAACTAAGTAGTTTCCTATAAAAATATTTAGATAATGTTTGAAATTAACACATTAGTGTACAATAAGAGATCGTCAAGCAGTTTAAAACTGTACTTAAAACTTAATATTAGAAACCCGTAACAGAAAATACTTATTTTTACTGTGTTATCTACAAATTTTATCGACAGTGAAATAAATTTTCTGGACCATAACATGTGATGAAACATTTCATTTTCTGTTTCCGTAATATTTTATAATTAAACCAACATCTAAATAGTAAAACCCAACGATAATGACTGAAGGTAAATAATTAATAATAGTTCATATATGAACAATATTTTCACTTGATATATAACATTGTAATTTTAATTCATGGTAATAAGTTGGAAATAAAAATGTCATTCTAAACATGACGCAGAATTTCATAATACTGAGATATCATCGTTATGGATCACTATATTATCAAAACTATTTAAGTTTGATATATCAATATGGAGTCAGCAGTTTGGAACAGTTAATTATAATATTTGTCAAAATAGTAAAAAATGAATGAAAACCTTTCTCATAAATATAATTTAAAGCAGTTCCATCTACTGTAAAATAATCACAGCACCCTTATTGTGATAATAGAGAAAATATAATTCAATTCCAGTTATGTTAAAAATTCTTATAATTTCGCTATCTCTAAAATTTTACTAGATGCTTTTATCACGTGTTATATAGGAGTACGTCGTCACAAATATTGAAGTAAATGTCTACCTGCATTAGGGCAACAAAATTAACTACATATTATGTGAAAAACGATTTTTAATGTTGGTTCAGGTCACAGCTGAAAAACAGAGGGTCATATTGTGTACGTCAAGGCTGGGACCAATATTCTGTTAGTAAACATCTTCCTTCTATGGACTGATTGCCATGTATGGTGTGGCTGCATCAAGATGATACACAAAGTAGAGAAATATATATGTAAAAACGGCTCGTTTGGGTTGAGAAAATAACTTCACACAAAACACTCATTATAATTGTACAAGAGAAATCGTTAACTTACTGTAAGAAAAAGTTTTGTATTTAATACAAAATTTATTAAACTATTTTACACAGTACTTTCCATAAAATAGATAACACCATTTATAAGAAGAGTTTACAGGTCAAACCCACGATATCACATTCTATTATTTTGCTCACTAGATGGCAATAATATTGTGCTTCCTACTGACGATATATATTTTTTGAAAGTATGGATTTTGAGAACAACTATTTAACTTCATTTAATATTATTAAACCTGTCGGAAAGCTAAAACATTCCAATGACAACATCTGGTTATGAATTTAATATTGATATTATGTGTACTAAATAAATAAAAAAAGGCTTCTTTATTATATAGTAAATCATTTTTCTCACAACAGAAGTTCTTTGAAAATATATTAATTAACAGACTTACAATAAACAGCCATTTTACTGTGTCACATTGAAACTTATTGAAGAGAATAAATTTAAGTTAACAAATATTTTGAATAAATATCAAGTATTAGTTACTTGAATCAAAGATCAAACGGAATACCATTTTAAAATGTATTTCATAAAGAAACTTATTTATTTATACATACATTGGTTAACTCGATACAAATATTATACTTTGCATGAATGAAATGTTAACTTAGTTATTTAAGAGTTTCTTAAAATATTCACACAAACAACTCCTAAGGCTAAGTTCAGTCATCCTTGAGTTGATATTAACTTTTGACTACTGACTTATTATCTTCGAATGTACATGTAACACACGAGATGTAACATGCTACATAAATGAACTGAGAAACTAATTATCAATTCGTAAGTGTAAAAAAATGTGTTATTTCAACATTCTTTATTTGCAATGTAATTTTAAATTACCAAATCCATCGATATCGAGTTTATTACTAATGAGAGACTTCGTCTAGAGAAATCTCTCTGTCGCTCTGTTTTTTAACAATGAAACTTTTCACTTTCGAACTTTCGTTATTTTCTACAAAACAATAATAAATTTCCAGACTCGTCTTTATAATGCAGAACAAAAAGAAAGAAAGATTATCAGCCTATCAAGACAATAAAGTAATTTGTGTGGCATTCCTGCTGTTTACATTGAATATTTAATGTCCTTGTTTCCTTATTTGTAAATATAAATGTATAACAGGAGAGAGTTAGACTCGTGATACCGAACAAATAATGTTGGAGAAATTGAGCCAGTCATGTTATAACACAACTACAATTTGTACTTTGATCTATCAGTGCCATACAACAGTGGCAGTTAATCATTTGGTAGGTGGTACTTAATTAATGGCTCTTTTCCTTGTAGTCATTAATTAACGGTAAGAGATAGCTTCAGTATTTGTTTCATATACAAAACGTTAGATCAAAATTATTTGGTCTTTATCCAAATATTTCTGATATCCAAGTCATTAAGTTTCCGTTATATTTTACTATTGTCATTAAATATTAAAGTAAGGTTGAACACATACGTTTTACCATTACTATTTTTGTAAATTGGTGAAGCTAAATTCTAGAAGAGCTAACACAATATCTACAAATATTCCTCAATGGGACAGCAGTAAGTTTAAGTACTCAGAAGGCTTAAATCTCAGATTTTATTGCCCACGTTAAATACAGCAAATAGACCAATGTGGTTTTGTTCTTATAACAAAATCTTCAGATATTTATACTGTTCTAACACTTCAGAGAAATAAAACATTATGTCGGTTAAATTAGCTGTTATAAACCAAGAAACTCTTCAAAATATAACCACGTAATTCAGATATCTTTGCTATTATGTCAGAAACAAAGATACTTTTCATTGTATTTTATACGTATGGTTATTACTGCTTGGTTTCATTTATTTTACTCAGCTATAAGTAACTAAGATCAGATAGCTTTATTTATAAAACAAATCCTTTCACGATTCTTACCTTTTAAGTTCGACTTCAACCTTTATTTAAGTGAAAGCAAAACGTTCTAATTTATAAAAATTGCATAGGAAGGTTTCCAACGGTATCCAAAACATAAGATCTTGGATTAATAGTTCTAAGCAAGTTAACAAAAAGGTACGTAGACCTAAAAATGATTTCAGTGAGTATTTTACAATCGATACATAAAGTGTAAAGTGATAAAAGGAAGAGATAGTGAATTGACAAGAATTATTAACATAACTGGAACTGAATTATAGTTACTCCATTATTACAGTAGGGGGTACTGCTTTAAATTATGTTTATGAGTACGTTCGTCATTCATTTCTCACTAGTTTGACAAACATTATAATTAACTGTTCTAAAGTGCTGACTCCATATTGTTATATCAAATTTAAAGTGTTTTGATAACATAGTGATCCATAACGATGATATCTCAATATTATGAAATCCTGCGTCATTTTTGAATGACTTTTTATCTCTAACTTATTGAATTAAAAGTATAAATTTCAAATATCAAATTTTTTTTTCACATATAAACGATTATTAATTTTTTATCTTCAGTCATTATCGTTCAGTGTTACTCTTTAGATGTAGATTTAATTATAAAATATTAACAAAACTTGTAATGAAATTTTTCATTACATATTATGGTGCAGAAAACTTATATGATTGGCGGTGATATTTGCCTGTAATACATACAAGACGTATTTATCAAAGATAACTCCATCTGTCAGACATGTCTAATTTTTACTATTAAAATATCAGGTTTTATATACTGTTTTAAAGTTCTAGACCATCTCTTATTGAAATATTATTTAGCGACTACTTGGTTTATAAGAGGCTTTAAATTCATTTACCTTAAGTTGAGAATCTGGTAACATTAATAACTTATAATGATAAAATTCGGGTTTCAATTTCTCATGTGGTCACAAATAAAATAGATCTTTGTCTCCTTTTACCAACAAAAAACACAGAAATTATTCGTATTATTTATTCTTTTTATTGATCATAAAATTCCACGTGAATACTGAAAAATACATTTGAAAAAAATGTGGCCGATCGAGGAAGAAAAACACAACCCCAGGTGGGATGCTTCAGTAAGGAACAAAGTTTCGAAGCATACAGTAAAAACAGTTGCAAACGGCTGAGGTGCAAAAAAGGTTCATGAGACTCTACGTATAAGCTCTGAACTGAGGAAGTGTGGAAAGCTCCAGTAAAGAGACGAAGTCCTTGATAATGAATAGGGTCAAGCATCTTTAAGGCCGTTGGTCTGGCAGGGCCACAGACCAGTGATCCATAGTCGAGTTTCGAACAAACAAGAGCACAATATATCTTTAGAATAGATCGTCGATCCTCTCCCAAAGATGTGGGAGAGAGGACACGAAAGATGTTAAGTGCTCTTGTACATTTGACCCGTAGCTGTTTGATGTGGGGTATAAAGGTTAGCTTACGGTCAAAGATAAGCCCCAAGAACTTATTCTCAAAGACCACAGGCAGCTAAACTTCACCGATACGGAGTTCGGGATCAGGATGAATATCCCGTTGGCAGCAAAAGTGCATGCAAACTGTTTTAGGAAGAGAGAAGGTAAAGCCATTTGCTGTGGTCCACTTCCGTAAACAATTGATGGTTCCCGTTCAATATACCTGGTGTTCTACGACTAACTTGAGATGTGAAAGTTGTCGACATAGAGCCCGTTTGCAACAGTGAAAGGGAATTGTTCAATGATGGCATTAAATTTTATACTGAAAACTGTGACACTCAGAACACAGCCCTGAGGGACTTCAAGTTCCTCTGGAAAAAAACGAAAAAGTATCGAACCCACAAAAACTCAGAATCTCCTGTCCATCATAAAAATTTTAATAAAAATGGGCATATGACCATATAACCGATATATATGAAGATCTCGCAATGCCATACTTGGATTATAAACCTTTTCAATGTAAAGAATATTGCTTCAAGATGTTGTCGTTTGAGAAAGACTTCTCTGATTGACGTTTCAAATCGAATCAGGTGGTCCATGGTGAAGCGCTATCGTCGGAACCCTAACTGGGTGGGGAAGAGGAAGTTGTTTCATTCGTGGAAAGATATAAGACAAGCTTTGAACATCCTTTCTGAGGTTTTACAAAGACAGCTCGTCAAAGTAATTGGACGGTGGTTTGAAGGAATCTTGGGATCCTTCCCACGCTTGGAGAAAGGCAGAACAATAGCCTGACACCAGGAATCATGAAAAACATTTCCCTGCCAGACCGGTTAAAAAACACTAGATGGATAACAAGAGAAACAAGAGTTAAATGGCACAGCATCTCATAGTGTATATCATCAGGTCCAACCAATGTACTGCCAGACCGATGAAAGGCCAGTTTTAGTTCCACCAGTGTGAAGGGACGACTATAGTCATAGATACAATCAGTTCGAAAGGTAAGAGGTGATTGCTCTGCCCGAGTCTTGATGGCTAAGAAGGTGGAAGAAGAATCAGAAGTGCTAAATACCCGGCAAGAGCTTTCACCTAGAGTATCGGCGATACTCTGGGTATCAGTTACTTTCTGGATAACAGAGAGCAAGATCGAGAGGGGGACAGAGTGATATTAACCACTGACCTCTCAAATCTTGTCCCGAATAACTTTAGAACTGGTAGTAGAGAATATACTGATTGTGAGCTTAATCCACTATTTTTTCTGGCTTTGACATTTTACCCATCGAGCATGTGCACGGGCCTTCTATAAAGCGAAGCCGTTCGAGAGTGTGGGATATACATGGAAAGTATCCCAGGCTCGTTTTTGAGCCTTCCGAGCCATATGACAGACAGGATTCCACCATGGACGAGAATATAGTGAAAAACGTGTCGAGGTTTTAGAAATACATTGAGCAGATGCTTGTATAATACAGTCAGTTACTGCTGCCACACAGTCATCTATTGATGACTTACAGACAATGGCAGGATCAAGTTCTGCGAGAGCATTAAAAGCGGGCCAGTTTGCCTAATCCAGCTTTAATAGGGGCACGCGGGTCAGGTTGCATCGACCACGGCCAGTCTCAAGATTATAGAGAAATTATCACAACCCCGTTGATTATTGTCAACCCTCCATGAAAAATGGGAAAATAATGAAGGGGAGAAAATTGAGAGATAAATAGCAGTAAAGGACTGATTAGGTGTGTGAAAATAAGTTGAAGAACCAGTATTGCAAATAAAAAGGTTTTGATCAGAGAGCACATGCTCTACAGAGAGACCCCATCTCTCAATATCAGCACTTTCCCACCTGGGATGATGTCTATTAAAGTCCCCCAGGATGAAAAAGGGAGACGGTAACTGTTCAATAAGAGCATCAAGGTCTTATTGATCATGTGCCTCTTCAGGTGAAAGATAGAGAGAACAAACAGTGATGGTATGACCCAAGGAAACACGGGTAGCTATGGCCTCCAAGGGTGTGTCGAGTGGCAAAGACAGGGTGAGCACATTCTGATCAACCAATAGTGCCACCCCTCCATGCACTCGTACATCACACAGCCTGTTATTTCTGTATAAATAAAACCGCCGAAAGGTGACTCTATCGGTAGGTTTAAGAAATGTTTACTGTAAGGAGAGACACGCAGGATGGTAGGGAGCAATCAGTGTTTTAATGTCATCCAGATTAGAACGTAGACCTCAACAATTCCATTGTATCAGGGTGACCATTTGTATTTATGTGTAGACGAATTGGGCGGGCAACCTTTCTGTTTACGACCACATTTTTTTTCCTTACTTTCCTTATTCGAGGGAGTTCCATCGACCTCCATGGATCCTACCCTAGGTCGATTGAGCAGATCTTTGCTGTTGGAAGGGGATTTCAGAGACTGGGGACGTGCACGAATGATTCCTTTGCATTTTGGGGTGAGAGAGGAAGATGAATCCAAGGAAATGCCTGTACCTGGATCAAAAGAATGTGGAAATTGAGGTTTGGAGGAATGTATACAAGGGTCAGAAATAGGTGTTGAAGTGGATTCATCAACTTTTTAACCATGGAGATCAAAAGACTTTTTTGTTTGAAGAACGATTCTTTAGGAGGCACAGAGAGATCTGTTTGCATTCCCACGGTAGCTGAGGAACGAAGAGCAACACCATACGTCCGAGGTGAGGTGGCGGACAGCAATTTTTGAGCCTCAGTATAGGTAATGTCATGAATCGTTTTCAAACGCCGCACCTCTTTTTAATCCAACCATTAAGGGCAAGAACGAAAGTAGGACGGGTGAGAGTCATTGCCATTCATACAATTTGGTTCCGTTTCACACTCACAGGCATCATTGTACTTGCCGCTGCAACCAGCACACGTGAAGGAACCACGACGTGACGTCTTTGAGTGACCGAACTGTTGACACTGGAATCATCGGAGAGGGTAAGGAATGTATGGCCATAACATGCAATTAAGATAACATGCTTTGGTGGTGGCAGGCAGACGTAGTGACGTAAATGTCAAAATAAGGACATTTGTTGGCAATATAATATCGTATGTGCGTGTGGAGATACACCTCACTTTAGAAACCAGCAAGAATCTCCGACTCTGGAATGATCTTCAAATTCCTCTTACGAGTAACTCCTCATGATGAAATCAAAGTGGTATGAGGTTTAACCTCAATAGTTATATCCCCAATTGCCTTTGAATGCAACAGGAGCTCACTGTGTTGAGAAGTGGATGTTTCCACCAATATGTCACCTGATCGAAGCTTTTTTACTGTCTTTGGAGAGCCAGCAAGTCCTACTAGTCCCGTTTTTATTCCGAAAAAAGATATGTTTAAAAGTTAGTGGAATATAAAAACTGATGTACAATTGGTGATACGAATGGTGAGGATAGCTGCTTAGAATCTTCAAGACGTGGTCGTTTACCTATAGACTGTTTATTTACTATTTATTAAGATTTTTAATTGGAATATCCATAATAAAGAAAGGGAAATTTCGGTTTCCACTGACCCCATCCACCATGAAGTCCTACGAGGGGATGCACTACAATGTCAAACAAGGGCACTGCAGCAACGCCAGGATTTCGTGAGTACTATACCCAAACACCAACTGAAACATCCAACACTGGTACTTGGTTGACCAGCCGATTGACCCAAGGAAGCCACCCAAAGGCTGCCCGTCTATAGCAATTCAAGGCCAAAGTGGTGTGTTAGACTCCTCAACCACCAGGATCCTTTTCCTCCTCTTCACTGGTTGCCACGCACGGCAAACACGAATGTAAATGATTAGATCCCAGAGCAGGTAAACTGAGAGAATAAAACCTTTTCTGGCATGTCCTATCACCACGTACAGGAATCTACACGAGGGGTGTTCTGTACAATATTTATATTAAAGTGCTTATATTCATAAGCTTATAATTTTATCGAAGAATACGTGAAATATTGCAAACAATTTAACCATTATCCATCAACGTAATAAAACGTATGTGTTATTCATTATACATATTTATTATTATAGACCGGTAAGCTGGACTATAGGTAGAATGTTCGGAACCAACTTCACGAATTACAGAAGATTGAAGTTAAGACTTATACACGTAAAGAAAATAATAATTACACCATAACATACCTCAGTATCTTGTGTTGAAAGATCGATAATTTTTGTAACTTTCTGTTCTGTTTCACAGAAATACAGAACTACAGTTTGGAAAAGGGCAAAAAACTGTTTATACCACGAGAGACTTTTCCAGTCCCAAAACTACGTTGAAAATTGTCATCCTGTCAGAAATTGTTATAAAGACTTTTGGCGAAGAAGTACATGAGATACCATATGCTATTTCATGAACTTACAAAAAATGTAAACAAACTTGCTTGTTTATTGTGCAGAATTTTAAGAGTCTCATATTTAGACATTATTAAAAGAAAAAATGTAAAACTAAAATATATATAAAAATAGTCGTAATATATAAAGTACAGAAGGCACTTGAAAAGATGAAGGTAATACTGGCAGACTGCCAAAAATTACAAGAGACTATAGTTGACAGACAGGTGTTGAAACCATATGTATAGACACACTGTGTACAATACCTGGTTTATAGACTCTGGTGGACAAATTATTCACTGTGGTTTTGTTTGTTTGAAATTAGGCACAAACTGCAGAATAGGCGATCTGCACATTGCCCCCAAAGGTATCAAAACTCGATTACTGGCGATGTAAGTCCGCAAACGTACCGCTTTGCTACTGGGGGATACCTTATTTGAGTATCTAAAACTTTCTCGGTTTACAACGCCTTTAGGGTCTCAGCAAATTTCTTACGGCGCCCCTAGGCAAGAAGGAAAACGTAACAGTTTCTTTACTGAGTACTTATGTCCAAAAACCTTAATAATTAACAGGTATTTCTATCCTAACAGCTTAGTAGCCAGTTAAAAGAATAATACACATAAATTGAAGGTAAAAACAACACTTTTATATAATATTTAAATCCCCACAATTACAAATGTGATGTTTGCGCCTGTTAGATACTGCACAGCTTGTAAAACCTAGCAATCAGATTGGACACCGCCACCCTTATTTCTTGTTCCACATTGATTTTCAATCGGGACCAACATTTTACACAGCAATCACCGAAAAGATATGACGTCGAAAATTGAATTAGGATTCGCTGAGATTCAGCACGTAGCAGCGGATATTCTACTTTTACTGATATCCAAAACTCAATTAGTTCCATGCTCCCAAAATTTGTTTTTAAGGTCTTGTCACAAGACAGTTCAATAAAATGTTCCTCTTCTGCAGAAGTACATGCAGATGGGGTCTAAGCTTTGAGTGGGTCTTGGACCCATGCAAACTTCTCCACATCTACTGGAATGTACTTCTCAAACCAGTTATTGAGCTGTGTTATTTCTTCTCAAAAACAGATTTTAGTTCCTGTGTCAAATTAAGTTCCCTAAATGTAATAAAGTGCTGCAACATGGGAAACAATCTTTGCCACCATCTTTATTCTTTTTTTTTTTTTTCTGCACAGTAGTTACTTTTTCTTAAAGCTGAAACCTACTCTGTAAGTTTCAGAATGTGGGTGTTGTTTCACTGCAGAGAGAGATTCAAGGTATTCAGTTTTTCGAAGAAATCAGACTGGTATGGTAATTTTCATAAAAAAAAAAATCAGTATCCAAGAAATTTTTAGCACATTCGTGTTATTTTTCTTCGATATATGAGAAGAATTGGTGTTATAATTGGAACACACTGGACAGTACATTCCCATGGGATAGCCATGGCGAGCTGCAGTAGTACAACAAAGATGTCTACTCAGATTCCATATCCTCACACGGTTTTAAAAAACTCATCTTCTGTGGCCGAGTTTCCATAAACTTCACCACTTTTAACACACTTTCCAAGACTAAGGTCAGCGTGTAGCAAATCGACGAGCATTCTTATTACTATCCATCGCCTCATCTAGTTGTAACTCGAATTCCTTACATTTCATCCTTTTTAATTAGCTAATCAATCATTGAGGTCTTCTCACTTATGTTGAATTTTACGACTGATAGTACTGTTAAATAAAGGCACCATAATATTCACCATATAACTGCAGCTGGTAAAATCAGTTGATGGTGTGGGGCCTTTTACATTTTGCGACTATATATGCCACCATGTGAGATGCAAACAAAGCATTGCTTGTTACAAAAATGTACCTTTTTGTCCTTTCAATTCTTTTAACTTTCTGGTAAAATAATCTCTAGATTTACCAGCCATGTTGGGATGATTGGTCTCTAAGTGGCGTTTTAGTTTACTTGGAAGCATATACTCTGGAGCCAAAACTTTTAGACATAATACAAACTGTTGACATTTTTCATCGCTTTTCAGCAGGCACGTGCACATACTCATCGGGTAACAAGTTAAAGCCGGTAGAAATATTGGATTAACTTCATAACCAGCAAATTTTCTACCACCAGTTCCAAAGTCATAGGGAACAGTATCGGAAAGTTAAAATGGTAATATAATTCTGTCACCCTCTCGATCTTACTATCTGATACCTAGAGCATCGCCGATACTCCAGTTGAAAGCTTTTGCTACGAATCTAGCACTTCTGCTTCATTCTCTACCTTCTTAGTCATCAAGACTCTAGCAGAAAGAACACCTCTTTCTTCTTTCTGAGCTGAATGTCTCTACGACTCCAGTCAATCCTTTCCACTGGCGGAACTCAAACTAGCCCTTTATCGGATGGCAGTACATCGGTCGGACCTGATGATGTGCACTACGAGATGTTTCACTATCTATACCCTGATTCTCTTGCGATTCTGTTGATTGTTTCTAACCGGATCAGAGAGGGGAATGTTTTTCCTGATGCCTGGCGCCATGTTATATCCTGTGTTTTACTATCCAGGGAATGATCCCAAAATTCCTTCTTACAACCGTAAAATTGCTTTGACGAGCTCACTCTGTAAGACCTTAGAAAGGATAGTTAATGTCTTCTTGTTTGGTTCGTCGAATAAAACATTTTCTTCTCGCCCACACAGTTTAGGTTTCGACGACAGCGCTTCACCATGGACTTCGTGATTCAACTTGAATCGTCAATCAGAGAAAAAGTTTTCAAATGACAACGTCTTGTATCTATCGGAAAGCGCCGGGCGTGGGAAATCAAAATTCCCACTCGCTTCTTATCAGACGTGGAACTAACGGACCCGCCGCCAACTGCCCGGACACTTATGGCAATGTCTTGCGTTCACTCCAGCATCGATGACTAGCAGTTTTACGTGTTTCTTGTATAGAATGCGTGAAACTACGTAAATGTAGGGCAGTACGGCGTTTGTAAGTGTGATAATAGAGGGGAGAGCCGATAAGGTCATGTTCCGCGTCAACAAGCGTAAGGTACGTCAAATCCGTGCTTAGTTCGAGAGGAAATGTGAAATCTCATTATTCAAAATAGTGTTTCCAACTATCGAAGAGCGATCAACGTCATACAGACCATACGTCATTTTCGCGAGAGTCTCCGTATCGACTTCCACCACACCGTCACCTTTGACGTCACTTCATTATCCACAAAATTGTTCGAGAGGTTAGAGGCTACTATCGGTAGGAGACGGGCGTGACAAATCGAAATAACGACGGACCCGTCGACAACCGCCCGAACTTTTGCGGCAATTTGTGAAGACAAATAAAAAATAGACATAGAGTGAAAGAAACACTAAAGCTATTTCACACCGTTCCTAATACTTAATTACTGACGACAGGGAATAAAGTTTCAGCTTATCACTCATCATTCACACTGAATGATTTACTGTCACTCTTGTATGACATTAATAATTTACAGATACGAGGAACTAGAAATGTACGATCATTATTTGTTTTCCAACAGTGAAAAGTTTCTAAATTTAAAAAGTAAAACGTTTTTTACACCAAGTCATACTTTTCCTAGTCTCGGTCAGTCTTTAAATTTTATGAGAAAAACGTTTCTTTCAGGATGTTATTTTTTTTTGGATGTTTCGTATACGATAAGCGGTGAAGCAGTTCTTGAAATTTTATTAGAAATAAAAAACTTATTTAATGTGCTTGAAAGGGAGAGTCTCAGGTTTGTGATTTATGAAAGAAAAGATAAGTAAAACTTAAAATATAATGATATTTGTAACATGAAAAATGTAGAAGACACTCGACCTGTTGAAAACAGTAGTGGCAAACTGCCAAGAAAAGAAAGTACAGGAGTGATAGTGTGTGTGTGTTTTTGTATAGTAAAGCCACAAGGGGCAATCTGCTCAGCCCACCGAGGGGAATCGAACCCCTGATTTTAACGTTGTAAATCCAGAGACATACCGCTGTACTAGCGGGGGGCGAGTGATAGTGAGAAGTCAAGAGTTGAAACACATGTGCTTTAAATGATGTACAAGGAAGAAAAACAATATGTTGAACAAGACATAGGAAGAACGTTTACAGTGAATAATTAAAATAAGTATAAATAAAACAGTCGAATCGTATGAATAAAATAAGCGTTTATACGCATTCTTTGGACTAAAGCAACAACTAATGAAACATTTATTTACAATTGTGGTTCAAAGTTTAGGAAAAATTAAAATTAGAAAAAAAAGATGGTTACTTTAAGCATTGGCTGCCGATTTAAGACAACAATGGGTCATATAGGTAGGTGTTAGACAGTGAATCATTTCATAGAACGATCATTGATTCATTTATTAGGACCTGTTTAATCCACTCGGAATTAAGGAAACCGTAACTGATATGATGAAAATGTAGACAACGTTCACTCTTACCTAATACATATAACATTGTGACTGTTTGTCATTCACAATTTGGTGACTGTCAAGAAGTCTATTTAAGACAATTGAAGTATGAGCTTTTTTCAGTTCTGAAAACGTGGATTCGATACTCATTCTGAGTACAGCAACAACTAAAATTAATTTCATAAATTATTTAATTCCTGTAATTAATACATTACAGTTAATTATTTATATTCTTTAAGCATTTAACTGTATAATTTTAATTTTCAATAACCTATAGATTAATAGGAGACAAAGTTCTAGGGAATTTAATTCCGATTCAATATTTGAATAAAACGACTTGATTGTGCTGCCATCTACCATTTAATACAATACTCAAGTTGAGTCTAGTAATTTCTAACACTTTCCATGACTGTAAAATCCGTAAATTATTATTTATTAAGCTTTTACGAAAATATTAAATTATATGATTTAAAATATTATACACGAAATATCGTATTATTAATTACAAACATACATAGCAAATAGCAAGTGATAAGAAAATAATCATCAATTATTTATATCAGTCCTTAGTTGCAGTTTTTATTCAGTTTTCTGGTTGTATAAAGAGTTTCTAAGTTTCAAACATTTCAGCGACCCTGGATGTGCATTCCTGTACGTGTTGAGTGAATTTTCCTGGAAAGTTTCTGTTGTTTTAGTTTACCTCCTCCAGGATATAACATGCTACCCATGTGTTTACTGGGCGTAGTGACACGTGAAGGGGCCTTGAGTTCATGTTTGGTTGGCCCATTTCGGGTCAATCGTCTTGTCCACTTGTGTAAAGTTAACCAAGGACCACTGTTGGATGTCTTCAACAGGTATTGTGGATATTGTACGTGATGCTGTAGTTTGGGTATAGTGTTCACGAAACCATGACGTTGCTGCAGTGTCCTTGTTTGACATTGTACTGCGCCTCCTCAATGATACAAAATGGTAGGAGTCAGTGAGCACCGAAAAATTATTTTTTATTATGCATCCTGCAAATAAAAATTAAATAAAATTTTGAAAAACAGTCGATAGGTAAATGACCACGTCTTGAAGATTCTGAGTAGGAAACTTCAACATCTGTAAAACGTGTATCTCATTTTCTTGTATTACATTCTCTCTCATACAATCCTTAGGACAAATTCTTCCTTTTATCAATTAGAGGGACTAGAGGATTTACTGGCTCTCCAAAGTCAATCAAAAAGCTTCGTTCTGGTGACATGTTGGTGGAAACATCCACATCTCTTACATTGAAAGGCGATTAGAGATATAAATATTGAGGTTACTCCTCGTTCTACTTTGAATTCGTCACAAGGAGTTATTGTTGAGAGGAATTTGAAAAACATCCCAGAGTCAGAGATTCTCGCTGGTTTCTCCACCCAAGTAGTTTCTGCAGTGAGGCGTATCTCCACTCGCAAAGATGGAATTATAATGCCGACCAATGTCCTCTTTTTAACTTTTACATCACTGTGTCCACCTGCCACAACCAAGGCAGGTTATCTTAAATGAAAGGTCCTGCTATATATTACAAACACTCTCAGATGTTTCCACTGGCTTTTACCCAATCTACTTTCATTGTTATCCTAAATGGTTGGAGGAAAAAGAGTTGCAGCGCTTCTAAATGTTTCAAAACATTTCTTACGCTAAGGATCGAAAATTGCTATCCACCACTTCATCTCTGACGTGTGCTGCTGCACTTCCACCCACTACTATAGCTGGAGTGCAGACTAATCTCTCTGTGCCTCTAAAAGAATCGTTCTCAAACCAAAGGAAAAGTATTTTGACCTACATGGATATAAAAGATGATGAATCAACAGCAACACTCATCTCTGTCGCAAACATTCATTCAAGGAAACCCCAAGATCCACTTCCTTTAGTTCCGAGTGCAGGAATGTCCTCGGGAACGTCTTCTTCTCCCGCCTCAACATGCAAAACATTTATTCGTTCACGTCCTCAGTCGCTGGAATCCTCTTTCAACAACAAAGACCTGATAATCGACCTAGGAAAGGATCAATGGAGATCGATAGACCTCAATCGAATAAAGAAAATAGATTTAAAAGACACATTCGTAAACTGAAGGGCTCTCTACCCATTTCGCCAGATTTCTTTGTAGAGAAATGGCACGATGTGTGATGGATGGATTGCATTATTGGTTGATCAGCATGTACTTGCCATGTCTTTGTCACTCAACGCACTTATAGAAGCTGTTGGTATCAGTGCTTCCTTGGGTTGAGCCACCACTGTTTATTCTCTTTACCAGTGGCCTAAAAGGACCAATAATAAATCAGTATTAGATGCTCTCTTTGAACAGCTGCCGTCTTCGTTTTCACTTTCTGGGATATTTTAATGGTTATAATATCATGTAGGTAAGTGTTAATATTAATTGGAAGAGTTGCATTGTAGTATGTATGCTATCCTATCACAATCTTTTACCTTACAATTCTGGGTTTTCTACTTATTTCTATGCACCTAGTCAGTCCATGACTGTTATTAATCTCTCAGTTTGCTTTCCTTCACTATTCCCCCACTTTTCATGGAAGGTTGACAGTAATCCACGAGTCAGTGATCATTTTCTTTTAATTCTGAAAGAGACTGGCTGTAGTCGATGCAACCTGAGCAGGGTGCGACAGTGAAAGCTGGATCAGGCCAACCTGCCTCTTTCACTGCTGTCACAGAACTTGATGCTGCCATTGTCTGTAAACCATCAATAGACGACTGTATGTTGGCGGTGACTGACTGTATTATATAGGCAGCTGCTCAATGTATTCTAAAGAGGTTTTCCACAATATCGTCGTTGGAAGTGGAATACAGCCTGCCATATGGCATGGAAGGCTCTAAAACGGGTATGGGATACTTTTCGTAAGTGTCCCGCACTCTCGAATCGCATCGCTTTTCAGCAGATCTGTGTATATGCTCGGTAAATAAGAGGTTAAAGTCGGAAGAAATATTGTATTAAATTCACAACTAGCATCTTTTCTACTACCAGTTTCAAAGTCACATTGGCAAGATTCGTATGGTCAGAGGGAAATATAATTCAGTCCCCTTCTCGATCTTGCTCTTTGATAAGGAAGTAGTTGATACCCGATATTCGCCGATACTCTAGTTGAAAGCTTTTGCCACGTATCTAGCTCTTCTGCTTCATCCTCCACCTTCTGAGTCATCAAGACCTGGACAGAGCGATCACTTCTTTCCTTTTGAGCTGATTGTCTCTACGACTGTAATCGTCCTTTTACACTGGTAGAACTCAAACTGGCCCTACATCGTTCGGACCTGATGATGTACACTACACGTTGCTGCGCCATCTATCTTCTGATTCTCTTGATATTCTTTTGATTGTTTTTAACCGGATCTTGCAGTAGAATGTTTTTTCCTGATGTGTGATGCCAGGCTATTGTCCTACCTTTCTCTAAGCCCGGGAATGATCTCAAGATTCCTTCAAATTACAATCCATTTATATCGACGATCTTTCTCTGTAAGACCATACAGAAGATGGTTAATGCTTGCCTTGTTTGGTTCATCGAATCAAAGAACCTCCTCTTGTACACCCACTTTAGTGAATAATATGTCCGCTAGAGTCTACAAACCAGGTATTTTACAGAAGTAGCCGTTTCGTTCTAGATATCGTTGTAACCTGTCGTTTCATCTTTTATCTGTTCACTATGATCTCTTAAATTTATTGACAGTCTGCCAGTTTTAACTTCATCTAAACATGTTACCTTTTCACCCCTGAAGAAACTGCTGAATGCATCAATAAATGAAAATATTTTTTAACAAATACGAACAACCTATACTTATCTAATTAAGAAGTCGGAGAAATATGATACACGAAACAGTTGTCAATAAACTGTTGAAAGTAAAATAATTTGTTACTGAAGGATTACATGACGAACATCTTAAAATATTACTTTGATATACAATGTACAACAAGGTAATGATATAATGTTAACAGTTTACTGAATGTTGCGTTTTTTGGCTGAGTCATTCAAAGATATAAATAGTGACCAATAGAAATGAGTATAAACTATGGTCACTAAAGTATTTCTAACAAGATAATTTTCATTACATCTCTAACTGTTACAACTTCCCGAGATGACATAATATACTCAGGGCATTTTGATTACAATGATGTTCGTCCTACCTGGAGTTTACAGCTGAAGAACTTAGGGGAGGCTGTTAGTGCAGATTACACAAGAGACAGTATGAGTGGTCACTTTTCTATATGATATATATGTAAGAAAGAGTTGATGTTTTAGCTTTTACAACCCTGATATAATTATCTTCATTGTACACAGTATTTGCCTCATGAATTTGTTGACATTTAATTACGATAAAAACTATATTACTGTATAACCAGTACACAAGTAATATAAACGTAACTTTAATTCGTCTAAAGTTTGATACCTTTGTAAAATTATTATAAGACATCTTAATATTGTAGTAAATTAACCCTGTTATCCACTTTATATATAAAAAAAATTACATAAACTCGTGTGACGAATATTATTATATAGAAAGTATTGTTAAATTTGGATTGGTTGTAATAGCGTTCTAAATTTTACACGGATACATTACACATAAATAAGTGTGAAATAGTACATTTTAAGAGATCAATTAGTTCTCATTTACTGAACCAAGGATAGTGTTATTTCTGATAGTTGGTAGCCTGTGTACTGTATTATCATTATACGGATAATTAGATTTTTAGTTTTATTATATTGCAAATTTCAAGTAATTGTCTTACCGCCGGAACTTGAAATTGAACAAACGTGTTAAATTACAGAAAGCACCGTTAAAAACCGGATTTCGATACCCATGGTAGGCAGAGCACAGCTAGTCCATTGTATAGTTTTGTGCTTAATTCCAAAAGAAACCAAATAAACAAGGACAGTAAATCATTTGGTTTTTTATTAAACGTCTCTCATACAGAGGTATCTACAGTATTATTATGGACCATTTATTGTACACAAAACATATTTTTACATTGTGGTGACCCGGCATGGCCAAGCGTGTTAAGGCGTGCGACTTGTATTCTGAGGGTCGCGGATTCGCATCCCCGTCGCGGCAAACAGGCTCGCCCTTTCATCCGTGGGGACGTTATAATGACGGTCATCCCACTATTCGTTGGTAAAAGAGTAGCTCAAGAGTTGGCGGTGGGTGGTGATGACTAGCTGCCTTCCCTTTGGTCTTGGTCTTACACTACTAAGTTAGGGACGGCTAGCACAGATAGTCCTCGAGTAGCATTGTGCAAAATTAAAAAAAAACAAACAAACAAACTTACACTGTGATATAACGATGTGTTTTTCTGGTGTTATGCTGTTTAAATCCTATACTGTTGAACTGTCTAAAAAGTCGGAACTATAATCAGAACCTAAATTGTGAAGAATAGGAAGTCGTTTAGTGTTTGATTTTATGTATTTAATGATGAAAAATGTATAGCAGTGTTACGGTGTAATGGTTAACCACAGAAAACACATATACTTTATTAACTAACTCTAAAAGTACCCTTTAGGAGGCTATTTAAGAATATTTACAGTTGAACTGTCAATAAAGCTGGACTTCGAAATTAACCATAACAAATAATTAGGTAAGAGTTCAACATGTTTGAAGCTGTAGAGCCTTAGGAACTAGTACCAATGACTTCTGTCATGTGAAAACAGGAGTATGTCGTCACACAAGACCAAGAGTACTTATATCGTCCAGATACGGCCAGGTTGTTAGTGAGTTTAAGTCGAATACCCGTTTCATAGAACGTGCTGACCCTTTCAGCCATAGAGACGTTATATGAGTCCGTTAATTGTGCACTTTGTATGTAAAAAAGTCACCAACAGTGTGCGATGGATGATGATTACCATCTGCCTTCCTTCTGATCTCATACAAGTAATTTAGGGATGGCTAACACAGATACTTCTCGTGTAGCTATGTGGGATTTTAAAGTCAAACAAAGAAACAGAGTGTCTACATGTTTTAGGGAAGAAAAATCATCTATGCAGCCCATAAACTTTTGGTAAAATGAAAGAAATATCTATATGAACACATGTGTGGTGTGTTCTAATGTTCAAATAACTAAGTATTGGTTATAATATCGTACATCAAGGCTCTTTTGTTCTTAATGTAAAATAGCTGCGTATGTCTCAGACGATTTATAGATATATTAACTATTTGTGTATATCGATTGTGTATAAATTGTGTGTGCGGAGCTTGAAATAGTTTTCCATGGTACTATGCATTCCATACTAATCACACAACTTCATTTTCACTTTCAGACTTTCTACTGTAAATACTTATAACGCGGCCCCAAATAATGTCCCAAGGAAGAGCAGGGTGGTGTTGCCCAATGGTTGGGATACATTCAGGGGCCAGCAAGCAGTAGTGGGAATGGGAGTATATAGGGACATTACCGGACGCGGCACGACAGCGCCGTATCGCCGAAGCAGCTTCCACATACAAGGAAGGAGGGCTAAAACACATTGGTGATTGCAGGCTCATGGAAACACCAAAAGCCTAAGACTCTTTCCAACCAAAATGTCAAGAGTTGGTAACAGGGGTAACCCTTCGAAGACAATCAGTGAAAGGTGAAAGACATGAAAAGAAAAGACACTTGGAACGGACACATTGGAATCCCAAACCTCCCCTGCGAGGTGGCAGGGTCAAGGAGAGCCGAGACACCGCCTCAGACTTGCCACTATACAAGAAGGGGAAGAAGTGATGTTCGATAGCTCGTTGAGTGCAGTTATGTAGAGGAAGAAAAGCCCCAAGGTACCATAGCAATGGGAGTATCCTCCTTCTCACCACCTCTGCCCTGCCAAACAAGTCAGTAGGGCAGTAGCGAAGAGGACAATGAACAACCCTGATGAACTCCCTGTAATATGGAAAAGAAGACGTCAGATATCCATTACTCGAGAGCCTGCTCGATGCGGTCGCATACAAGGTTTACACGTACTGGACATAAACAGGAGGAAGATAGCCAGAATGAACCACAAAAATTTGTAGTGAACTCGATCAAAAGCTTTGCTCTATTCGAGGGACACACAAGATGGCAGGGATATCCATGTCTGTGATGTAATGTAAGAGGTCCCTGAGAAGTACCAGATTTTGTTGGATAATTCAACTTCGCCGGTCACACGTCTAAGTGCAGTGAACTATGGAAGGCATAATCGCACCATAACGGGCAAAATGGACTTTAGAAATAATCCTTGCATCCACATTCAAGAGAGATATGGTGGCCACGGGGAGAGATCTTCAGACTGGTTAGAATTCTTTTGGATAAGAGTAATGAGCCCATCCAGCGTCCCGGGGACATTGACACCGTAGTCTGATGAAAGACGAAACAACATGCCACACGTGGCTGTAAAATTCCACCGGCAGTCCATCAGGCTCAGGACACTTATCAAGCGACATGGACCGAATGACCGACTGACACTCACCCAAGCTGAAGGGTTGCACCAGCTGATCTTGGAGACAAGGACTGAGGGAGTGCATAAACTGAGTAATGTCTTGCCAAATAATGCCCATTTCCAAAGTGTTGAAGACATTCAACATTGTTACATCCCAAGTTGGTATTTATTGTGCCTAAATCAGTCGAGAGTACTGAGGCCGCGGTCACCACAAAGCGGATGGATCACGGCTGAACATATTTATGGTCGGATAGTCGTAGCCATACCGATCAACATGATAGCTACGCGCACCAAAAAGGAACAAAAAAGGACCCAAAGTACACAAGCTAAAAAAACAACAACTCTCGAACAATGTACACGGACGAAACTGTACACGTTGAAGCAACCGGTGACAAACACACACACTCCTGTATAGGACACAGATTAACGCAACAACAAGAATTAAGGACACTACTGCAGTCCGTAGCAAAAGTATTTTACTTTGTAATACTACTCAATATCACATGTACCGCAACTCAAAATAGTACCACCAAGAACTCTCGAACCATCAGACACTTCTATTACGTTTTATTGGAGTGTAAACATACAATTAGACTATGATCCTGATACTCGACTATTATAGTTGTATTTTAATGAGATGCGTACTTCTAAGAACATCACAACCTGTCAGTAGATTCCAGTAACAGTTGACGTCTAGAATCAAATTACAGTATTTTTCGGAGCATGCAGAAAAACACACACTGAGCTAATACGAAACTGAGAGTGATTAGACTTTCAGTAGTATAAAACCTTCAATTTTAGTTATATAGTCTACAAAGTGTAGGGTATATGGTCTATTAACTGAGCAAATTATTATAAAAAAATCAAGCCTGGTTTAATTTGCTGGTTACTGTGTCAGTTTGTTTTGTTTTTTCTTTCTTAAAAATGTATTGAAAAGCGTAAGGTACAGTGTTTACAGTTTCAGCTAGCCTACAGAAGATTACTTTAATGTGTTTGCAAAGAAGATTTTATGTACGTTTGGTGAAGCAAAGGAAAATAGATTTTCATTCACGCTATCTTTGTGTTATAATTAATCTTGACGAATAGCATTAGCTTAAAATATATGACTGACATTTTCCATAAGATACTATCCTGAAAACAAGAAAGTAGATTGGTTTATAGATTAATAATAAGAGGTTTTACTTACAAACTAAACAAATTAATGTAGGTGTTAAATATAATTCTATTTTGTGACGTGATCTTCAACATCATTGGTATAAATTGCCAATGATGTAATGTTTAGAGTTTCATAAACATAATGTTTATTGGTTAGGCTTCACAAATAGATAAATAGCGAGTAAAAATCATTTTAATATATTATCATGAAGCTGTGAGTGAAGCTGTGTGGGACTTGTCGAGATGGCATCGTATGTAGAGGAATATAAATTTGTTGTGATGTTCCTCCTTCCTATTGTTGTTTCATTGCTGTTGGTTTGGTAACGGATAAGAAAAGGATTTCTGGTAGAACGTTTGGATAAAGAGAAAATGAATAACACTGAGAATACTAGAGTTTTCACACATAATTTCATTGTCAATAAGCATATATAATAGAAATAATACCTGTGTTTGTTTGTTATTAAGCACAAATCTGACAATGGTTTGTAGATACCACAGGAGGGATCAAAACATGAATTCTTATATTAAAAGTTATCGATGTTGCCAGTTTCTCAACGAAGGTAAATGAATTTAAAGCCTGTTATAGATCAAGTAGTTCACTATAAAAATATTTGGAATGATCACTTGTCGAGATTGTAGGAATAGATTGAGCAACTGCTTGTATAATACAGATTGTCACTGCTGCCTCGCAGTCGTCTATTGAAGGCTTACAGACAGGATCAAGTTCTACAAGAGCAATGAAAGAGGGCCAGTTGGCTAGATCCAGCTTCCACCAGGGCACGCTGGTCGGGTGGCATCGATCTCAGCAACTCTTTCTGAAATTATAGGAAAATAATCACTGACTCGTGATTTATTGTCAACCATTCATGAAAAGTGGGGAAATAATGAAGAGGAGCAAATTATGAGATGAATAGAAGTAAAGCACTGATTAGGTTAATCAAAATACGTATAAGAAAGGTTGTGATCAGGTAGCATACGCTCTACAAAAGACACCTCCCACAAATATCAACACTTCCCTAGAGAAGATTACGTTCATCAAATTTCCCCAGGATTAAAAAGGTGACGGCAACTGTTCAATGAGACACAAAGATCTGCTTGAACATAGACCTTTCTTGTCGACAGATAAAGAGAACAAACAGTGATGGTAACAACGACGGGTACGGGCTTCAAGGGTGTGTTGAGTGAAAAGGATTTGGAGGAAACACGCTGATCAACCAACAGTGCAACACCTCCATGCACTAGTCCATCACACAACCTGTCATTTATGCAAAAAGAAAACTGCCGAAAGGCGACTGCATCGGCAGGTTTCTGAAATGCTTCCTCCAAGGAAACACATGCAGGATGGTACAAAGCAATCAGTGATTTAATGTGATCCAGATTAGAACGTAAACTTGAACAGTTCCGTTGTTTCAAAGTGATCATATTTTAATTATCTGTATGCGAATGTGCAGAGAGCCCTTCTGTTTACGACACGTCGTTTTTCTTCATTTTATCTCTTCGAGAGAGGTCTGTGGACCAGCATGGATCCTGTCCTGGGCCGATTGGGGAGGTCTCTTCGTTGGAAGAGGATTCTAGCGACCGAGGACGTAAAGGAATGATCGTTTTGTATCTTGTGTCGAGAGAAGAAGATATACCTCAGGAAATTCCCGTACCCGGAACCAAAGGAAGTTGTTCCTTGTGATCCTGGAATGAACGTTAGGGACAGGATGGGTGGTTACGATGATTTATCAAGATTTTTAACCACGGAGTTCAAAAGACTTTTCATATAGTTTGAGAACGATTATTTTCAAAGCACATAGAGATCCGTCTGCACTCCCAGTGTGGTAGTAAAACGAAGCACAGTAGTATACGACTGAGATAAAGTGGTGGGCACCAACGTTCGACCCTCTGAGTAAGTTATGTTTTGAATCGTTTTCAAATGCTGCACCTCATTCTCTTCCAATCATTTTGCAGAAGAAGGAAAGTAGGAGGGGTGTAAGCCATTATAAATCGCGCAATGAAGGTACGTTTCACACTCATAGGCATTGTGGTTTTCGCCACCGCAACAAGCACACACCACGAAACTAAGACATGATGTCTTCGATTGACAGAACCGTTGACACCGGAAACATTTGAGAGTGTTGTGAATGTATTCCCGTACCTTGGAATTAAGATAACCTTCTAGATGATAACAAGTGGACGCAGTTATGTAAAAGTTAAAATGAAGACATCTGTGGGCATCGTAATTCTATCATTGATCTTTGCGATTGGTGATTCGCCTTACTGCAGAAACTCTGTGAGTGTGAAAAACCAGCGAGAATCTCCGATTTGAGGATATTCTACAATTACCTTTCAACAATATCTCCTCTTGACGAATTCAAAGTAGCATGAGGTGTAACCTCCATAGGTGTATCTTTAATCGCCTTTAAAAGGAGTTTGATGTGTTTAGATGTGGATATTTCCACCAATACGTCCCCACAGTAAAAGATTTTGGACTGACTTTGGAGAGCCAGTAAATGTCTTTGGTTCCTTCTGAATAAAATAAAAAAGTAAGACATAATAAAAAAGAATTTTGATACCCATTAACCCCCCTATGAAGCCACCTACGGAAAGCAGTACAATTTCAAACAAAGACACTGAAACAATGCCACGGTTTCGTGAACACTATACCTAAACACCAGCATCAAATTCAATGTCCACAACACTTGTTGATAACACATGACACTGGTACCTCGTTGACGGTAGCCCCAATAGAGCAGCCAATTGAGCCAAGAAGGCTACCCTAAAGCCGCCTGTCTGCATTAATTCCAGTCACCACAAATAATTTAGACTCTTTATCAAATTAATTTTTCTTGATGCTGTGCCAACTATGGATATCAAAGCCATGTTTTTGAATCAAAAAGCGTTCAAAAGACTTCTTGACTGTCACCAGATTGAGAATGTTACAATGTTATTCGTACCAGGAAAGAGACGTTGTCATGGCCAAGCGTGTTAAGGCGTGCGACTCGTAATCTGAGGGTCTCGGGTTCGCATTCCCGTCGCGCCAAAAAAACATGCTCGCCCACCCAGCCGTGGGGGCGTTAAACGTGACGGTCAATCCCACTATTCGTTTGTAAAAGAGTTGTCCAAGAGTTGGCGGTGTGTGGTGATGACTAGCTGCCTTCCCTCTTGTCTTACACTGCTAAATTAGGGACGCCTAGCACAGATAGCCCTTGAGTAGCTTTGGGGAAATTGTCGTCTATATTTTTCATAATATACATATATCCTTATATTTTAAAATTCGCATATCTCTTCTTTCATAAATTACAAATCGGAGACTCTTCATACACATCACATTATATATTTATATTTGTTTTATATTTCTAATAAAATTTCAAGACCAAATTCACCACTTGTCGTTCAATAAACATCCTAAAAAATCCTGAAAAAAAGTTTTTTTATTAAGTTACAGTGTAACCAGGACTGCGAAAGGTTTTTATTTAAATTAAAGAAACTCTTTACTGTAGGAAAACAAATAATGATTGTACATTTTTTGTTCCTCGTGAATCGTTTTATATGAATTCTGGATGGTAAGGTGCTACTGACTGGCTTTATTGCTGATGAGGAATTAAATATTAGGGACGGTAGAAAATAGCTTTAATGTTTTTTTTCCCATAAACAGAAAACGTTATATCAAAATAATTTGTCTTCGTCCAAACCTTTTTGATTTCCAAGTTATTAAGTTTTGCTATTGTCGCTAAGTGTTAAGGTAAGATTGAACACAATCGTTTCACTTTTAATATTGTCTTCGTAATTCATGAAGCTAACTTCTAAAACAGCTAATTCATGCCTTTACATTGACCCAATGGTATAGAGGTAAGTTTAGGAAGTTATTGTATTTAAATCCTGTGTATTATTCCCTGTTTAACAGAGCAGACAGACCAATGTGGCCTTGTTCTCATGACAATAATATAAGTAATAAAGTCTTAAAATTAAGTCAAATAAAGTCTTAAGATATTTTTACGGTTTAAGATATTTATTGGAAAACAAAGACAATTTATATCACATTCACGAAATAATGTTCTATACTGTCAACTGTTAGAATTAAAACATAAATACAGTGTAGCATTATCCGTAGAAAATATCATTAGTGATTAAATAAATTATTAACATTAGCTTGAGAATAATTTAAGTTATATCACAGACAAACATCAATGTAAAAAATGTCCCAATCAACAAATTAAATACAAGGAGAAAATAAGAATTACACCTCAACATACCTTAGTATGTTGTGCTGAAAATTCAATAATTTTTATACCTTCTTGTTTTTTTGTCCATAAAAAGTAAAGTATAATTAAAGAAAAAGTGAAAACTTTACAGATGAAGACTATTTTCTCACTGTACTACAAAGTGTCATCCTGTCGCGAAATGCGATCAAGACCAGGGCGAAGTAATTTGTTATATCTCATACTTTCTTTCATGAACTGATGAACTATGTAAAACAAGTTTCCAATATCATTGTTCAGAATTTGAAGAGACTCGGATTAACAAATTTTTATAATAAAAAATACATAAAACTAAAACGAGAAATTAAAGATACTTGTAATATATAAAGTACTGAAGACATTTGAAACGATGAATGTAATACTGGCAGACTGCCAAGAATTATTAGACTTTTCTGAACAGCTTCGTGTTCAAGCGACATGAAGAGAGAAATGGCTACTTTTTTGTGAAATTCCTGGTTTGAAGACTATGGAAATATTATTCATTATCATAATGTATTTTTATAGTGGACATCGTAACAGGTAATATGTTTTATGTTTAATTTTTAATAAGATAAAGACGAGTAAACATATAAGAAGACTAAAAGGTTTTTTCCACAATGCCTATTATCTGTCGACCTAAACAAAATGTCAGTTGTTAAGTATCGTAGTCCACGAAACAGTGAACTCAACATTGCTGTTTCTCTGGCACCGTCTTCCGTTACATCTTGGACTACTCTCAATTACCCAAAGAGTGGGATTCAACTGTCACTCTCGTAGCGTACTCAAACTTTCATACTGCGAATAAAAATTTTCAGTGAAAGTTATTCAATATATAATTGTATGTTGTCCCATTAATAATTTTTTGTACTTGCGTACAATATATTCAGCTGTATAGTTTTTAATGTAACTAAAATTAAACAAATGAAAATATTGGGAAGGAAATTTTATGAAACTTAGGACTTATACTGTGAGAGTGTTAACAAGTTCGTCACGTAAAGAGTGAAATTAACATATCCTTCAAAAGTTTAATTTTTTTTATTTTCTGGTGTTACACTTTTCACAAATAATTTAAGTGGCTTCCTCTTTCCCTTTCTTCAGTGTTTTTTTGTTATTCAAAATATTTCGTTACTTATACCAAAAGTTAGGTCTCTAAAGAGATTTTTCACTTTAATAGCATATTGTTCTAAGACGAAAAACTTTGGTGTGAAATCCATTTTTTAGGTCATTTAGTTACCACAAAATTCATTTCTCTCAGAACATAATAAAAACAACAAATGTTTATACTCGTTTTGTCTCGTGTTTTGCGTCACTTTTTTTCTACCTGGACTTGATGATTTTTTTTGTTCCAAGACACTTGACATCATGTTGTTATTCTACACATTATGATCTAAAAATCAGTTGAAATTTGTCTTTAACTTGAGGTTGTGACATCTAATATCTCTCTTAATCAATAAACTCTGAGATAATGTTAGCAAAACTTAAAATATTTTCACAATCTTCCAGGAAGTGTACTTTGTACAGTTTCACCTTCTCCAAGAATTACGTAAATGCTCTACGATAAACTGCTTCAGTAAAATTACTTCAATATTGATTCTTACAAGATTTTCCACTGTAGCCCCATTAAGTGAGTTTTGGAGCTTTAATGTAGTTCTGTTTTGTGTAGAAAGTCCATGTATATTTTGTGTAACTGAGATCAGCAGCACGAACATGATTTGTGATTTTTAAGTCGTTAAATATCGTTACGCTTCACTATTGTCGTTATATGTTAAAGTATGGTTAAACACAAACGTTTTACTTGCTATTATTATTTAAAACAGTTACACCTAAGTCTTCAAATAGCTCCTCATGGGACGATAATATCCGGGGTTTTATTGCAAACAAAGAAATCATCAGACAGACCAATGTGGTTTTGTTCTTACAATAAAGAAAGTATTCAGATATTTATATTGTTCTGGCATATCAGAGAAATGAAACATCCTGTCGTTCAACTTTTTTGATGTAAGACAAAAACTCTTCAGAACAAGGGAATATTAGAAATATCATCATGTGAATCAGGCATCTTTATTATAATGTTAAAATCCTAGATAACCTTTAATGTGTACAATACAAATGGTATAGTTTGATTTTATTTATTTTACTCAGTTATAAAGAAATAATGTTAAATACTTTTATTTAGAATACATGTCGATTCAGCAAATTTTCATTTCAATTTCGACGTCAACCTCACGTTATGTTGAAAGAAAACATGCCAATTAATGAAACTACATAAGCTGGTTTTTGGTCAACGGGATCCGAACCATAAATTCTCGAATATATGGTTCTGAGAAAGTTAGCCAGAAGGAAAGTAATCATCACATTATATGTAAAAGCTAACTAATAGTTACTATTAAAATATTCGGTTTCATAACGTGTTTCAAGAGAGCTACTTGGTTTATAAGAGGCATCAAATTCGTTTACCTCGGTTGAGAAACTGGTACAATTGAGAACTTATAATGTTTGAATTCAGGTTTCTATCCATCATGAGGTCCCAAAAACACCGTTGACAGCTATGTATTTAATAACAAACACCTAAATTATTTCTATTGTATATATTTATTGATAATGACATTCCAATTGAAAACTCTGGTATTGTCAGTGTTTTTCGCCATCTCTTTTGTCACAACTTTCCACCAGCAAATCTATCTCCTAATCCAGAACGAAATCGACCACCAGAAAAACAACAATAGGTAGGAGGAACATCACAGCAATTATAATATCCTGTACATACGATGCCCTCTCGGCAAGTCTCCACAGCTTTTCTCACAAAAGAAAAGTCACATCATTAGAAGACATATTACTGATAATATTTTAAAATTAGTTTTTCGTCACTATTTATTTATTTGTGAAACCTAACCAATAAACATTATGTTTAAAAAATTCTTTACATTATGTCATTTCCAAGTTTAACCAGTGATGTTACAGAACACATCAGAAAATATGATCATATTTAACAGTTACATTAATATGTTTACTTCGTCAATAAAACCTTCTATCTTTAATTTTTAAACAAATATACTTTGTTTTCAAGATAGTATCTCATGCAAAATTTCAGTGATATATTTTAAGCTAATGCTATTCATCAAATTTAATTGTAACACCATGATTACGTGTATAAAACTCTACTTTCTATTGCTTCACCAAAAGGTACATAAAATCCTCTCTACAGACATGTTAAGGTAATTTCTATTGGCTAGCTAGCATACTAATTACCGCATTTTACGCTTTGTAGGACGATACATCATAGAAGACGCACAATAATTCGAAAAAACAATTCTGAGAAAAGAAAAAAAAAGTTCAGTAACAACTTGATTCAGCCTTAAATATTTTTTAACCTGATTAGTACATACATCATATACCCCACAGTATATGGACAATACTAATTAAATTGAATGTTTTATGCTATTGAAATTACTTGTAACGGGTAAGTAATGAGATTACGATGTGTATGAGAGGCAGATTTGTGTAGATATTAAGGTAGCCTCTTGCCTTAACCCATCACTTTTGTCTTGGAAGATGTATGGGGATTATTTAAGGTATTTTTACAGAAGTAAACGTTGTCTTACATACATAAATTACGGTATATTGTTCTTATAACTGAAGATTATGTGTAATAAAAAACAAGTACACAACACAAGATGTATCATCTAACAGCTGTCCTATTAATGTAAATATTATTTTATACAGTCGTTATTTAACAACAAACACATCTGAAACAATTATTTGTCATTTTATTGTTAATATTTCTTACTTTCTGTTTTATATTCAGTTGTAGCAATAGAGAGAATTTCAATTAAAATATTTACTTTAAATGATATTAGGAGAGATGTTATAAAAGAGCATGGTTGTGTAATCCTAGGTTGCTGTATCATACATAAAATCATTTTGAAATAATTTAAATTTTCACGTTGAATTGCTGTAAATTATACAGTCTTCAACAGAAGTATATTATTTTATTACATTCTTTCATTAGAAACGTAGATTAATATTTGAATTTGTATATACGCATATTTGTTATAAACTATTTTATTTTTATTAAATATTATGTAAGAAACCTCCATGAGAAACAAGAAATAAACATTGTAATAGGTTTTGAAAAAATAAAGACAAACGTAACTTGTAATTTCTATCATAACAGATAAACTGTGTGTGTGAATTCAGGTTTAAAGAATTTATTATCTCACCTGGAGTTGCTTCCAACAGTGTTATAAACATCAAAAGTATAATTGTTGTAGTTTTCTTTTTTCCAATCTGTTAAAATCAATATTAATGTAAATGGTGAAATGTAACTTTTAACGAAGCTTAAAATAAAACATCAAATGTTAGTACAACCCATAAATTCTATATTTTCGTAGCAACAGATATATCAGAACAACAGTTCTTTTATGCACGGAAGAAGAAAGTTATAGTAGAAACAGGTTCACGATCTATGACAGGGACACAATAATCTTTGTAATAACTGCTCGACGTCTTATGTATGATTTTTGAACAATAAAAAAATTCAATTTATAACAATATCTATCAGCGGTATAGTTTTTAATGTAATAAAGGGTAAATGAATTCAAACACTGGGTAGGGAATTTTAAGAAACTTATAATTTCTACTTTACGCATGTAATCCAGATGGTCACGTAAAACAAAGCCCTAATAAAATGATTTTATTAAGTATTTTACTAAATTCAAGAGAAATTTTACAAAGTAACGTGATATTAAAACTGGGAGATTATAAATTTAAAGAATGGACTTTTAATTCTATGTGTTTTTAACCTACATTGGAAAGATTTATATCATTTTCCCAATATGCGTTACCTGTCTTTATGAACAAAGAAGAGAATCATATTTAATTAGTTTTGACTATAATATAATCATCAGTTGATAATGTTTTATCACGGTATCTCACCTAAATACTTTATACAATATAATTTCCATACTGAAGATATCTAAGCATTTCAAAAACATTTATTTGATTCTTGGAAAGCCAATGCTTTTTCTGAGGTTTACTTTGATGGTTCGATTTCTCTTGTTGCCACAGTTGATTTGTACAGCTACAAACTTCTCAAAAATAAAACAAGTCATTTTGTTTGATTTTGAGAAGTTTGTAGCTGTACAAATGTTGAGCATATAAATTTAACATTTACCAAAATAATTTTTTTTTTGTTCATAGTATTGATTCAGTTTTATAACTGATTGAAACTGTTTCACTGAACTGTTAGTTATGTTCCTTGATTTGGGGAAAGTGATAATTTATATTATATATCACATTTCACTTTATATTTCTATACGATAAGTGATATGAAGTTCCATGTATAATATTATAGTTAAAACTGCATTAAAATGTTTAATATAATCTACTATATGTTTTCATCACTTTATTAACCTCTAAAATGTACCATGTTGTGAAGTAAAAGCATAGGAAATTATTAGGGTTAAATCAAAAGTTGTGTTTGAAAGACAGAGGAGAGAACTGACAAAGAACTTTCACTCAATTGTTGAAGTCGCGAAAAAAATACCTATAACGTATAGTTTCTTATTACTGTTTTTCTTTCTATCATGATTCCGACTATTATCATGCCTGACTAGTGGAAAAAAAATTGTTTTATTGTATCTCGTGTCAAGTAAGACGTTCTTAATTTTGCCACGTATCTCGCATTTCTGCTTCATCCTCCACCTTATTAGCCATCAAGACTCGATCAGAGCGATCAGATCTTTCATTTTGAGCTGACTTTATCCACGAATATAATCGCCTCTTTATACTGGTGGAACTCAAACTGGCCCTTCATCGGTTGGCAGTTCATCGGTCGAACCTGATGATATAACCTACGAGATGATTCGCCATCTATTTCCTACTTCTTTTGCTATTATTATTTTTTTTTTTTCAGTGGCGCCAGGGTATTGTCCTATCTTTCCCTAAGCACAAAATGTCTTCAAACTACAGTCCAATTGGTTTACCGAGCTGTTTCTGTTAGACCTTAGAGAGGATGGTTAATGTTCGTCTTATTTTGTTCCACGAATCAAACAACCTCCTCTCGCCCACACAGTGTAGGTTCCAACGACAGCACTCCATCCTGGGCCACCTGCTTCAATTTGAAACGTCAATAAGAAAAGCCTTTATCATATGACAACATCTTGTTTTAACATTCTTTGGTCTTTACAAGCTTATGATACTATAAAGATGTATGGCATTTTGAAAGACCTCTTCACCTCCGCCGATTGAACTGTCTTTACTGTATGGTTCGAAATTTCGATCCTTACCACAGCATTACACTTGAGGTTATATTTGCCTTCCCATGTGGGTCGTGCTTTTTCAGAACAGACGATCTGCCATTGCTCATTTTGGCCTTCGTATACGGGCGCAGTTGGATGAATTGGGTCTGTCCTTAGATAACATTGCTGTATTCTCTGGTCAACCCATGCCACCCTGACTTATTACGATTAACAACGCTTTTCTTCACAGTCTTTAGCTTGTAAGACTTGCCGAGATGGCATTATATGTTCAATACATTTTGTTTATTGCGATGTTCCTGCTACCTAGTGTTCACAGCTGAAAATCCTGAAGGAGGCTGTGAGGGCACAACACACAGAAGACAGTAAAAGCGTCACTTGTCTATGTGACATATATGTAGGAAAGTGTTGATGTTTCGGCTTTATAACCTTGACATAATTATCTTCATTGTACACAGGATTTGTGTTCTACATTTATTGAAATTTAACTATAACAAAAACTATATATTTGAATAGCCCGTACACAAAGAATATAAACAGGGTAAAAAACAAGAACATACGATTATATATTGAATAACTATAACTCGTTTGAAATTTAATACTCGTTTGAAAAATTTTTAGAAGTCATCTTAATATTGTTGTAAAGTCAGTCTGTTATCTATTTGTGTATATGAAACATTTACCTAAACTTGTGTAAAGACTATTAGTATATCGAAATTATTGCTAAATATGGATTGGTTATAATAGTTTTTTTTAATTTTACACGAACATATTACATTACAAAATACATTACACATAAATAGGCGTGAAATAAATTTGAAAAGATTAGTAAGTTTGCATTTACTGAACCAAGGATAGTGTTACGTTTGATAGTTGGTTGCCTGGGTATTGTATTATTATGACACGAATACTAAGTTTTTCAGTTTGATTACATAGCATCTTACATGTAATTCTGTTAACGCCGGAACTTGAAACTGAACTAATGTGTTTAAGTACAGGAAGCACTGCTAAAAACCGGGTTTCGATACCATTGTAGGAAGGACCAAGGAAAGCCATTGTATAGCTTTGTGCTTAATTCCAAAACAAACAAACCAAACAAGTACAGGAAGTGGTCTGGTATTTTAGTAAACGTCGCTCGTATAGAAGTATCTACAACATAATTATGGACCAGTTATTATCTGCAAGACATATTCTTACACTATGATATAACGACACATTTTTCTGGTGTCATTCTATTTAGAATCCTATACTGTTGAACTGTCTAAAAGTTGAACCATAGACAAAGTCGAAATTGTACAGGAGAGGAAGTTATTTAGTATTTATTTTATGTACCTAATGATGAAAGATAAATAGCAGTTTTAGAATGTAGTGATGAACCCAAGAAAACACATCTAGCTATACACTTTAGGAGGCTATTTCAAGACGTATTGAGTCAAACTATCAATATTGCTGGATCTCAAACTTAAATTATTGGTAAATAATGGAAAATGATACTTTATTTTTTGAATATATTACATTGTAACTAAGTGTCTTCCAGACGAATTTTTGATACATAAATTATTTGTGTATACCCATTATGTATAAACTGTGTGTCTGATGGTTGAATTAGTTTTACTTATTTACGTGGTATTATCCATTCATCCCTTGTCACAGAACTTCATTTCCACTTGCAGTTTCAAAGTTATTTCTAACTACATGAGTCATGTTAACAAAAATGTTTTACATGTAAATAACAAATTATCACTTACAGTTTGCTATTGGTTCAGTGCGTATCTCTCTGCATAGCTGTTATTAGAAGCATTCTGATTGGTTGTGATGTTCTTATAACTATGCATCTCATTGAAAATACAACTATAATAGTTGTGTATCAGAACGTAGTTTAACTGTATATTTACACTCCAATAAAACGTTCTAGAAGTTGTTGATTGTGTGACGGTGCCTCGTCGTATTTCTTGTAAGGGAACTTCGGTTTGGTGTCGGTGGTTCGTTGTTTTGTTGCCGTCTTTCCTGGTTTCCGATACGGGAGTTTGTGTATTTTTGTTTCACCTTGTGCTGTGGCGTGTTAAGTCCGAGGACTTTGTTCGAGTGTTTTATAGCTTGTGTGTAGTGTAAGAGTGTTCCATTTGTGTGTGTGTGCCCGTACTCTGTCGGTATGGCTATTCACTCTGTTCTTCAGCGCTCCATCCGTTTAGTAGTGCCTGCAGCCTCGCTACCCTTAGCGGCAATTGACGACCTCAACACTACCGTGGGAGGTAGCCAAGTAGAGTATCCACACCTTCGAAATGGGCGATATGTGGCAACGCTGGACAAAGGAGACTTTCCATTTGGAGACCAACGAGCGCCTGTGGAGCCGACTGTGCAAAACATTAAATGGGTAAACTCTCGGGGTGACCCCTTTTGTTTGTTTGTTTGTTTTGGAATTTCGCACAAAGCAACTCAAGGGCTATCTGTGCTAGCTGTCCCTAAAGTAGCAGTGTAAGACTAGAGGGAAGGCAGCTAGTCATCACCACCCACCGCCAACTCTTGGGCTACTCTTTTACCAACGAATAGTGGGATTGACCGTCACATTATAACGGCCCCACGGCTGGGAGGGCGAGCATGTTTGGCGCGACTCGGGCGCGAACCCGCGCCCCTCAGATTACGAAGCGCACGCCTGAACACTCTAGGCCATGCCAGGCCCGAACCCTTTTTGAACTGTCCCACGACGTGTTTTTGTTTTCAATTTACAGTTTGACATTTCCTGACATTTCGTTATTTTTTCAAAACCTATTACAATGTTTATTTTTTGTTTTTCATGGTGGTTTGTTACATAATGTTTAATACAAATAAAATAGTTTATAACAAATATGTGTATATGCAAATTCAAATATTATCTACGTTTCTAATGAAAGAATGTAATAAAATAATATACTTCTGTTGAAGCCTATATAATTTACAGCAATTCAACGTGAAAATTTAAATTATTTCAAAATGATTTTACGTATGATACAGCAACCCAGGATTACACAACCATGCTCTTTTATAACATCTCTCCTAATAACATTTAAAGTAAATATTTTAATTGAAATTCTCTTTGTTGCTACAACTGAATATAAAACTAAAAGTAAGAAATATTAACAATAAAATAACAGATAATTGTTTCAGATGTGTTTGTTGTTAAATAACGACTGTATAAAATAATATTTACATTATTAGGACAGCTGATAGATGATAGATGTGTTGTGGACTTGTTTCTCATAACACATAATTTACAGATGTAAGAACAATATACCGCAACTTGTGCCATGTAAGACAACGTTTATTTCTGTAAAAGTACCTTAAATAATCCCCATACATCGTCCAAGACAAAAGTGATTGGTTAAGGCAAGAGGCTACCTTAGTATCTACACACATCTGCCTTTCATACACATCGTAATCTCACTACTTACTCGTTACAAGTAATTTCAATAGCATAAAACATTAAATTTAATTAGTATTGTCGATATACTGTGGGGTATATGATGTATGTACTAATTAGGTTAAAAAATATTCAAGGCTGAATCAAGGTGTTGCTGAGCAATTTTGTTTCTTTTGTCAGAATTGTTTTTCCGAATTATTGTGCGTCTTCTATGATGTATCGTTCTACAAAGCGTAAAATGCGGTATTTAGTTGCTAGCTAGTCAATAGAGATTACCTTAACATGTCTGTACAGAGGATTATATGTACCTTTTAGTGAAGCAATAGAAAGTATAGTTTTATTCATGTAATCATGGTGTTACAATTAAATTTGATGAATAACATTATCTTAAAATATATCACTGAAATTTTACTTGATATACTATCATGAAAACAAAGTAGATTGGTTTAAAAATTAATGAAAGAAAGTTTTATTGACGAAGTAAACAAATTAATGAAACTGTTAAATATGATCATATTTTCTGATGTGTTATGTAACATCACTGGTTAAACTTGGAAATGACATAATGTTAAGAATTTTTTAAACATAATGTTTATTGGTTAGGTTTCACAAATAAATAAATAGTGACGAAAAACAAATTTTAAAATATTATCAGTAATATGTCTTCTAATGATGTGACTTTTCTTTGTGAGAGAAGCTGTGGAGACTTGCCGAGAGGTCATCGTATGTATAGGATATTATACTTGCTGTGATGTTCCTCCTACCTGTTGTTGTTTTTCTGGTGTTCGACTTCGTCCTGGATTAGGAGATAGATTCGCTGGTGGAAAGTTGTGATAAAAGAGATGGCGAATAACACTGAGAATACCAGAGTTTTCACTTGGAATGTTATTATCAATAAATATATACAATATAAATAATTTGTGTTTCTTAATAAGCACACAGCTGTCAATGGTGTTTTTGGGACCTCATGATGGATAGAAACCTGAATTTTAACATTGTACGTTCTCAATTGTACCAGTTTCTCAACGGAGGTAAATGAATTCGAAGCCTCTTATAAACCAAGTGTCTGTCTTTAAAAGTATTTAGAATCATTACGTAAGTGTACAATAAGAGATTGGCAAGCAGTTTGAAACACGTTATGAAACCGAATATTTTAATAGTAAATATTAGTTAGCTTTTACAGATAATGTGATAATTACTTGCCTTCTGGCTAACTTTCTCAGAACTATATATTCGAGAATTTGTGGTTCGGATCCCGTTGACGAGAAACCTTCTTATGTACTTTTGATTAATCGGTATGTTTTCTTTTAACATAACGTGAGGTTGACGTCGAAATTGAAATGAAAATTTGCTGAATCGATATGTATTTTAAATAAAAGTATTTAACATTATTTTTTTATAACTGAGTAAAACAAATGAAATCAAACTATACCATATCTACTCTACACAATTAAGGTTATATAGAATTTTAACATTACAACAAAGATGCCTGACTAACATGATGATATTTCTAATATTTACTGGTTCTGAAGAGTTTTTTTGTCTTCTTATATCAAAAATGTTGAACGACCGAATGTTTCATTTCTCTGATATGTCAGAACAGTATCAATATCTGAAGACTTTCTTTATTGTTAGAAGAAAACCACATTGGTCTGTCTGATGATTTCTTTGTTTGCAATAAAACTCCGGATATTATCGTCCCATGAGAAGCTCTTTGAAGACTTTGGTATAGCTGTTTTAAAAAAATAATAGCAAGTAAACATTTGTGTTTAACCATACTTCAACATAAACAACAACAACAGTGAAATGTAACAAAATTTAACGACTTGAAAATCACAAATCATGTTCGTGCTGCTGATGTCAGTTACACAAAATACATGGACTTTCTGCACAAAACAAGTATATTAAAGCTCCTCAACTCACTTAATGGGGCTACAGTGAAAAGTATTGTGAGAATCAATATTGAAGTAATTTTACTGAAGCTGTTTTTCGTAGAGCAATTACGTAATTCTTGGAGAAGGTGAAACTATACAAAGTACACTTCCTGGAAAATGGTGAAAAGGTTTTATGTTTTGCTGACATTAGCTCAGAGTTTATTGATGAAGAGAAATTTTAGATGTCACAGTCTCAAGTTAAAGACAAATTTCAACTAATTTTTAGATCATTATGTAAAGAATAACAACATGATGTCAAGTGTCTTGAAACAAGGGAAATGTTTAAGTCAGGGTTCAAGAAAAGTGACTCAACACACGAGTAAAAACGAGTATAAACATTGGTTGTTTTTATTATATTCTGAAGGAATTGGATTTTGTGGCAACTAAATGACAAAAAATGGATTTCACACCAAAGTTATTGGTCTTTAGAGACCTAATTTTTGGTAGAAGTGAAGAAATATTTTAAATTACAAAAAAAAACTGATGAAAGGGAATAAGGAAGCCACTGAAATTATTGGTGAAAAAGTGTAACACCAGACATTTTGAAAATGTTTTAAACTTTCGAAGGATATGTTAAGTTCATGATTTATGTGACCAACTTGTTAACACTCCCACAGTATAAATCCTATGTTTCATAAAATTTCCTTTTTAGTATTGTAATTTGTTTTCTTTTAGTTACGATAAAAACTATACAGTTGAATATATTGTACGCAAGTACAAAAGAATGATTAATGGGACAACATACAATAATATATTGAATAACTTTCACTCAAAATTACCATTCGCTGTATGAAAGTTGGAATACGCTACGAGAGTGACAGTTAAATCCCACTCTTTGGGTAATTGAGAATAGTCCAAGATGTAACGGAAGACGGTGCCAGAGAAACAACTATGTTGAGTACACTGTTTTGTGGACTACGACACTTAGAGGCAGACATTTTGTTTTGGTCGACAGATAATAGACATTGTGGAAAAAACCTTTTAGTCTTCTTACATGTTTACTCGTCTTTATCTCATTAAAAATTAAACATAAAACATATTACCTGTTACGATGTCCAGTATAAAAATACATTATGATAATGAATAATATTTCCATAGTCTTCAAACCAGGAATTTCACAAAAAAGTAGCCATTTCTCTCTTCATGTCGCTTGAACACGAAGCTGTTCAGAAAAGTCTAATAATTCTTGGCAGTCTGCCGGTTATACCTTCATCGTTTCAAATGTCTTCAGTACTTTATATATTACAAGTATCTTTTATTTCTCGTTTTAGTTTTATGTATTTTTTATTATAAAAATTTGTAAATCCGAGTTTCTTCAAATTCTGAACAATGATATTAGAAACTTGTTTTACATAGTTCATCAGTTCATGAAAGAAACTATGAGATGTAACAAATTACTTCGCCCTAGTCTTGATAGCATTTCGCGACAGGATGACACTTACCAGTAAAGTGAGAAGATAGTCTTCATCTGTAAAGTTTTCACTTTTTCTTTAATTATACTTTACTTTTTATGGACAAAAGAACAAGAAGATATAAAAATTATTGAATTTTCAACACAACATACTAAGATTTTTTGAGGGGTAATTCTTATTATCTCCTTGTATATAACTTGTTGTTTGATAATAGATATACGTTGGGACATATTTTTACATTGATGTTTGTCTGTGATATAACTTAAGTTATTTTCAAGATAAAGTTAATAATTTATTTAATCACTAATGATATTTTCTACGATAATGCTACATTGTATTTACGTTTTAATTATAACAGTTGACAGTATAGAAAATTATTTCGTGAATGTGATATAAATTTTCTTTGTTTTCCATTGGAACATGATTTTATTTTGTACTATGATGTCTTCCTCTCATGAAACTATGAGGAACATGTTACTCTCGAAACCTGGGGTCCTCCGTTACGTTTGTATCAAATAGGGTTACCATAACAACTTGATAACCTATTTTAGAAAATAAAGTTTAGAGATGAATTTAATGATGAAATAAATTTCATTACGAGTTACAAACGTTAAAACAGCGTCACCTAGTGTAATAATGCAATAAATATTTATATTTGTTATGAAGTGTGTTTTTTTCTGTTTTCGCTGTTGCTGTCCTTTTAATATTTTCTTTCCCATGTATTAAGTCGTTATTAAATTCTTTTACTTACAATTTAGGTTGTTTTAATTAATCGGAATCTTTTCTTTGACTTAACCAAGGTTGAAGTCAAATGTATAAAATCGAAGTGCAACGTTACATGCGATTGAGGTTTCTAACATTATAACTAAGACGTCTGAATCATATGATATATCTCATATTCACGGGTTCTAAACAACTTCTTAACAATAAATTTGAACGACAGAATAGTTCATTTCTCTAAAATGACAGAACAGTATGAATATCTTGTGACTTTGTTTGTCATGAGAACAAGGTCACATTGTTCTTTGTGTTGTGTTCACTGGGGAAAATACACCGGATTTTAATGTTTTAAGCTCTTAAACATACCTCTGTGCCATATGGAACTATCTGAAAGCGTTGAGTTAGCTGTTTTAGAACTTAGATAATGTATTACGAAGACAATATTAAAAGTAAAACGATTGTGTTCAACCCTACCTTAACACTTAACGACAATAGCAAAACTTAATGACTTGGAAATCATAAAGGTTTGGATGAAGACAAAATAACTTTCATATAACGTCTTCTGTTTATGGGAAAACCAATTTAATTCCTGAACACAGGAAATAAAGTCAGGCCGAAGCACCTTACCATCCAGAATTCATACTGAACGATTCACGAGAAACTAGAAATGTACGGTCATTATTTGTTCTTCCACAGTGAAGAGTTTTTTTTTTCATTTAAATAAAAACCTCTTGCAGTCCTGGGTACACTTTAACTAATATAAAAAAAAAAAAAATTTTTCTTCAGGAAATTTCTTGTACGATAAGTGGTGAAATAGATCTTGAAATGTTATTAGAAATATAAAACCAATTTAAATATATAATGTGATATACATGAAGAGTCTCCAATATGTCATTTATGAAAGGAGAGATATGTAAAATTATAAAATACAATGATATGTATATTATGAAAAATGTAGAAGACATTCGACTCGTTGACAACATAACTGGCAAACTCTCAAGAAAAGAAAGTACAGGAGTGATAGTGAAAAGCTAAGTGTTGAAACACCTGTGTTCTAAATGATGTGTCAGGATGTAAAACAATATGTTGAATAAAACAGATGAAGAATATTTAAACCGAATAATTAAAATACGTGTAAATAAAACAGTCGAATCGTATGAGTAAGATAAGCGTTTAAATGCGTTATTTGGACCAATTCAAGGACTGATTAAACATTTATTAAAAAGTGTATTAAGACAACAGTGAATGATATAAAAAGATGATGAACAGCGAACCATTTCACTGAACGATTATTGATTCCATTCATTAAAACCTTTTTAATCCACTCGGAATTAGGAAACAGTAACTCATATGATAAAAAATATCGGACCACGTCACTCTTCCCTAATACGAATAACATTGTAATTGTTTGTCATTCACAATGTGGTGACAGTCAAGAAGTCTTTTGATTCAAAAACATGGTTTCGATATTTATAATTGGTAAGCAACAAGAACAATTAACTTGATAAAGTGTCTAAGTTTTTTGTAATTTATAGAGTGCAGTTAATGTTTTATATTCTTTAAGTAATTACCTATATAATATTAATTTTCAACAACCTTTAGATTAGTATGAGAGAATGTTATATGGAATTTTATTCTGCTCAAATAACTGGCACAAAGCTTTTGACTGTGCTGCCTTCTACTCTTCAAAACAATACTTATTGTGAGTCTAGTAATTTCCAATACTTCCATAGATAGTAAAATCTGGAATTGTCCAATTATTAAATTCTCACGAAAAGTTTTAATGTATATGAAATAAAATATTATCACGAAATACAGTATTATTAAATATAAACAAACATAATAAGTTACACGTGGTAGGCAAGTAATCATCTGTTTCATGATGGGGTTTATTTTTATGTCAGTTCTATGTGGTAATTTTTTGAATTGTCTTTTATACAAATAGTTTCTAAGGTTGAAACATTTCTGTGACCCCTCAGTGTGGATTCCTGTACGTGGTGAGGGGTCCTCCCAGAGAATGTTCTGTTTTTAGTTTATCTCCTTAGGGATCTAAACATCCACCACACGTGTTTGCTGAAGGTGGTGACACGTGAAGGTGAGAAGAGGATCCTGGTTGTTGAGGGATCCAATTCTAACACAAAACCTTTGACTGGAATTAATGCAGACAGGCGGCTTTAGGGTGGCCATCTTGGCTCAATTGGCTGCTCTATTTGGACTAGCGTCAATGAAGTACCAGTGTTGTGTGTTCTCAACAGGTGTTGTGAACATTGTATTTGATGCTGGTATTTAGGTATAGTGTTCACGTAACCGTGGCATTGTTTCAGTGTCTTTGTTTGGAATTGTACTGCTTTCCGTATTGTGGCTTCATAGGGGGGGGGGGGGGTTAATGGGCACCAAAACTTTTTTTTTATTATGTCTCACTTTATTATTCAGAAGGAACAAGAGAGACTTGATGGCTCTCTAGAGTCAGTCCAAAATCTTTTCTGTTTGGGACGTATTGGTGGAAACATCTAAATCTAACCACAGCGAACACCTATTAGAGTCAAAGGCGATTAAAGATATACCTATAGAGGTCACACCTCATGTTACTTTAAATTCGTCAAAAAAGAGATATTCTTGAGAGGTATTTGAAGAATATCCTCAAATCGGAGATTGCCGCTGGTTTCTCCACTTACAGAGTTTCTGCAGTAAGGCGGAATTACGATGCGCACATATGTCCTCATTTTAACATTTACATAACTGCGTCCCCTTGTCACCATCACGGAAGGCTATCTTAATTGCAAGGTACAGGAATACATTCCCAACACTCTCAAATGTTTCCGGTGTCAACGGTTCTGTCACACAAAGACATCATGCCTTGGTTTTTTGATGTGTGCTTGTTGCGGTAGTAAGGACCACAATGCCTATGAGTGTGAAACGGATCCTCATTGCGTCATTTACAATAACTTTCACACATCCTACTTTCCTTCTTGCCCTAAATGGTTGGAAGAAAATGAGGTTCAGCATTTGAAAACGATTCAAAATATAACCTACCCTGAGGGTCGAAAGTTGCTGCCCACCACTTAATCTCGCTTGTAAACTGCTGCACTTCGTTTCACTACCACATTGAGAGTGCAGACGGATTTCTCTGTGCTTTGAAAATAATCGTTCACAAACTATGTGAAGAATCTTTGGAACTCCGTGGTTAAAATACTTGATGAATTATCGTAACCACCCATCCTGTCCATAACATTCATTCTAGCAACCTCAAGATCCACTTCCTTTGGTTTTGGGTACGAGAATATCCTTGGAAATATCCTCTTCCAACGAAAAGACCTCCACAATTTGTTAAAGACAGGATGCATGGTGGTCCACAGACCTCCCTCGAATAAATAAAATGAAGAAAAACGACGTGTCGTAAACAGAAGAGTTCTCTACACAATTCGCATACAGATAACTAAAATGTGATCTCCTTGAAACAATGGAACTGTTCAAGTTCACGTTCTAATCTGGATCACATTAAAGCACTGATTGCTTCGTACCATCCTGTATGGGTTTTCTTAGAGAAAACATTTCTGAAACCTGTCGATACAGCCGCCTTTTGGCAGTTTTCTTTGTACATAAATGACAGGTTGTGTGATGGACTAGTGTATGGAGGTGTTACACAGTTGGTTGATCAGCATGTTTCCTCCAATTCCTTTTCACACGACACATCCTTGTAGGCCATAGCCGTTGGTGTTCCGTAGGGTCGTACCATCACTCTTTGTTTTCTCTACCTGTCGCCAGTAAAAGCCTATTTTCAAGTAGACCTTTTAATCCTGGGGAATTTGATAGGTGTAATCTTCTCCAGGGAAGTGCTGATATTTGTGGGAGGTGTCTTTTGTAGAGTGTATGCTACCTGATCACAACCTTTCTTGTACGTATTTTCATTAACCTAATCAGTGCTTTACTTCTATTTATCTCATAATTTGCTCCTCTTCATTATTTCCCCACTTTTCATGAATGGTTGAAAATAAATTATGAGTCAATGATCATTTTCCTATAATTTTCAGAGAGAGTTGCTGATATCGATGCCACCCAACCAGCGTGCCCCGGTGAAAGCTGGATTAAGCCAACTGGCCTTCTTTCATTGCTCTTGTAGAACGTGATACTGTCTGTAAGCCTTCAATAGACGACTGCGAGGCAGCAGTGATAATCTGTATTATACAAGCAGCTGCTCAATCTATTCCTACAATCTCTACAAGTGATTATTCCAAATATTTTATAGTGAACTACTTGGTCTATAACAGGCTTTAAATTCATTTACCTTCGTTGAGAATCTGGCAATATCGAGATCTTTTAATGGAATAATTCAGGTTTCGATCCTTCATCTGGAAACAACAAACCATTGTCAGCTTTGTGCTTAATAAGAAACTAACACAGGAACTATTTCTATTATATATGTGTATTGACAATGAAATTATATGTGAAAACTGTAGTATTCTCAGTGTTATTCACTTTCTATTTTACTCAAACGTTCTACCAGAAATCCATTTATTATCCGCCACCAAACAAACAGCAATAAAAAACAATAGGAAGGAGGAACATCACAACAAGGATATATTCACTTACATACGATTCCATCTCGAGAAATCCCCACAGCTTCATTCATAAATGGGAATGACAACATTAGAGACATATTGCTGATAATATATTAAAATGATTTTACTCACTATTTATCTATTTCTGAAGCCCAGCCAATAAACATTATGCTTATGAAACTCTTAACATTACGTCATTGCCAATTTCAACCAATGACGTTGAAGAACACGTTACAAAATAGAATTATATTTAACACCAACATTAATTTATTTAGTTTGTCAGTAAAACGTCTTACTATTAATCTATAAACCAATCTTCTTTCTTGTTTTCAGGATAGTATCTTATGGAAAATGTCAGTCATATATTTTAAGCTAATGCTATCCGTCAAGATTAATTATAACACAAAGATAACGTGAATGAAAATCTGCTTTCCTTGGCTTAAACAAAAGTACATAAAAAACTTATTTGCAAACACATTAAAGAAATCTGTAGGCTAGCTGAAACTCTAAACTCTGTATCTTACGCTTTTAAGGAAGAAAAGACAAAACAAACTGACACAGTAACCAGCATATTAAACCAGGCTTGAATTTTTTTTACAATTTGCTGAGTTAACAGATCATATACCCTACACTTTACAGACAATATAACTAAAATTGAAGTTTTTATACTACTGAAAGTCTAATCATTCTCAGTTTCGTATCAGCTAGGTGTGTGTCTCTCTGCATGCCCCGAAAAATACTGTAATTTGATTGTTGACGTCAACTGTTACTGGAATCTACTGATAGGTTGTGATGTTTTTAGAAGTACGCATCTCATTAAAATACAACTATAATAGTTAAAAATCAGGATAGTAGTCCAATTGTATACTTACTCCAATAAAACGTAGTAGAAGTGTCTGATGGTTCAACAGTTCTTGGTGGTATTATTTTGAGTTGAGATACATGAGATATTGAGTTGTATTTCAAAGTAGGACACTTTAAATAATGACTGCAGTAGTGTCTTTAATTTTTGTTGCTGCCTTAATCTGTGCCCTATACAGGAGAGTATGTGTTTGTCACCGGTTGCTTCAACGCGTACAGTTTCGTCACTGTATCTTATTCGAGAGTTGTTTTTTTTAGCTTGTGTACTTTGGGTCCTTTTTTGTTGCTTTTTAGTGCGCGTAGCTATCATGATAGTCAGTATGGCTACGACCAACAGATAATATTATGTCCAGCCGCGGCTTATCCGCTCTGTGGTGCCTGCGGCCTCAGCACCCTCGGCTGTGTTAGACACAATAAATACCAACTTAGGATATACCAATGTTGAACGTCTTCAACACTTTGGAAATGGGCGTTATGTGGCAAGACATCACTCAATTTATGCACTCCCTCAATCCTTGTCTTCACGATCAGCTGGTGCAACACATCAGCGTGGGTGAGTGTCGGTCGGCCATTTGGTCCATGTCGCTTGCTAAGTGTCCTGGGCCTGATGGACTGCCGATGGAATCTTAAAGCCACGTGTGGCATGTTGTTGGACCCTCTTTCGTCAGACAACGGTTTCAATGTCCTCGGACGCTCGATGGGCTCATTACTCTAATTCAAAAGAAATTCCAACCAGTCTGAAGATCTTTCCTCGTGGCCACCATATCTTGCTTGAATGTGGATGCAAGGATTATTTCTATAGTCCTTTTTGTTCGTTTGGGTGCGATTAAGCTTTCCATGGTTCACTGCACTAAGAGGTGTGACCAGCGAAGTTGAATTATCCAACAAAATCTGGTACTTCTCAGGGACCTCTTCCATTACATCACAGACAGGGATATCCCTGCGATCGTTGTGTCCCTCGAACAGATCAAAGCTTTTGATCAGGTTCACCACAAATTTTTTGTGGTTGTTTCTGGCCGTCTTCATACTGTTTATATCCAGTACGTGCAAACCTTGTATGCGACCGCTTCAAGCAGGCTCTTGATTAATGGATATCTGAGTCTTCCTTTTCCATATTACATATTGTTCATTGTCCCCTTCGCTGCTATTTCAAGTCCCCCACACACAATTTATATATAATGGATATACACAAATAGCTAATATATCTATACATCGTCTGGGACAAATGCAGCTATTTTACATTAAGAACAAACGAGCCTCGATGTATGATATTATAACCAATACTTAGTTATTTGAACATTAGAACACACCACACAAGTGTCTATACAGATATTTCTTTCATTTTACCAAAAGTATATGGGCTACATAGATGATTTTTCTTCCCTAAAACATGTAGACACTCTGTTTCTTTGTTTGACTTTAAATTTCCCACAAAGTTACACAATAATTATTTGTGTTAGCTATCCCTATGTTACTCATTTGAGATCAGAAGGAAGACAGATAGTAATCACCATCCATCGCACACACTTGGTGACTTTTTTATATACAAATTGCACGATTAACCGACTCATTTTACGCCTCTATGGCTGAAAGGGTCAGCACGTTCTATGAAACGGGGATTCGATTTCTTGACCGAAAAATTCGATTTCAGATCACCAAGAACTTGGCCATACCTGGACTGAATAAATACTTTTGGTCTTGTGTGACGACATACTCCTGTTTTTCACAAGACAGAAGTCATTGGTACTAGTTCCTAAGGCTCTACAGCTTCAAACATGTTGAACTCTTACCTAATTATTTGTTATGGTTAATTTCGAAGTCCAGCTTTATTGACAGTTCAACTGTATATATTCTGAAATAGCCTCTAAAGGGAATTTTTATAGTTAGTTCATACAGTATATCCATTACATCGTAACACAGCTATTTATATTTCATCATTAAATATATAAAATCAAATTCTAAACAACTTCCTGTTATTTAGAATTTAGATTCTGATTATAGTTCCAGTTTTTAGACAGTTCAACAGTGTAGGATTTAAACAGCCTAACACCAGAAAAACACATCGTTATATCACATGTAAGAATATGTTTTGTGTACAATAACTGGACCATAATAACACTGTAGACACTTCTGTGTGAGAAACGTTTAATAAAATACCAAATGACATCCTGTCCTTGCTTATTTGGTTTCTTTTGGAATGAAGCACAAAAGTGTATAATGTACTAGCTGTGCTCTGCCTACCATGGGTTTCGAAACCCGGTTTGTAGCGGTGCTTTCTGTAATTTAACACGTTGATTCGATTTCAAGTTCCGGCGTTAAGACAATTACATGAATATTACTTGCAATATAATAAAACTGAAAACTAATTATCCGTATAATAAGAATAACACAATACACAGGCTACCAGCTATCAGACATAACATAATCTTTGGTTCAGTAAATGAGAACTAATTGATCTCTTAAAATGTACTATTTCACACTTATTTATGTGTAATATATCCGTGTAAAATTTAAAAAGCTGTTACAACCAATCCAAATTTAACAATAATTTCTAAATAATAATAGTCGTTTCAAGTGTTTATGTAAGTTTTTATACATACAGTAGATAACAGACTTAATTTACTGCAATATTAAGATGTCTTATAATAATTTTACAAAGGTATCAAACTTTAGACGAATTAAAGTTACGTTTATATTGCCTCTGTACAGGTTATACAATAATATAGTTTTTATCGTAATTAAATATCAACAAATGCATAAGGCAAATCCTGTGTACAATGAAGATAATTATATAAGAATTATAAAAGCTAAAACATCAACACTTTGCTACATATATATCATATACAGAAGTGACCACACATACTGTCTCTTGTGTAATCTGCCCTAACAGCCTCCCCTAAGTTTTTCAGCAGTGAACTCCAGGTAGGTCGAACATCATTGTAATCAAAATGTTTTGAATGTATTATGTCATCTCGGGAAGTTGTAACAGTTAGAGATGTGATGAAAATTATCTTGTTAGGAAATACTTTACTGACAATAGTTTATACTCATTTCTATTGGTCACTATTTATCTCTTTGAATGGCTTAGCGAAAAAACGCGACGTTCAGTAAACTGTTAACATTATATCATTACCTTGTTGTACCCTGTATATCAAAACATATATTTTAAGATGTTCGTTATGTAATCCTTCAGTAACAAAATATTTTACTTTCAACAGTTTATTGACTACTGTTTCATGTATCATGTTTCTTCGACTTCTTAATTATATAAGTATAGCTTGTTCGTATTTGTTAAAAAAATATTTTCATGTACTGATATATTCAGCAGTTTCTTCAGGGGTGAAAAAGGTAACATGTTTAGAAGAAGTTAATATTGGCAGATTGTCAATAAGTGCAAGAGATCATAGTGAACAGATAAAGCATGAAACGATAGGTTACAACGATATCTAGAGCGAAATGGCTACTTCTGTAAAATACGTGGTTTGTAGACTCTGGCGGACATATTATTCACTAAAGTTAGTGTATGAGAGGAGGTTCTTTGATTCGAGGAATCAAACAAGGCGAGCATTAACCATCCTCTCTATGGTCTTACAGAGACAGCTCATCGATATAAATGGATTGTAATTTGAAGGAATCTTGAGATCATACCCGGGCTTAGAGAAAGGTAAAACAATAGCCTGGCACTAGGCATCAGGGAAAACATTCGACTGCAATATCTGGTTAAAACAATTGAAATAATACGAAGAGAATCAGAAGATAGATGGCGCAGCATCTTGTAGTGTACATCATCAGGCCAGTTTGAGTTCCACCAGTGCAAAAAAGCGATTACAGTCGTAGAGACAGTCAGCTTAAAAGGAAAGAGGTGATCGCTCTGTCCAAGTCGTGATGAGTCAGAAGGTGGAGGATGAAGCAGAGGAGCTAGATACGTGGCAAACGCTTTCAACTAGAGTATCGGCGAATATCGGGTATCAACTACTTCCTGGCCATCAAAGAGCAAGATCGAGAAGGGGACTGAATTATATTGCCCTCTGACCATACGAATCTTGCCAATGTGACTTTGAAACTGGTAGTAGAAAAGATGCTAGTTGTGAATTTAATACAATATTTCTTCCGACTTTAACCTCTTATTTACCGAGCATATACACAGATCTGCTAAAAAGCGATGCGATTCGAGAGTGCGGGATACTTACGAAAAGCATCCCATGCCCGTTTTACAGCCTTCCATGCCATATGGCAGGCTGTATTTCACTTTCGACGAGGATATTGTTGAAAATGTGTTTTAGGAATACATTGAGCAGCTGCCGATAAAATACAGTCAGTCACCGCCGACACGCAGTCGTCTATTGATGGTTTACAGACAATGGCAGCATCAAGTTCTGTGAGAGCAGTAAAAGAGGGCAGGTTGCCCTGATTCAGCTTTCACTGTCGCACCCTGGTCGGGTGGCATCGACCACAGCCAGTCGTTTTCAAAATTAAAGGAAAATGATCACTAACTCGTGGATTACTGTCAACCTTCCATGAAAAGTGGGGGAATAGTGAAGGAAAGCAAACTGAGAGATTAATAACAGTCATGGACTGACTAGATGCATGGAAATAAGTAGAAAAATCAGTATTGGAAGTGGAAAGGTTGTGATAGGATAGCATACATACTACAATGCAACCCCTCCAATCAATATCAACACTTACCCAGATGATATCATAACCATTAAAATATCCCAGGAATGAAAAAAGAAGACGGCAACTGTTCAAAGAGAGCATCTAAGTCTGATTGAAAATAGGTCCTTTTAGGCCACTGGTAGAGAAAATAAATAGTGGTGGCTCAACCCAATGAAACACTGATACCTACAGTTTCTATAAGTGTGTCGAGTGACAAAGACATAGAAGGTACATGCTGATCAACCAATAGTGCAACCCATCTATCACCCAACTTGCCATTTCTCTACAAAGAAATCTGCCGAAAGTTGAATGTATATGCAGGTTTCAGAAATGTTTTCTATAAGAAAAGACATACAGGATGGTAGGACGCAATCAATGTTTCTGTGTCATCCAGATTATAATGTAAACCTCGACAGTTCCACTGTATCAAGGTGTCTATTTTATTTATGTATAGGCAAATTAGGTAGATAGCCCTTCAGTTTATGAATTCGTCTTTTTTTCTGTTTTCTTTACTCGATTGAGGTCTATCGATCTCTATGGATCCTGTCCTGGGGCGATTATCAGGTCTTTGTTGTTGGAAGAGGATTTCATCGACTGAGGACGTGAACAAATGATTGTTTTGCATATTGAGGAGGGAGAAGAAGACGTTCCCGAGGACATTCCTGAACTTGGAACTAAAGGAACTGAATCTTGGGGTTTCCTTGAATGAATGTTTGCGACAGAGATGGGTGTTGCTGTTGATTCATCATCTTTTTGAACCATGAAGGTCAAAAGACTTTTCTTATGGTTTGAGAACGATTATTTTGGAGGTACAGAGAGATTAGTCTGCACTCCAGTTTTAGTAGTGAAAGGAAGTGCAGCAGCACACGACAGAGATGTAGTGGTGGATAACAATTTTCGATCCTTAGCGGAAGAAATGTTTTAAATCATTTACAAGCGCTGCAACTCTATTTCCTCCAACCATTTAGGACAACAATGAAAGTAGATTGGGTAAAAGCCAGTGGAAACATCTGAGAGGGATTGAAATATACAGCAGGACCTTTCAATTCAGATAACCTGCCTTGGTTGTGGCAGGTGGACACAGTGATGTAAAAGTTAAAAAGAGGACATTGGTCGGCATTATAATTCCATCTTTGCGAGTGAAGATACGCCTCACTGCAGAAACTACTTGGGTGGAGAAACCAGCGTGAATCTCTGACTCTGGGACATTTATCAAATTCCTCTCAACAATAGCTCCTTGTGACGAATTCAAAGTAGCACTAGCAGTAACCTCAATATTTATATCCCTAATCGCCTTTCAGTGTAAAAGATGTGGATGTTTTCACTACTATGTCACCAGAACGAAGCTTATTGATTGTCTTTGTAGAGCCAGCAAGACCTTCTAGTCCTTCTCAATGAAAAAGGGAGACTTTACTCTAAATGATTGTATGAGAGAGAATGTTATGTAAGAAAATGAGATACAGGTGTTACAGATGTTGAAGTTTCCTACTCAGAATATTCAAGAAGCGGTCTTTTACATGTCGACTGTTTTTTTCAATATTTTATTTAATTTTTATTTGCAGGATGCATAATAAAAAATAATTTTTCGGTGCCCACTGACTCCAACCATTTTGTATCTATGAGGAGGCGCAGTACAATGCCAAACAAGAACACTGCAGCAACGTCATGGTTTCGTGAACACTATACCCAAACTACAGCATCACATACAATGTCCACAATACCTGTTGAAGACATCCAACATTGTCCTTGGTTAACTCTTACCCAAATGGACAAGCCGATTGACCCGAAAGGGGCCAACCCAAACATGAATTCAAGGCCAAAGTGATGAACTTAGGCTGGGCCCCTCAACCGCCAGAAATCTGTCCTCCCCTTCACGTGTCACCACGCCCAGTAAACACATGGGTAGCAGGTTATATCCTGAAGAAGGTAAACTGAAATAACAGAACCTTCCCAGGGAAATTCACACAACACGTACAGGAATGCACATCCAGGGGTCGCTGAAATGTTTGAAACTTAGAAACTCTTTATACAACCAGAAAACTGAATAAAAACTGCAACTAAGGACTGACATAAATAATTGATGATAATTTGCTCATCACATGCTTTTTGCTATGTATGTTTGTAATTAATAATACGATATTTCGTGTAAAATATTTTAAATCACATAATTTAATATTTTTCGTAAAAGCTTAATAAAAGTCATTTATGGATTTTACTGTCATGGGAAGTATTGGAAATTACTGGACTCAACTTGATAATTGTATTAAATGGCATAGGGCAGCACAATGAAATCGTTTTATGCAAATACTGAAGCGGAACTAAATTCCCTAGAACATTGTCTCCTATTAATCTATAGGTTGCTGAAAATTAAAATTATACAGTCGAATCCTTAAAGAATATAAATAATTAACTATAATGTAAAAATTACAGTAATTAAATAATTTGTGAAATTAATTTTAGTTGTTGTTGTACTCAGAATGGATATCAAATCCACGGTTTCAGAACTGAAAAAAGTTAATACTTCAATTGTCTTCAAAAGGCTTCTTGACTGTCACCAGATTGTGAATGAAAAACAGTCACAATGTTATATGTATTAGGTAAGAGTGAACGTTGTCTACATTTTTCATCATATCAGTTACGGTTTCCTTAATTCCAAGTGGATTAAACAGGTCCTAATAAATGAATCAATGATCGTTCTGTGAAATGGTTCACTGTCTAACACCTACCTATATGACCCACTGTTGTCTAAATCGACAGCCAATATTTAAACTAACCATCTCTTTCTACTAATTTTAATTTTTATCCTAAACTTTGAACTTGAAATAAATGTTTCATTAGTTGTTGCTTTAGTCCAAGAATGCGTATAAACGCTTATTTTATTCATACAATTCGACTCTTTATTTATACTTATTTTAATTATTCACTGTAAACGTTCTTCCTATGTCTTGTTCAACATATTGTTTTTCTTCCTTGTATATTATTTAAAACACATGTGTTTCAACACTTGGCTTTTCACTATCACTCTTGTACTTCCTCTTCTTGGCAGTTTGCCAGTACTGTTTTCAACAGGTCGAGTGTCTTCTAGATTTTTCATGTTACAAATATCATTATATTTTAGGTTTTACTTATCTTTTCTTTCATAACTCACAAACCGGAGACTCTTCCTATCAAGCACATTAAATGTTTAAACTGCATTGCCCACTGATCTTTTTAATCTTGTTAAATATGACTTTTGAACTGGTGGTAGAAGAGATGCTGGTCGTGAACTTAATTAAAGTTTCCTTCTTACCTCAAAGTCTTACCAGCCAAGCATGTGCACCGGCCTGCAAAAGCGATGCGGTTCGAATATGTGGAATACGTATGAAAAATATCTCAAACCTGTTTTTGAGCCTTCCATACCATGGGGCAGGAAGGGGTCTTCCACCTACAGGAATATCGTGGAAATGGTGTAGCTTTTTAGGAATACTTTGTTCAATTACCTATATAATACAGTCAGTCACTGCTGTCTCGTAGTTGTCGATTGATGAGAGGATCAAATTCTGCGAGAGTATTGAAAGAGATCCAGTTGGCTTGATCCAGTTTTTACTGTTGCACGTGGGTTGGGTGGTATTGATTCCAGTAATTCTCTCTGAAAATTATAGGAAAATGATAACTATCTCATAGATTATTGTCAGTCTTCCAGCAAAAGTGAGAGAACAATGAAAGGGAGCGAATTGTGGTATCAAAAGCAGTAAAGTACCGACTTGGTGCATGAAAATAAGTATGAGAACCAGTATTGAAAAGAGAAAGGTTGTGAGAGCAGACTTTCTACGGAGCGAACCCCATCAATATCAGCACTTCCACTGAGGGGATTATGTCTATTAAATTCCTTCAAAATTGTAAAGGTAGACGGAAACTGTTCAAAGAGAGCATCAAGGTTTGATTGATTATAGGTACTTCCAGCCGACTGGTAGAGAAAATAAAAAGTGTGTCGATTGACAAAGAGAGGATAGGCACATGCTGATCAACAATAATGAAACCCATCCATCACAGAACTTGTCATTTCTATGCAAAGAAAACTATGAAAGGAGACTGTATCGATGAGGTTTAGAAATGTTTCGTGTAAGGAAAGACATACAGGTTGGTTGTGGCAGGTGGACACAGTGATGTAAATGTTGAAAAGAGGACTTTGATCGGTATCATATATCCATTTTTACAAATGGAAATACGCCTCGCTTCAGAACCTCTTTGGATGGAGAAACCATATAGAATCTTCAACTCGAGAACTGTCTTCAAATCCCTTTTAACTATATCTTCTCGTCACGAATTGAAAGTACCATGAGGCGAAACCCAAATATTTATATCCCTAATCGCTTTTCAATGTAAGAAGAGTTCACTGTGTTTAAATATGGATGATTCCACCAATATATCACTACAGCAAATTTTTTTAACTGACTTTAGAGAGCCAACAAGTCTCTCTAGTCCCTTCTGAGTAAAAAAGGGAGACATTTCACATGAAGGTTTGTCTGAACGAGAATGTAGAATAAGAAAATGAGGTATAGGTGTTACAGATGTTAAGATTGTTGCTCAGAGTTTTCAAGACGTGGTCGTTTACGAATAAACTTTTTCACTGTTTTATTTAAGTTTCTATTTGGAGGATCCAAAACAAAAGAGAGTTTTTCGGTGTCAACTGACTCCACCCACCATGGAACCATTCCAGGGGACGCAGTACAATGCCAAACAAGGACACTGCAACAACGCCAGGATTTCGTAAGCACTATACCCAAATACCAACATCAGATACAATGTCAACAACACCTGTTTAGAACATCCAACAATGGTACTTATTTGACACTAGCCTAAGTGAACAAGCTGATTCACCCTAGCGAGCCAGACATCAAGGCCGACCGTGTACAAGAATTCAAGGCCAAAGTGGTATTTTAGAGTTAGACCCGTTAATCATCAATATTATCTCCTCCCCTTCATGTGTCACGACGCACACATGGATGTTTGGAACACAGAGGAGGTAATATGAAAAACAAAACCATTGGTGGGAGGTCCCCTCATCACAGAAGTTAACAATGAAATGTTTCAACCTAAGAAACTCTTTATACAACCAGATAATATTATAAAAACTACCATATAAAATTGATATAAAGATCGACATTCTCATGGATGATTACGTCGCTATCATGTATCACTTGCTAAATATATTTATATTTAATACAGTATTATAGTGAAGCGTAGAAGGCAGCACAGTCTAAAAGCTTTATGCAAGTACTGAACAAAATTAAATTCCATAGAACATTTTTTCATATTAATGTAAAGGTTATTGAAAATTAAAATTATACAGTTAATTATCTAAATATTATAAAAAAATAACTGTACTCAATAAATTAGAAATAATTTAGATACATTATGAAATTAATTATTTTTCTTGCTGTGCCCAATATGGGTATCGAATCCATGTTTTTAGAACTGAACAGCGTTCATGATTTCATTGTCTTCCAAAAACCTTTTGGCTATCACCAGATTGTGAATCAGAAACAGTCACAATATTATACGTTTTAGGGAAGAGTAAACGTTGTCTGACATATTTAGTTGTATCATTTACTGTTTCGTTAATTCCAAGTGGATTAAACAAGTCCTAATAAATGGAATCAGTGACCGTTCTGTGAAATGGTTCGCTGTCTGACACCTTTCTACAGGATCTATTGTCTTCTAACTCCGCTGATCGTCCTTGCATTAACAGTATGAGACGAGAGAGAAGAAAGTTAGTCCTCACCCCTCACCGCCAACTCTTGAGTTTCTCCTTTATAAGCGAATAGTTCCATTGACCATTACATTATAACGCACCCACGGCTGAAAGAGCGAGCATCCTTAATGCGACGGAAATTCGAACCTGCGACTCTGAGATTACAATTCAACGCCTTCACCTTCCTGGCCATGCCAGGCCTTATATATAAAGTGCAGAGGGTATTTGTTTTTGGGAAGGCAGATAGTCATCACCACCCACAGCCAGCTCTTGTTCTATTCTTTCAGCAACGAATAGTGGGTTTGACTATCACTTATTACGCCCCGATGACGGTAAGGGCGAGCATGTTTAGCGCGACGGGGATGCGAACCCGCGACCCTCAGATTACGAGTCGCACGCCTTAACACCCTTGGCCATGCCCCCAAGAAATTGTAGTAAAGAGCCACATGATACATGAAATATTTACATACGTTGATATGTTCACCAGCTGCTTTAGGGGAGAAAAAGGTTACACGTTTAGATGAATTTAATACTGGCAGACTGTTAATAAGTGCAATAGACCATAGTGAGCAGATATATGATGAAACAATATGTTACAACAATATTAGAGAGAAATGTCTACTTCTGTAAAATACCTGGTTTGTAAACTCTAGTGGACATATTATTCAATATAATATCGTGAATTGTAATTAATTTTTGATAAAATAAAAACAAGTATACATGTAAATACATTTAAAAATATCTTATTTTCTATCCAACATCGGTTCTTTATCTAAAGAATACTTTATATATCACGTAGAAAGTGTCACTTATTATTTCTGTTGATAATTAATAATACAACACTTGATGTATGATATTTTATTCCATAAAATTAAAATATATATTTGTCAACAACTTAATTAATAAATACTCAGTTTCTGATATTTCTATTTTCTAAAGTATTGGATATCTATATGGTCAAACTTATTGTTTTTAAAGCGTAGAGGGCAGCATAATCGGAAATGCTTTATGAAAATATTAAAGCAATATTGAAATCCATAGAACACTGTCTGATTTTAATTTATAATAACAATTATATAGATGACATCTTAAAGAATGTAAGTAATTAGCTTTAATCAATAATTATTATATTTTATGAAGTTAATTTTTGTTATTGCTGTGTCAGCTATGTATATCAGAAAGAGGGTTTCAGAAAACTAAAGCGTTCAGAATTTGATTGTTTTCAAAAGACTTTTTGACTATTACAAGATTGTGAATGACAAACTGTTACAATGTTATATATATTCATATTAAGGAAGAGAGAACATCGTCACACAGTTTCCATGATAGCAGTTAGAGTTTTCTTAATTTCGAGTGGATTATATAGGTCCCAAAAATTGCAATCAATATGGCCCACTGTTCACTTGAATTGGCAGTCGGTGCGTTAACTAAATATCTCTGTCTTCTAAATTTTAATTTCTTTCTACAATTTCAACTACACTGATAAGTTTCATTTATTCTCGTGTTATTTCAAATAATGTGCAAAAGCGTTCATATAACTCATACGATTCTATTGTTTTGTTTATACGTATGTTAATTATTGAGTATAATTATACTACGTTTCTTTTGTTCAATATGATATTTTACTTCCTGGTACATATTTGGAACACAGGTGTTTCAACTCTTGGCTGTACACAATTACACTTGTTCTGTGTATTATTGGAAGTTTGCCAGTAATGTCTTCATCATTTCGAACGTCTTATACATTTTACCTACAATAAATATTTTTATATATTCACTTTTACATCTCTTTCCTTTCGTATTTCCCAAATCGGAGTTTCTTCATATCCAGCACATTAAAAATACAATTTTTTTATGCTTCTAATGATATTTCAAGACCTGCCTAACCATACCTCCTACAAGAAACGAGTGAATAGAATTTAAATGTGAATCCAGGACCAGAAAAGTTTGACTTGGTTTAGAGAAACTTTTACTTTTTTTAATTAAGACAACTTTCCGGCTGATTTCATGAACAAATTAACTAAATATACTTTACTATTTAACTTACAAGGTTAGATACATCAAAATGTCAGGGTTACAAAAACTTTGCTAGCTCTAGTGACGACAAGTTTTATTGTCGACTAGTCATGAAAATATTTCGTAACTGTGTTGTGAGAATATCATTCTATAACGTGATCATTACGTGTATCAAACTTTACACTTACACGAAGTTTAATTTACCTTCCTGTCAGAAATAAATTGAAAGATTAAATCATGTAGTTGTTTTAAAAGAACAGGCCCACTTTAAGAGACCTGTATCTAAAATGTACAATACAATTAATAAGTACATATATATATATAAATACATAAACATATATATATATATATATAAATGTGGAAAGAGTACAGACTTTTAACGGTTCGTTAACTGTTTGATTTGTATTATTTATTTCTCTATCAATAATAAATTCAGTATGAATATTTTTGTTTACCATCTCATTTACTGTAGGTCTTAAATATCAGAAATACGAGTTTATAATAATGTTTATTGTATAAACCATGATAAGCTTCTGAATTTAACATTTACCCAAAATAAAAGTATCGTAATATATTTTATGTTCCTACTGATGATTTAGTTTAATGTACTAATTAAATCCTGTCTTATTTACCGGTTAATTATGTTCCTCCATCTCCGGAATGTGATAATTTGCACGATATATCACGTGTCATTCGTTATTTTTGTTTACGCTTAATGAAAGAGAATTAGGTATATGACATTTTACTTTTGAAATGTTTGGTAAACATTTAATATATCTTTATTAACCCATAGAACTTACTACCTTGTAAAGTTAAAGCATCGGAAGTTATCAGAGTTACTTCAAATATTGTGTTTGAAAGAACAGTACAGTGACAAGTGATTCAGTCAATCATTGAAGTTGATTAAACGCACTTAAAAAATAAAATTACTTATTACTGTTCTTGTTTCTATATTTATTCCAACTATAAGGGATCTTGACTTGTCATACAATTCGTTTTTTTTTGTTTTGTTAAATTTCGTAAAATAGCAGTTTTAATTTTGAAGTGTCAAAATAGAGAGACGGCAGCTTATAAAAACCGTCTACCATCAACTATTAAGCTACTCTTTAAGAACTAATCTTAGAGTTGACCGTTACTTTACAATGTTCTGAGGAGGTAAATTGGTGAGCATATTCAACGATGTGTTTCTTTCCAACGACTGCCAGTTGAGTGTCCTAACCATCAGAACACATCGGGTCTAGTGCAACCATGGGACATTCATAACCTATGGTAATAATACAAAGACGTAGTTACCATATACATATATCGTTTAGACATATTTACGTTAACGGCGCAAGAACCACGAGTTCTCAGGTTTCATAGTTCTAAGTACAATGAGCAGAAGGCCTAGTGCAGCACTGAAGCAAGAATATTATAATCAGCATTTGAGACACTTTTTTCTTAGTTAAACTCAAATTTTAATTTAACCGGGGTTTCAGTATAATCTGTAAAATAAGGAGACAAAGAAATGTGATTTTCTTTTTACAACAAACAAATAAAGTCTTCAAATATTTATACAGTTGAGTAATATCAATGAAATGAAACATTCTGTCAATCAACTTTATTGTTACGACATGAGAAACTCTTAAGAACCAGGGAATATTAGAAATATCACCACGTGATTTAGACATATTTGTTATAATGTTAGAATCCTTGATAACCTTAATTGTGTATAGCACACATGGTTATAGTTTGATTTCATTTATTTTAGTCATAAAGAAATAATTCTAAACACCTTTAATCGTTTTTCGTCAACGGGATCCGAACCATAAACTCTCCGATTTTTTGCTTGTGCGAGCTAATCAGAAGGCAAGTAATTATCAAATTATTTGTTAGAGCTATCTAATATCTATTATTAAAATATTAGGTTTCATAAAATGTTTTAAACTGCCTGCAGTTTTCTCATTATACACTTATGTGATGATTCTAAATATTTTTAAAGACAACTACTTGGTTTATAAGAGGATTCAAATTCATTTACCTTCGTTGAGAAACAAGTAAAATTGAGAACATATAATGTTAGAATTCAGGTTTTTGTCCATTATGAGGTCCCTAAAACTCCATTGTCAACTTTGAGCTTACTAACACACAAACACAGAAATCATTTATATTATATATGTTTATTGATAATGACATTCCAAGTGAAAACTCTGGTGTTCTCAGTGTTTTTCGCCATCTCTTTTATCACAACATCCACACCAGTTAATATACTTCCTAATTCACCACTAATTCAATGACCAGAAAAACAACAATATTTAGGATGAATATCACTGCAAGTATAATATCCTGTACATACGTTGCCTCCTCGGCAAGTCTTCGCAGCTTCGCTCACAAAAGAAAAATCACATCATTAGAAGATATATTACTGAGGATTCTTTTTCACCCGCATTTTAATGGCATCATTCTTGTTCACACAGGGTTGTATGCTTTGATCATCTTCTCGGGGTTCATAAGACTTGGTTTGTTAATGTCTACCCACTTGTTCAGTCTGGGGAGGTTGATTCTGTTTTCTCGAGCTGCAAGTCATTGGTTTGGGAATGTCCTGTTTTACATGTCTAACCATCGGGCTATCCCACTACATTCCTGGACATTGTTTCCGTTTTTTCCGAGCAGAAGCAATGAACAAAATATGTTGCTTCTCAGGGACCTGTGCCATTACATCACGGATAGGGATATCCCTGCAATTTTTGCGTCCCTCGACCAGAGCAAAGCTTTTCATCGAGTTCACCACAAATGCTTGTGGTTCATTCTGGAGAGGTGTGGCATTCTTCCGTGTTTTGTCCAGTAGGTGCAAGCCTTGTACGTGACTGTTTCGAGAAGACTCTTGATTAATAGATATCTGACGTGTTCCTTTTCCATCTTGCGAGGAGTTTGTCAGTGTTGTGCATTGTCCCCTTCACTCTATACATTGGTTATCGAGTGCCTGCTCTCTTATCTTTATAACTTAATTTCGGTTCGATGCCTTCAGCGTAGGGGTGTTAGTGTCAAGTATACATCTCACGCAGACGATGTGAACCTGTTCCTTGAGAACACAACATCCCTAGGTTTGACACTGGCCATTGTCCATCGTTACTCTCAAGCCAGTGCTGCCCATTACAACTTTGCTAAAACTCAAGCTCTGTGGTTGGGCAAATGGGTCTCGTCTGTACACTTTCAGGTTGGATTAGATTGAACCTTTTTCCTAGTCATTTACTTTCGGGTTTGTTTCCTTGCGTGCCTTAAGGTTGCTTGGGAGGAGGTTGTAAAGTGTGTCGTTTCGACAATGCACGATTACGGCTACTGCCCTTCTAATTTATTTGGCAGGATGCAGATGGTGAAGAGGAGGATACTCATCTTGGTGTAGTACCTTGGGGCTATTTTTCCTCTAAATAACTGCACTGTATGAGGTATCGAGCATCATATCTTCTCCTTCCTGGAGTGTGGTAAGCTTGAGACTGTGTCTCTGCTTTTCTTGACCCTTTGACCCTTGCGCCTCGCAGGGGAGGTTTGGGCATTCTATGTGTCTTTACCTAGTGTCTTTCTCTTTTCCTGTTTACCACATTTTGCTGTTTGTTAACAGAGGGTCAACTCTGTTGCCACTTTACAAGATTCTTGGTTGGCACGCGGCTCAAGCTTTTTGGTCTTTCCATGAAACTGCAAACATCGATGTGTTTCACCCTCCTTCCTAGTATGTGTACGCTGCTGCGGCGATTCGGCGCCATTGTGCCGCGTCTGGTAATGTCCCAAAGAACTCCCGTTCCCTCTACTGCTTGCTAGCCCCTGAATTTACCTCCAGGATTGAGCAACACCACTCTGCTCTTCCGTCGGACGTAATTTGGGGCCGCCGCGTTGTGCTGCGCCATTGGTAAGGCTAAGTTTAGGCTGTCACTCCGTTTAGAGACAATCTACCGGCTGCTGAGACCCAGGGACTTTTGCCATCGGTGGCGGCCGGATGTATTGCCTCTCTGTGCTCTGGTGGGAATTTAGGTGGAGCTTAGGTTTTGAGCCGTGTTATATCTGCTCTTGCTTCATTTTTCATTCTATATATGTATATGTGTAAATTTTAATTCTTATGATTTTTTCTTTTTGTTAACTTTAATTAACGAGCAGTTAATATATTGATACATGTATTTCTAATTATTCTTATGATTCTTTGTATTTATTAATTTTACTTAAATTATTAACTTTGTATATATGTATGTATATATTTTCATTTATTTCGTACCTTGTTTTATTAATCGACGTATTAATCTCACTGTTTAAATTTGTTTAACCTATTTTCTTTTCCTTTTGTATTATTATTATGATTTATTTTTTTATTGTCAATGTATACATTTCTTTATATTACTTCGCGTTTTCTGTACTCATTTTGTATATATATGCCAGTGATAATTCTCACAATTTTGTTTCTTTATGTTTTGAAACAGTTTGTCTGCATCTGTAATTCTAATTATCGTGTAATTTTTTGCTTTTGTTTTTATCTTTTTTTCTTCTCAGTGTATCTATGTATAGTGTACATATGAACGTGTTTTTTAACTGTCAGGATTTTTGTAAGTTCTTATGGATGTAAAAATGATTCAAATTTAATATTTTAACAAACATTCGTTATATAATATTTATATCTTGTTTTATAGTATTATTTTATTTCTTGTTTGTTATTAATGGAGGTTTGTAACATTTGTAACAGTTAATGAAATTAAGTTTATAAGAACATGTATATAAAATTCAATTTTGACTTATTTCATGTGAAAATAATATATTTCTGTTGACGACTATAAATTTCACATTAATTTAAAGTGAGAATTTCAGTTATATGAAAATGATTTTATGCATGAAACAGTAATATAGGGTGACAGAACCATGCTTTTTGATAAAATTTGTCCTTTTAGGTTTTAAAGTAAATATTTTATTTGAAATTCTGTTTGTTGTTACAACTGGATATCAAACAAAAATTAGCTAACATTAACAATAAAATAACAGATAATTGTTTCAGATGTGTTTGTTGTTAATGAACGAGGGTATACAATGATAATTACATTAATACCACAGCTGTGATGTAATTCTTCTGATGTTGTGGTTAAGCGTGTTATAACGTTCAATTCACAGCTGTGAGAACAATATACCATATTTTATGCCACATAAGACGCACTTTTTCTTTAAAAATTATTTGTAAAATACCCATGCGTCTTCCAAGACAACAGTGACGGTTTAAGGCAAGCCGTTAGTTTAGGATCTACGCAATTCGGTCTCTCGTACAGAATGTGATCTCCTTACTTATGAATGACTCGTATTTTCAGTAACAAAACTTTCAACTTAACTAACTGTCAATATACTATGGGTATATGATGTATTTACTCAATAGTTTGAAAACATTCTAGGCTGAATGAAGTGGTTGTTAAGTAATTTTTTTCTTTTTTTAGAAATCTCTTTCCAACGTTAGGGGGCGTCTGCCACAATGCATAGTCTCACAAGACGTAAAATTCGGTATTTCGTGAGCAAGCCAACCAACAGAGAATTACTTTAATGTGTTTTTATAGATGAATTTTATGTATTTTTGGTGAAGCAATGGAAAGTAGATTTCCATACATTTCCAACCTGATGCTGACGTCAAAGTGGAAATGAAAAATTGCTAAATCGATATATATTCTAAATAAAGGTGTTTAAATTTATTTCTTTATGACTAAAATAAATGAAATCAAACTATAACAATATATGTTATACACAATTAAGGTTATCAAGGATTCTAACATTATAACAAAGATGTCTAGATCACGTGGTGATATTTCTAATATTCTCTGGTTCTCAAGAGATTCTCATTTCATAAGAATAAAGTTGAATGACAAAATGTTTCATTTCACCGATATTACTCAACGGTATAAATATTTGAATACTTCATTTCTTTGTTGTAAGAACAATATCACATTGCTCTGTCTCCTTATTTCACAGAATGCACTGAAACCCCGGATATTATTATGGTGAACTATTTGAATACTTTGGTATAGCTGTTTGAGAATCTAGTTAGCCAAATTCAAAAAAAATAGTGAGTAAAACGTTTGTGTTTATCCTCACTTCAACATTTAACGACAACAGTAAAACGTAACGAAATTTAACGACTTGAAAAATCAGAAAGAATAATTGTGCTGCTGGTGTCAGTTATACAAAATATACTCGAACTTTCTGAACAAAACAGAACTACATCAAAGCTCCACAACTCACTTAATATGGCTACAGTAGAAAATCTTGTGAGATTCAACATTGAAGTCATTTCACTGAAGGAGTTTATCATAGAGCATATCCATAATCCTTGGAAAAGGTGAGACTGACCAAACACACATGACGCATGAGTGTAAACATAAGTGTTGTTTTTATGTTTTGAAAGAATTGAATTTGGAGGCAACACTCTGATACCAAAAAGTGGATTTCACACAAAAGTTATTGGTCTTAGAGCCATTTGCTCCTTGAGTGAAAAATTTCGTTAGATCCAAGACTTTGGTTTGAAGGATTGAAATGTTTTCAATAACAAAAGAAAAAGAAAACACAGTGAAGAGTGGGAAAGAGGAATCAACTCGTATTATTGGTGAAAAGGTGTGACACTGGATATTTTATAAATGTTTTAGAGTTTCGACGGATATGTTAATTTTACGATATATTACATAATAATGATTTTGAAAGAGTATATTTGATAAAAATGTAAGTTTTAATATATTGATCAAATAACAGTTTTACGACTAACAGTCGATAGCCCCTGTAATCATACATTGTTATATGGTTTGTTAGTTATAAAGGTTATTATTAACCTGTCGGTTATATCGTTACATAAAATTTCAAAGAGGAATTAATCATATACCGTTTATAGATTCTCGTTGTACCTTGCTGGTTTTAAATGATTTGGATTTCTTAGGATGTCTTTCAAACTTCCTTGTACATAGATTTTTATTGAAGGGTTTGATAAATGTGTACTGATCTAGAAGGGATGGAGAAAGAATGGAAAATTAATGTAATACACAAAACTTTCTTTCAATGGAAATTTTCTCACTCACCCACCTCATGTCGGTGATGGTAAATAGTCCACACATTTGTTCTTGTATTATTATCAAATATTATGAATATCCCACAGTTGGACTAGACCTGGTATATTCTGGTGGTTAGGACACACAACTATCAGTCGTATGATACAGAAATATCGTTAAATATGTTCACCTTTTTCCCGTCTTGTGGACATTATAATGTGGCGACCAGCTTGACTGCTAGTTAAAGAAAAGTCTGAAACCTGACGGAAGGGTTTTCTCATAAGCTGCCTTCTCTCTATTCTAAAATTTGAAAATTAGGGTACGTCAAGCTTCGAACGAGATTTAATAAAACAAAAACAAATTGATCGATAAGTCAAGTACGCTTAGTGTTACTATAATTACAGAAAGAAAAACAATAATAAGAAATTTTACGTTCTAGGTATATTTAAGCTACTTCAATAATTTAGTGAATGCTCTGTGACTATACTGTCCCCTATCTTTCAAACACAATACTCAATGTAACTCTAATAATTTCCGACGCTTTAAGTTTAGAAGATAGTAGATTTTCGAGGTTAATAGACTAACTAAAACATATATTAAAATTTTTATAAAATACTTCAAAATCATTTTCAAGTAAAATATAACACATTGTATTTTATATCATTAAGCGTAAATAGAAATAACAAGTGACATATGGTATATCATATAAATGATTATATTCTTCTAATGAAGGAACATAATTAACAAGTAAGTAAGACAGGCTTCAATCAGTTGTTAAAACTAAATCGTTAGTAGGGACAAAAACATTATCAAAGTTTTATTTTCTGTAAATTTTAAATTTAGATGCTCATTATGGTTCATATAATAAAAATTATTGTGTATTTATGACATTCAAGATCTACAGTTAATCAGACGGTAAACAAAGACATTCAAATGGAATTTATTATCAATACAGTAACAAAATGACAAACAATTTTGTCTTTTTTTTTGCAAAGTTTGTAGCTGTATAATAGTTTATATCAACTGTGGCCACGACAGGAATTGAACCCTCAAGATCGCGCAGGACTGAACGAAAAGAAACATCAGAAAAAAAAATAGCTTTCCAAGACAAAGAAGAATATTTTTAAATTACCGACGTATATTTTATGAAGTATTTAGGTTAATTGGCGTGGTAAAGGTTTTCAACACATAATTATATTGTAGTTAAAACTAATTAAACATCATTCTCCTCTTTGTTCATAAAGATAAAATAAAGCAGTGCTACCTATTGGAATAATGCTGTAAAGCTTTCTAGTATAGGGAAAAAACACAGTATATGGAATTAAAAATTCATTCTTTATATTAATAATTTCTCAATTTCAATATCACGTTACTTTCTAATAGTTCCAGACATTTTAATAAAATAATTATTAAATCCATTTTAATACGTCTCTACTTTACGTGACCAACTGGTTAACATGCCCAGAGTATATATCGAACAAACGTAACTCAAATTTACTCTTGGCAGTATGAAAGTTTGTGTACCCTACAAGAGTGATAGATGAATCCCACGTTTTGGTTAGATAAGAGTTCGCGGCAAGATGATACTATCCAGTACAGTGAAAATAGAGTTTACACTTTTTCCTAAATTGTACTTTCCTTTTTATGGACAACATAAATCCCACTTTTTGGTTAAATGAGCGTAGTCTAAGAAGTGGCGGAAGACGATGTCAAAGAAACGGCTAGGTTCAGTACCTTGCTTCTTGGAAGCAAACGTTTGTTTTTAGGTCGACAGAGTGGTAAAAGTTTTAAATGTTCTTGTTGTTTTTATTTTAATGAAAATTAAACATAAAACACATTACCTGTTACGATGCCAACAACAAAAACACATTATGATAATGAATGATATGTTTACCAGTCTTCAAACAGGTATTTTACACAAAAGTAGCAATTTGTCTCTACATGTTGTTTCAATTTGCAAAACGGAAACTTATTTTCCTTGTTGGTCAGTTCATGAAAGAAATATGACACGTTACGAACTACATCGCCCTAGTCTTGACAGCACTTCGCGGCAAGATGACACTTTCAAGTACAGTGAAAAGAGAGTTTACACTTTTTCCTAAATTGTACTTTCCTTTTTATGGACAACAGAACAAGAAGATATAAATATTATCGAACTTTAAACACAAGATATTGAGGTATGTTGAGGTGTAATTCTTATTTTCTCCTTGTATTAATTTGTTGACTGATAATAGATATGAGATAGGACATTTATCACATTCATGCTTGTCTATAACATAAGTCATTTTCCAGCTAATGTTAATATTTTATTCACTAACCAGTGACATTTTCCACGGAATATGCCACAACAGTATTTATGTTTTAATTCTGACACTTGCTAGTATAGAACGTTATTTCGTGAATGTGATATAAATTTTCTTTGTTGTCCTGTGGAACATCACTTTACTGTGTAAAATATTGTCTTCCTCTTTTGAAACTATGAGAAACATGCTAATCTCGAGACCTGGGACCCTACCTTAAGTTTGTATCAAATAGGCTACCATAATTACTTGACAACCAATTTTAGAAAATAAAGTTTAGAGATGTACTTAATGTTTAATAAAATATATTTCATTACGAGGTACAAACGTTAAAACAGCGTCACGTAGATTAATAATGCAAGAAATATAATTTATTTTTGTGATAAAATATTTTTTTCTATTTTCGCTGTTGTTGTCCTTTTTAATATTTCCTTTCCCGTGTATTAAATAGTTTTTATATCTTTTTACTTACAATTTAGGTTGCTTTGATTTATTGGAATCTTTTCTTTGACAAGGTTGAGGTCAGAGTTAAAAAGCAAAAATCTTGAATAGATAAGTATGCTAAATGAACGTGTTTAACATCAGTTACTTATGAGTGAGTAAAATAGGTGTGTGTGTGTGTTTCATACAGCAAAGACACATCGGGCTATCTGCTGAGTCCACCGACAAGAATAAAACCCCCTGATTTTAGTTTTGTAAATCCCGAGACTTACCGCTGTACTAGCGAGAACAGTAAAATAAATAAAACCAAAGTAATTACGTCACATACAAATAAGGTTGTCTAGGTTTTTAACATTAGAACTAAGATATCTAAGTTATGTCGTGATACTTTTAATATTCACTGGTTCTGCAGAGTTTCTTGTTTCATAACCATAAAGATGAATGACAGATTGTTTTATTTCTTTGACCTGACAGAAAAGTATAGATATCTTGACTTTTTTTGTCTGGCATTTTAAAAAAGCCTCTTTGGTCTGTCTTGGTGTGCCGTTGGGAATAATACACTGAATTTAAATGTTCTAACTAGTTAAACTTACCGCTGTGTCACAGGAGACTATGTGAAGGCGTTGAGTTATGTGTTTTAGAATTTAGCTTCATGAATTGAGAAGACAGTAGTGAAGGTAAAACGATTGTGTTCAACCTTATCTAAACACTTAACGACACCAGCAAAACTTAACGACTTCTAAATTAGAAAGATTTAGATAAAGACAAAATAATTTTGATGTTACTTTTTGTGTTTATTGAAGAAACAGTGAAGCTATTTTCTACCGTTCCTAATATTTAAATACTGACTGCAGAGAATAAAGCCAGTTAGTAGCACCTTATCACACACCATTCACATTAAATGATTAACTGTCACTGTTATATGGCATTAATAATTTATAGAGACGAGGAACTAGACGTGTACGATCATTATTTATTATTCAACAGTGGAGAGTTTCTTTAGGTTAAAAACAAACGAGTTTTAGACCAAGTCAAACTTTTCCAGTCCAGGTTGCACTTTAGATTATATTAAAAAACATTTCTTTCAAGGATTTTTTTTAGGTTTCTTGATAAGTGGTAAAGCAGCTGTTTAATTTTAATCAGAATCCCCTCACCACGTACAGAAATCCACACCGAAGGATCGGTGAAATATTTCAACCTCAGAAACTCTTCACATCACCAGATAACTGAATAACAACAACCACATAGAACTGACATAAAGATATACACTATCATGGATCTGATGATTACTTCCTCATCACGTGTCACTTGCTATGTCTGTTTATATCTTATAATGTGGTATTTCAGTGAAATACTTTATTTTATATTATTTAAATTTCTTTCGTAACAACTTAGTAAATAGTCAATTACAGACTTTAGAGTTTTAGGAAGTGTTGGAAATTCCTAGGGTTACAGTAAGCACTGTACTGAAGGTAGCACAGAAAAGGTTTATGCAAGTATTGAAGCAGACTTAAATTCCATATAACATTGTCTCATATTAATTTAAAGGTTTTGGAAAATTAAAATTATAGAGTTAAATACTTAAAGAATATAATTAATTAACTGTATTCTATTAATTACAAACAATTACAAACTTTATTAAATTGATTTTTGTTGTTGCTGTTCCTACTATGGATATCTAATCCACGTTTTTGAACTAAAAAACCTTCATACTTTCATTGTCTCCAAAATATTTCTTGACTGTCACCAGATTGTGAATAACAATCAGTCACAATGTTATACGTATTAGGAAAGAGTAAACGTTGTCCGACATTTTGCATTATAACAGTTACGGTTTCCTTAATTCCGAGTAGATTACACAGATCCTAATAAATGGAATCAATGATCGTTCTGTGAAATGGCTCGCTGTCTAACAATTTTTTTATATGATCCACTGTTGTCTTGAATCGGAAGTCAATGTGTAAACTAACCATCTCTTTCTTCTAATTTTAATTTTTATTCTACAGTTTGACAAACACTTAATTAATTGTTTCATTAGTTCTTGTGTTAGTCCAAATAATGCATACAAACACTCTTCTATGTATTTTAATTATTCATCTAATTATCCTTTATCTGTTTTCTTTAACACATTGTTTTACTTCCTGTTACATAATTTAGAAGAGATGTGTCAGAGATATAAAATTTCTGTCGTTCATCTTCATTGTTATGAAACAAGAAACACTTCAGAACCAGTTAGTGTTAGTAATATTACATGATTAATTTATCTTAGTTATAATGTTAGAAACCTAGATAACCTTAATTGTATTTAATGTATATCGTTATACTTTGGGCTTATTTACTTGTATGTTACTTGGTTAAGTCAAACAAAAATTCCAATTTATCAAAACAACCTAAATTTTCTAGTAAAATGATTCAATAACTAGTTAATAATTATGACAGGAAATATTAAAAAGGATAGCAACAGCAAAAATAGAAAAAAATAATTGATAACAAAACAGAAATTATATTCTATATATTGTATTATTACACGAGGTGACGCTGTTTTAACATTTGTAACTAGAAGTGAAATTTATTTCATTAAACATGAAATATATCTCTGATCTTTATTTTCCAATATTAGTTATCAAGTAGTTATGGTTACCCTATTTGATACAAAAGTAACGTTGGGCCCCAGGGAAGGATAGAAACATGTTCCTCAGTTACAATTAGAGGAAGACACCATTTTACACGGTAATGTTGTATTCCATAGAGCAAAAAAGAAAATTTATATCACAGAAAATTTATATTGCATTATATTATAATGTTCTATACTAGCAACTGTCAGATTTAAATATTAAATATAGTTGTGGCATTTTCTATAGAAAATGTCACTATTTATTAAATAGATTATTAACATTAGCTGGAGAATAACTTAGTTAAGTCACAGACAAACATCAATTTGAGAAATGTCCTAACTTATATCTATTACACTTTGAATCACAAAATTTTGTTCCTGGATAGTATGTGTTATTTCTTAATTGCTTATGTTGTAAAAGTACAGAAAATGGCCATTATTCTCTTCAATCTTTTCTTTTGTGACTTGGATAATGAAATTTAGAAATTAACCTATTTTCTATGAAAAAACGGGCGATTTTGCCCATTTTCATTTACATAAGGTCTGAATAAAACAACATATGATTCAAGATTTACATGTATTTACGCAAAAGTTATACAAAAATGTTTAGATGTGAATAAAAAAGTTTTTCGACATTTGCGACTGTAATGTAAATCATTTTCACGTATCAGCACTCAAATATAGTCTCGGCATTCGACTTTTTTAAACGAAGATCTTTGAACAAATCATTGAGGTCACTTTGGTTAGGGAAGAATGGGTTTCTCTTACCAGCTGCAACAGTTTTTCTTTTTATATTTATACTAACTACAAGCGTACCTAACTTGTCGAGCAATTTTTTTGTGTTTTATTAAAGTTCGTGCCAAGCTAGACGTCACTAATTTTCAAGTGTTAACATAGAGATAAGGTAGCTTATAAAAAAGCACCTTCCGTCAACTTTCAGGCTTCTCTTTAACAACTAGCAGTCGAGTTGTTTGCCTCATTACAATGTCTCCAAGACGGAAAAAAGTGAAGGTATTTAACTGTATGTGTGTATAATACGACTGAGATTTGAGTTTTCTAAACATGAGAATAAAACGTGTCTTGTCCAACTATGGAAAATTCATAGTTGTGGTAATAATACAAAGACAAGTGGATAGACTCTTCTTCCACCACCAACATGAGATGGGTGTGTGAGAGAATTTCCATTTAAGGAATTATTTTTGCATCACATTAACTTTCCATTCCTTTCCCAACATTTCCACATCAGTACACACTTTTGAAACACCACAATGTACAAGGACTTTTGAAAGACATCCAGTGAGGTATACCAAGTGTCTACGAACGGTACATGATTAATTCCTGTTCGAAATTTTATGTAACGACATAACCGACAGCTTATTAAGGATCTTTGTAACTAATTAACTGTTTAGCAATGAGTCTTTACATAGACTGTCTAGTGAGAGTCGTAAAACGTTTTTTTGTTAGTAGACTAAAACCTACATTTTTTTTTCAAATGTACTCTTTCAAAATCATTAATATGTAATATATCCTGAAATTAACATATCTGTCGAAAGCTTGAAACATTTTTACAAACAAAATTTAACAATAATTTCTATAATATGTCAGACTTCGTAGCTAGACATGAATATTGGATAGACTGATCTTACGTTAACGAGACAAGAACCATGAGTTTATAGGTTTCATAATCCTGAATGCAATAAGCAGAAGGCCTCTTGCAGCTCTGACGCAAGATATTATAACCAGCATTTCAGACACTTTTTCTCAGTTAAACTCAAAAATTACTTTTATAATTTTATAATTAGTAGTTGAGACGCTAATTTCTTTACATCACTTTAAAATGTCTGTAATTAAACTTCTTTTATCCTGACCTGCTCTGTTCTTCTTCTCTTCGATACACTTGTCATCTAGTTGTTGTTCTTCAACTTGATGATTGTAAAAATGAGTTGAACTTTGTCTTTAACTTCAGGCTGTGACATCTAATATGTTTACATTTAATAGTCTGAGTTAATGTTACCAAAAATAAAAATCCCTTCACCTTTCGATCAGGAAATATACTTTATTCTTTCTTACCTTTTTCAAGAATTAGGAGCTATTCAAGTGAAGTTCCTTCAATATTGATTATCCCAAGATCTACTGTAACCATATAAAGCGAGTTGTGAAGTTTATTATAGTCCTGATTTGTGCAGAAAGTCCGTGCTTATTTTGGGTAACTGATATCAGTTGCATTGATATCTTATTTAATAGTCATTGAATTTCGTTATTTTTTGCCATTGTCGCTAAATGTAAGGTTGAAGACAAATGTTTTACTTACTATTTCTTAATTTGGTGAAACTAAATTTTAAAATAAATACCCCAATATCTTCAAATTGTTCCACATTTGGGGTATATATTCGGGGGTTTTGTTCCCTAACGTAAACACAAGAGGTGGAACAGTGTGACTTTTTTCTTTTACAAAACAAATAAAGTCTTCAGATATTTATACTGTTCTGTGATATCAGAAAAATAAAACATTCTATCGTTCAGCTTTATTGCTATGAAACAAGAAACTTTTGAGAACCTACAAGTATTAGAAATAGCATCACGTTATTTAGACATTTTTACCCATAATGTTAAGTTTATTTATTGCATATTAATGAAACGTGTGATGAAATGTTTCATTACATATTATGGTCCAAATGATTTAAAACACAGCAACAGGAAATAATTGTCAAAGCTAGTTTTATCTGTTAGAGTTTTCTAATATTTACTATTAAAATATTAGGTTACATGTACTGTTTTAAACTGCTTGCCAATCTCTTATTACACACTAAGGGAATCATTCAAAAGATTTGTTAAATATTTCTATTGGCAAGTACTTGGTTTATAAAAGGCATAGAATTCACTTAACTTCAGGTGAGAAACAATTAACATCGATATCTTATAAAATTGTATTTCGGGTTTCGATTTTTGGCGTGGTCAGAACATAAACTATACCTTTTACAGATTTGTACGTAATAACAAACAAACACAAGAATTGTTTTTATTATATATTTTTATTGATAATAAAATTGCTTGTGAATACTGAAGTGTTCTCAGTGTCAATCTTTTCCTCTTTTACCCCAACGTTCTGTCACTGAATACAATTCCTGCACCACTAAAATAACAACAGGTAGTACGAAGATCACAACAAGCAGAAATCATTCACATTCATTGTCATCTCGGTAAGTCACAATAGTTTTAGTTATTACAGTAAATGACATTATTATAAAACTCATCGCTGATAATTTTTTTAATTAATTTTATTCGTCACTTTTTCTCTATTTGTCAACCTGGCTGTAAAACATCACTTTCATAAAATTGTTAAAATTACTTCAATACTTAGGTCATCGAATGATGTTACTGAACACATCACAAAATATAATATTATTTCACACATATTATTCCGTTAATTTTTAGGTCATCCATAAAAACCTCTTGCTATTCGTTTCTAAACCAATCTTTCTTGTTTTCAGGATAACATATTATGTAAAATTCAGTCATATATTTTAATCCAATGCTATTCGTCATGTTTAATTATAACACTATGATTACATGTACACTTTTCAGTACATCCCATGTGGTACATAAGAATCCTAACGATCAGAACATACCAGGTCCTGCTCAACTGTTGCACATTCGTTACCTGGATAATAATACAAGAGCACATGTGTATACATCTTCCTCCTTCACCGATATGGGATGGGTCTGTGAGAAAATATCCATTAAAGGAGTCTCCCGCTAGTACAGTGGTAAGTCTACGGATTTATTACGCTAAAATCAAATGTTCGATTCCCCTCGACGAGCTCAGCAGATAGTCTGATTTGGCTTTCCTATAAGAGAAACACAAACACACACCCATTAAAGGAAACTTTTGTGTATTACATTAAATCTCCAGTCACCCCCCCATCTTCTTCCCACATTTGTACCCATCCGATGTCTTTAAGTGGTGTATCATTAATTCTTGTTTGAACCATTATATCACTAATCAATAAGTTAACATTGACTTTCGTGGCTTAATGTCTCAATATTGATGAAGCCATACTATATTTGGCAGTCAGTCCATCTAAGAATGGTTTATACCAATAGTATATTGGTGTCAGCCTTTAAGGGTGCAAGGTTGAGGTTGACATTCTCTTCTATTATATGCTAAATCTAAACCACACCAATCATAAATCCCCTACAGAAAATGGTCTGTAGTTTATTTTAGTAGAATGAATAATGTTACTTATTAGTAGAATTTAGAAACTAAACTCACAAGCGAAGATATACTTCATCTATTTGTGAGTAGCATAATTAGAATAAATCACTTTTGGACCTTGACGTAATCAATACCTAATATTAATATTTGTTAGTACTATTCATCTTACAAGACATCCAAGGTAATAGTCAGACAGAGAAATATTTAGAAATATATTTATACTAAACTACCATTACCATTGTATCCATTACCATTGTACATAAGGTTTGTTTGTTTGTTTTGGAATTTCGCAGTGTAAGACAAAGGGGAAGGCAGCTAGTCATCACCACCCACCGCCAACTTTTGGGCTACTTTTTTTACCAACGAATAGTGGGATTGACCGTAACATTATAACGCCCCCACGGCTGGGAGGGCGAGCATGTTTAGCGCGAAGCTATGCGCGAACCCGCGACCCTCGGATTACGAGTTGCACGCCTTACGCGCTTGGCCATGCCAGGCCTGTACATAAAGAAATATAATTCTTAAAAATATGGCGTTTGAAAAAACCGATTACTGCTTTTAATTTTATAAACTACTTTAAAACCTCAGTTAAAATTTTCCAATGACATCATCTCGTTAAAAAGTAATTTTGATATTATTTACATTAATTAAATTAAAACCCTTCTTTTTATTATAAAGAAAATGAATTTGTGTTATATATTTCTTTGTATACAGTTGTTATTCGAAGATATGTAACAAATAGAATTCCAATAAACATCCGTTGTACAAAATTAAATATTATCGCACTATTATCATGCACAAAAATACTTCAACAGCTGTTTTTCCTATACACTAGGTGGAAGAACATTTGAGCGATTAAATTTAACTCAACAAATATAGCTTCTTGAATTTTAATCAAATATAGAATTGGTTAATTCTATATAAATATTATTAGACTCCACACATCCTTCGATTTTTATTTTTTAAAATCAGTTAAATTAACTCCGAATGAATGAGAGGAAAACAAATAAAGATCCGAATAAAAATGTTGGTGATTTAGAACATCCGAAATTTTTACCATGTTATTTGAGACCTTTAAAATATATTAACAGAAACAAGTAAAAAAAAAACTTTGAGTTGAAACCACCTTAATTTGATGTGACAATAAATTTTAATTATTTGTATAATTCTTCATTTCGTATCTTCCAAAGTACCTGTAAGATACCTAATATATCGTGCTGCATAACCGAAATAAAAAAATAATTACCAATAAGTGCTATAATATGTGCTATTTAATCATTCTTAAAATGTAATATGTCGTTTGAGCACCTACATCTCACTTTTCTAAGTCATATTATTTTAATTTCTATTAACACACCTCTATTGCTTTATGTGAGACTGGTATGTGGAGGTTAAGACAGATGTGACAGATGGTGTATCCCACCGTAATGCGAGTCCTACTTCCATAGTCACCTCAAAAATCGAGTGTACATTTTATATCCCACATTATAGTGTTTACTGTAGATTCCTCTCAATTTGTACATGGTTTTTATTTTTGTTTAGGATTTGTTTTCGTTATAACAAACTGCTATTAATTAGATGTTTCGATTTCTTATTTTTAACACAGTCCATCCATTTGATATTGTTTTATTTCACCTAACTCTTCTTCATTAATATTCTATTTACACACACACACACAGATTTACTTTCCGTTGAGAAACAGGTAAAATTGAGAACTTAATACTTGGGTGTTTTAACTATGATAAATCTTTGTCATCTTTGTGTTTAACAAGAAGGACACACAGGAATTATTTGTATTATTTATTTTGTTTTTATTGTTAATGAAATTCCATATAAATACTCAGTTATCCTCAGCAAGTGTTAGTCGTTTTCTCTTGCACATTAAACCTCCTGCTTTCTACACTTCCAATTCCTATACTTTCATTTTCAACACAACTTTCTCAGTAACTTCCATTACTGACAAGTAATCGGAAACCCATCGAGTCAACAACTGATGCATAATTTAAATCAACAATTTGACAACAGTATGTCAAACGAACATTACAGTAAATAAAATTTGTTGTACATTCGATACCATCTCGACAAGTCCTCACAGCTTTAGTCAAGAAAATAAACGACATTATTAGAAAACATATCGTTGGTGACAATTTTCAGTGATTTTTATTCGTCACTATTTTTATACTTGTGAAGTCTAGCAACTAAACATTAGGTTTATAAAACTGTAAAACGTATGTTCAATACCAAGTTTAAATAACGATGTTACGTAACACGTGACGAAATAATCATATTTAATACTTTCATTAATTAATTTAGTTTCTCAGCAAAACCTCTTACTATTAATCTATAAACCAATCTATTTTCTTGTCTTCAGGAGAATATCTTATGTAAAATTTAAGTCATATATTTGAAGCTAATGCTCTTCTCGTTTAATTACAACACTACGATTACATGTATCACAATGTACTTCCCACTTCTTCCCTAAAATTACATAAACATTCTCCATACTAACACAACAAGTTAACACTCTGTTGGCTAGCTAGTACACCATATCCAGTATTTTAAGCAAATTAAGACACTACGTCGTGGAAAATGCACCTTCATTTTGGAAAGAGAATTCTAAGAAAAAACAAAAAATGACTCAGCAATCAGCACCTTGATAGAGGTTTGAATTTTGTTCAACGTACTGAGTAAATACATTTATAGTATATCGAAAATAAAGTAGAATTAAAAAATGATTAAAGTTTCTTATAAGATAAACTCAAACGTAACTTATAATTGATATTTCTATCATAACTTTTAAACTGTTTGTGTGAATTCAGCCTTAAACAATTTAAAATCTCACCTGGAGTTATATCCAACAGTGTTGTAAACATCAAAAGTATAATAATTGTTGCAATCTTCATATCTCCGATCTGTTAAAATAAATATTAATGAAGTTAGTGAAATTTTACTTTAAATGAAGCCAAAAATAAAACTTCAAAACTTAGTACAATCTCATGAATTCCACATATTACAAGCTATAGATATGTCACGGAAGTAGAAATTTACAGTAGAAACAGTTTCACGATCTATCACCAGGACACTAAAACCATTATAACAACCGCACGACATCTAGTGTATGATTTTTCAAAGATAAAATTTTCATTTTTCTAAATACCGTTTAACAATAAAAGTTATCTTATATTGACAATTTTCTCATCCTTGATGGTGTTTTTTTAACTTAATAAAAAAAGAAAGTAGGACCTTCATTGTTAAAGTTACCATGCATGTGGTTAATTACTGATTTGTGAAGAGTGACCAAAATATTAGTTTCTGACCACATTATAATAAGAATTATTCAAACAAGTACTTAAGTTCTCTACTTTGTATAATATTTAGTATAATTACTATTAGATACAAACACTATCAAACAATATATATGAAAGTTATATTACTCAGGATTGTTAAATTATAAAGTTCTTCTACTACATTTTATTGGAGTGTAAACATGCAATTAGATTATGGTGCTAAAACTCAAATATTAGAGACGTATTTATAATGAGATGCACAGTTCTTAGAACCTCACAACCAATCAGAATGATTCCAGTAACAGTTTACGTCAAGAATCAAATTAGAGTATTATATAAAATGCAGAGAGACACACACTGATCAAATAGGAAACTGTGTGTGATTAGTTGTTATTTACATGTGACAAATTTCTGTTAACGTGGCTCATGTTGTGGTGGAATAACTTCAAAACTGTAAGTAGAAATGCAGTTGTGTGACTAGGGTGGTAGGGATAGTACCATGTAAATTGTCAAAAACTACTTGAACCCACTCAGTTTACATATAATGGATTAACACATATAGTTTGTATATAAATAAGTCGTTTGGAACACACGTAGTGTAACATTAGAACAAACGAACCTGGATGAATGGTATAATAGCCCCTACTCAGTTATTTTACATTAGAAAACACCACACAAGTGTCTATAGAGACATTTCTTTGATTTCACCAAAAGTATACAGGCTGCATAGATGATTTTTCTTTCAGAGATAATGTAGACACGATGTTTGTTTCTTTGTTTCACTTTAAATTTCCCACAATGCTACACGAGAATTACCTGCGTTAGCCGTCCCGAAGTTACCTGTGTGAGATCAAAAGAAAGGCGGACAGTCATCGCCATCCATCGCCAACTGTTGGTAACTTTTTTATTTACAACTTTTAGGATTAACCCGCTATTTTAACGCTTCTATGGTTGAAAGGGTCAGCAAGCTTCATGAGACGGGAATTATAACTTTCTAACAGAGGGCGTTCTTAATGAGAATTACATATTGTGTTTTACATTTTGCTAAAATGTTTTTGTTTTTTTACAATCAATTGTTTTTGTTTGTTTTGGAATTTCGCACAAAGCTATTCGAGGGCTATCTGTGCTAGTGTAAGACTAGAGGAAAGGCAGCTAGTCATCACCACCCACCGCCAACTCTTGGGCTACTCTTTTACCAACGAATAGTGGGATTGACCGCACAATTATAACGCCCCCACGGCTGGAAGGGCGAACATGTTTGGCGCGACCGGAATGAGAACCCGCGACCCTCAGATTACGAGTCGCACGCCTTAACACGCTTGGCCATGCCGGGCCTTTTTAAAATTAAACCCACATCCAAATATTAACAACAAACTATAGTGATTTATGCTGAATAAACATTAGTTTATATGTGACAAAATAATGACATCAATTTTAAACAAATTCTAACTTACACTTATTATCAAACTTCTTTACCAGGTAATTCATTCAAGAGAATCAAAAAACAATTTCCATTATTTATCAATAATTTTAGTTCGAGGTCCGGCTTTATTTAGAGTTCAGCTTTATATGTTTTAAAATAATTTCCTAACGAGAAAGTGTAGAGTTAGTTAAGAAAGTGTATGTGTTGTCTGTGGTTAGTCACTATACTGTAACACTTCTATTCATTTTTTATTATTAAAAACATAAAAAAATACTAAACGACTTCCTATACTTTTCAATTTAGATTTTGTTTATAGTTCCGACTTTTAGACAGTTGAACTGCATATGATTCTAAAGAAACTAACACCAGAAAAACACATCATTATATCACAGTGTAAGAGCATGTTTTGTGTATAATAACTGGTCTATAACAACACTGTAGATATTTTAAATTAATTTGCCCGTTGAAATATCAAAAAGCTATTATAACCAACCCAAATTTAACTATAATTTCTATATAATATTAGTCGTTACATGAGTTTGAATAAATATTATATATATATAAAGTAAATAACAGACTGGCTTTACAGCAATATTAAGATGACTCCTAATAATTTCAGAAAAGTATCAAACATCAGACGAGTTAATGGTATTTAATGTAATAATTGTACGTTCTTCTATTTATCATTTTATGTCACTTACGGAAAAGCTGTTCAGTTGTTTAATTTCTATTGAAATTAAGTGTCATAAAATTCTGTAGACAAATCCTGTGTACAGTAAAGAGAATTATATCAGAATTATAAAAGCTGAAATTTGAACACTTTCCTACATATATACCATATACATAGGTGACCGCTCCTACTGGGAATAAGGACGGTGAATGTATGACGAAACGTTCGAACATCTAATGGGTAAACTGCCCTACAGCCTGTTCCAGATCATCCAACTTTAAACTCTACGCACCAGGAACATCAGAATAAATAATGTCTGGAACATACAATGTCATCTTTGCAACTCCTAACAGCTCGAGACAGAGAAGAAAATGATATTGTTCGGAAACACTTCGGTAACAATAGTTTATACTGGTTTTCTGTGGTCACTATTTATACAGCTGAATGGCTTAGCCAATAAACATCACGTTTAGTGAACTGTTAACATTAAATAACAACATAGTTGTACAATATATATCAAAGTAAAATTTTGATATGTTCGTGATATAATCATTCAGTAATAAATCTCTTACTTTCAACCGTTTATTGTGTTCTGCTTCACTTAATATATTTCTCTTGCGTCTTAATTATACGAGTAGAGGTTGTCAGTGTTTTAAAAAAAAATATTTACATGTGTTGATATGTTCACCAGTTGCTCCAGGGGCGGGAAAGGTTATATGTTCTGATGAAGTTAATACTGGAAGACTTCCAATAAGTACAAGAGGCCATAATGAACAGGTATATGATGAAACAATATGTTTCAACAATATCTAGAGAGAAATGGCTACTTCTGTAAAATACTTTGTTTTTAGATTCTGGTGGACATATTATTCACTATAATATCGTGAATTGTGATTAATATTTAAAAATAAAAATAAGTGTTCAAATAAAGACATTTAAAAATCTTCTACTTACTGTCTAACATGTGTTCCTTCATCAACAGAATACTTTATATATTACATACAGAGTGTCACTTGTCATTTCTGTTTAAACGTAATGATACAGCGTTTGGTGTATAATAATTTATTCCATACAATTTATTTTTTCGCAAGAACTTAATTAACAAACACTAAATTTCTGATTTCACCATACTCTTAGATATTGGAAATCCCTACAATCACAGTATTGTTTTAAAGCGTAGATGTCAGTACAATCGCATAAGCTTTATGGAAGTGTGTGTTTTTTTTCTTATAAGAAAGCCACATCGGGCAATCTGCTTAGACCATCGAAGAATTCGAACCATTGATTTTAGCGTTGTAAATCCAAAGTGGAATAGGTTGATCACTCAGTGGAAAAGGCAACTTTATCCAGGGAAAGACCGAATTCATCAAACTTCGCCTGAATACGAAGGCCAAAATGAGCAATGGCAGATCGTCTGTTCTGAAAAAGCATGGCCCACCGAATAAGAAAAACACAGCCAAAGGTGGGATTATGCGGTAAGGATCGAAGATTCGAAGCATACAGTAAAGACAGTTGCAATCGGCGGAGGTGTAGAGTATACTCATCAGACAAGTCCTGGAGTGTGGAAGTGTGGAAAGCTCCTGTGAAGAGCCGAAGTCCCAGATGATGAATGGGGGCAGAGGTACTGGTAAAGCCATGGGCCAGTGATTTATAGTCTAGTTTTGATGAAATAAGAGAACGATATATCTTTAGCATAGAACGTCGATCCACTCCCCAAGTTGTGGCAGAGAGGACACGAAAAATCTTCAGTGCTTTTGTACATTTGACTCGTAGCTGCGTGATGAGTGGTATAAAGGTCAGCTTATGGTCAAAAATAAGTAACAAGAGCTTTGTCTCAGAGAGAACGGATGACACAACTTTCCCGATACGAATTTCATGACTGGAATGAACACTTCGTTGGCGAAAAAGTGCGTGCAAACGGTTTCAGAGGGAGAGAAGTTAAAATCGTTTGTTATGGTTCACTTCAGTGAACAATTGAGGGCAGTCTGTAGCTGCCACTCAATGTACCTCATGTTCTACGAATGACATGAGATGTGAAAGTATTTGACTTAGAGCCCGTTTGTGACAGTGGGAGCGAATTGTTCAGTGATGGAATCAATATCTATACTGAGAAGTATGACACTCAAAACACAACTAGAGTTCCTGTAGTAGAACGGGAAAATAAAAAATTTAATAAAAATGTTGAAATGAACACGTAACCCATATAAATGGAGGTCTCAAACAATGCCATACCTCCATGTAGCATTATAAGCCTTCTGAAGGTCACAGAATGTAGATACAAGATGTTGTCATTTGAATTTTTTTTTTTCTGATTGACGATTCAAGTTGAATCAGGAGGTCCATGGTGGAACGCTGTCGTCAAAACCTACACTATATGGGGGAGAGGAAGTTGTTTTATTCGACAAACCAAACAAGACGAAAATTAACTATTCTTTTTAAGGTCTTACAGAGTGAGCTCGTCGAAGCAATTTTACGGTTGTAAGAAGGAATTTTGGGATCATTACGTGGATAGTAGAAACACAGGATATAACATGGCGCCAGGCATCAGGAAAAACATTCCCCTCTCTGATCCGGTTAGAAACAATCAACAGAATCGCAAGAGAATCAGGGTATAGATTGTGAAACTTCTCGTGGTGCACATCATCATGTCCAACCGATGTGCTGCCAGCCCGATAAAGGGCTAGTTTGAGTTCCGCCAGTGTAAAGGAGTGACTAAATTCATAGAGACATTCAGCTCAGAAGAAAAGAGGTGTTCGCTATGCTCGAGTCTTGATGACTAAAAAGGTAGAGAATGAAGCAGAAGTGCTAGATTCGTAGCAAAAGCTTTCAAATAGAGTATCTGCGATGCTCCAGGTATCAGAGAGTAAGATCGAGAGGGTGACAGAATAATGTTTCCATTTTTACTTTTCGATACTGTTTGTTTCCTATGGCTTTGAAACTGGTGGTAGAGAATTTGCTGGTTGTGAACTTAATCCAATATTCCTACTAGCTTTGACTTATTACCCGATGAGCATGAGCATGAGAGTGGGATATATTCGAGAAGTATACCAAATCCGTTTTTGAGTCTTCTGTTCCATGTGGCAAGTAGTATTCTACCAACGACAAAGATATCGTAGAAAACGCGTCGAAGATTTACAAATACATTTAGCAGCTGTATGTATAATACATTAAGGCACTGCTGCCACGCAGTCGCCTGTTGATGAGTTACAGACAATAGAATATCAAGTTTTGCGAAAGCAGTCAAAGAGGAACAGTTTGATGAATTCAACGAAGCATAAAAGTAACCTCAATAATCGCCTTTGAATGTAACAAGAGATTACTGTGTTTATATGTGGATGTCTCCACCAATATGTCATCAGTGCGAAGCTTTTTATTGACTTTGGAGATTCAGCAAGTCCCTGTAATCCCTTTTGAATAAAAAATGGGGACATTTATCCCAAGGATTTGTCCGAACAAGAGTGCAACTTAAGAAAATGAGGACATCGGTGTTGAGAACATATAATACTGGTAATTGACTAACCCTAGCCCAAGTAGACAAGCCGAATGACCCTCAGGAGGGCATCCCAAGGAATTTAATACCAAAGTGGTGTGTAAGAGTTGGACCCCTCATCCATCAGGATCCTCTCCTCCTCTTCACGTGTCATAACGCACAGCAGACACGTTAATGGATGATTAGATCCCAGAGGAGGTAAATTGAAAGAACAGATCCTTTCCCTTGACCACCTACAAAAATTCACACCAAAAGGTCGCTGAAATGTTATAACCTCAGAAACTCTTCATGTAACTAGACAACTGAATAAAAACTGCCACATAAAACTGACATGAAGATGCACACCATCAAGAACAGATGATTACTTGATTTTACACGTGTCCCTTGCTATGTCTGTTTGTATTTAACAATACAGTATTTCGTGTGCAATATTTTATTTCATATAATTTAATATTTTTTCGAAACAACTTAGTAAAAAGTCGATTCTAAATTTTACAGTTTTGGGAAGTATTGGAGATTCCTACGATCACAGTGAGTATTGAATTGAAGAGTGGAGGGAAGCACAATCAAAATGGTTTAAACAAGCTTTGACGAAGAATTAAATTTCATATATGAATATAAAAATTATTGAAAATTAAAATTATACAGTTGAATAGTTAAAGAATTTAAATAATTAACTATACTCTATTAATTACAAACAATTAAATACTTTATGAAATTAATTTTTGTTATTGCTGTGTCCACTATGAATTTCGAATGCAGGTTTTTAGAACTGAAAGCGTTCATACTTTGATTACTTCAATACTTATCGACTGTCCCAAGATAGTCAATGACAAACAGTTCCAATGTTTTGTGTATTGGGGAAGAGTTAACCGACATTTTTCATTATATCAGTTACAGTTTCCTTAATTCTGAGTGGATGGTTCGCTGTCTAACACCTTTCTATATGATACACTGTTGTCTTGAATCGACAATCAATGTGTGAACTAAACATCTCTTTCTTCTGTTTTTTAATTAAAAAACTCGTCACTGTTGGATAACAAATAATACTCGTACTTTTCTAGTTCTTAGTCTTTATAAATTATTAATGCCATACAACAGTAACAGTCAAACATTTAGTGTAAATGGTGGGGGCAGAGTGCTACTTACATCCGTTACTCCCTGTACTCGGTAATGAAATGAAATATTATGAAATGTGAGAAATACCTTTAGTGTTTCTTCCACAAATATGACACTTTATATCAATTTGTTTCTCTTTATCCAAACCTTTTTGATTGATAAGACGTTACGTTTTGCTATTGTCGTTAAGGTTTTACCACAACTATTTTACTTTTTTTTTTTAATGATGAAGCTAAATTCTAAAACAGCAAACTCAACGCCTTTACATAGTCTCCCATGGCTCTGTGGTAAATTTAAGTAGTTAGTTTGTTTACTTGTTTTTTAACTTCGCGCAAAGCTATACGAGGGCAATCTGCGCTAGCCGTCCCTAATTTTTTAGTGTCAGACTAGAGGGAAAGCGTCTAGTCATCACCACCTACCGCCAACTCTTGGGCTACTCTTTTACCAGCGAATTGTGGGATTGCCCATTATGGCTGAAAAGGCAAAAATGTTTCGTGTGACGGAGATTCAAACCCTCGACCCGCAGATTACGAGTTGATCGCCTTAACCTACCTGGCCATGCCGGACCATTAAGTAGTTAGAAAATTTAAATCCTGTGTATTATTCTCAAGTGAACAAAGGAGACAAACCAATGTGGCTTTGTTCTTAAAACAAACAAATAAAGTCTTCAGATATTTATACAGTTCTGTCATATCGGAGAAGTGAAACATTCTGTCGTTCAACTTTATTCTTATGAAACAAGAAACTCTTCACAACCAGTGAGTATTAGAAATATAACGACATTATTTAGATATCTTACTAATAATGTTAGAAACCTAGATACCTTATTTGTATGGAACGAATATGGTTATACTTTGGTTTTATTTATTTTACTCTGCCATAAAGAAATAATGTTAAACACGTTTATTTAATATACATATCAAGATTTTTGCGTTTCAAACTTGGTTTATTCAAACAAAAGATTCCAGTTAATCAAAACAACCTAAATTTGCTAGTTAGAAGATGTAATAACTATTTAATAAATGGGAAAGAAAATATTAAAAAGGACAGCAACAGCAACAATAGAGAAATAATTGATAACAAAAAAGGAATTATGTTCTATTTACTGCATTATTAAACTAGGTGACTCTGTTTTAATTTTTTTTTAACTCGTAATGACATTTATTTCATTAAACATTAAATACATCTCTAAAATTGGGTGTCAAGTAATTATGGTAACCCTATTTGATACAAACGTAATGTAGGGCCCCAGGTAACGAGAATAACAAATTTTTCATAGTTTCTATAGAAGAAGACACCATTGTACATGTTAAAATCAGGTTCCAAAGGACAACAAAGAAAATATATATCACATTCACGAAAAAAATGTTCTCTACCAGGAACTGTCAGGATTAAAACGTAAATACTGTTATAGCATATTCCATAGAAAATGTCACTAGCTACTTTATAAATTATTAAAATTAGCTGGAAAATAACTTATGTTATAGACAGACATGAATGTGGAAAAATGTCCTTACTTCTATCTATTATCAGACAATAAATTAATACAAAGGGAATATAAAAATTACAACTGAACATACCTTAGTATCTTGTGTTGAATGTTCAATAATGTTTATATCTTCTTGTTCTGTTATCCATAAAAATAAAAGTAGAATTGAGGGTAAAGTGAAAACTGTGCAGATGAAGACTGTCTTTTTACTGTACTGTAAAGTGTCATCTTGCCGGAAACTGCTATTATGACTAGGGCGAAGTAGTACGAAACATATCTTTTTTTTTTTTCATGAACTGACGAAAAATATTAAAGAAGTTCCCATTTTTATTGTTCAGAATTTCAGAGTCTCTGACTTAGAAATTCTTAAGAGAAAAATATACATAAAACTGAAATAAGAAACTAAAGACAATTGTATTATATAAACTACAGAAAGTATTCGAAACAATCAAGGTAACAATGGCAGACTACCAAGAAGTACAGTTGAACACAGTAAACAGCCACGTGTTGAAACAAGATGTCGAGAGAATTGCCTACTTTTGTGTAAAATACCTGGTTTGAAGACTGGTGAACATATTATTCATTATCATAATGTATTTTTATAGTTGACATCATTTCAGGGAATTTGTTTTATGTTTAATTCTTAATAAAATAAAAGCAAGTATACATGTAAGAACATTTAAAAGTTTCTCCACACTGTCTGTTATCTGTCGACCTAAACAAAATGTCTGCTTCTAAGTATCGTAGTCCACGAGAAAGTTTACTCAACATATCCGTTTGTCTGATATTGTCTTCTGCCACTTCATGGACTACTCTCATCTAACCAAAAAGTGGGATTTGACTGTCACTCTCGTAGCGTACCCAAACTTTCATATTGCAAAGGGTAATTTGGCATTAAAGTTTTTCAATATATAATTGTATGTTGTTCCATTAATCATGCTTACGTTACTTACGTACAATCTATTCACCTGTATAGATTTTATTGTAATCAACGATAAACAAAATGAAATACTGGGAAGGTAATTCTGTGAAACTTAGGACATAGACACTGAGCATGTTAACCAGTTGGTCAAGAAAAAGTAAAGACCAAGCAAAATGGATTTAATAATTATTTTATTAACGACACATGAAATATTACAAAGTAACGTGATATTGAAATTGGAAAATAGTTAATAGAGAGAATGGACTTTCAATTCTAAGTACGGGTTCATACCCTATTACCAATAGATGGCACTGCTTTACCTCATCTTTATGAAGAAAGAAGTGAATTATGTTTAATTAGTTTTGACTACAATATAATCATCAGTTAAAAACGTTTTATCAGAGTATTTAAACTAAATAGTTTATGAAATATAATTTTCCATACTGAATATATCTCAGTAATTTAAAAACGTTTGTCTTGTTCTTGAATATCAATATTTTTCTTACATTTCCTTTCGTTCACTCCTGGGAAACCTTGAGGGTTCAATTTGTGTGACAGCCACAGCTGATTTCGACTATTTTAGAGCTAGAACTTTCCCACAGACAAACAAAATTATTAGTTTTATTTGTTTCTGTATTGATAATAAATTCCGTATAAATATCATCGTTTACCACCTGATTTACTGTAGCTCTTGAATATCAGAAATATATAATAATATTTTCTGTATGAACCATGATGAGCATCTAAATTTAACTTTCACCAAAAATAAAACTTTTATAGTATTTTTGTCCTACTCATAATTTAGTTTTAATAACTGACTGGATCCTGTTTACTTTCCTGTTAATTATGTTTCTTCATGTACATAATGTGATAATTTACATTATATATCACATGTCACTTGTTATTTCTATTTTCGCTTAATGATATAAAATTCCATGTATAATATTTTACTTCAAATTGTTTTTGAAATGTTTCACAAAAATTAAATATATCTTGTAATTACTCTATGAACCATTAGAATTTACCATTTTGTAAAGTTAAAGCGACGGAAAAATTAGAGTTACATTAAATATTGTTTTTTCTAAGGTAGATAAAAGCACAGTCACAGAACATGCACTCAATTTTTGAAGTAGCTTAAAAAACTCCAAGAACGTAAAATTTCTTACTTCTGTCTTTCTTTCTTTAAATATATCGACAATAAGCGTAACTAACTTGTCGAATATCTTTTCTTGAATTTCGTGCCGAACTAGATGTTTCAAATTTGAATTGTTAGAACAGAGAGAAGGCAACTTATGGAAAGGTGGTTAAGGCACTCGACTTAAAAAAGCGAGGTGCGGATTCGAATCACCCAAATATGCTCGCGCTTTCAGACGTGGAGGCGTTATAGTGTGACAGTTTATCCTTCTATTCGTCAGTAAAAGAGTAGTCCAAGAGTTAGTGATAGGTGTGGATGACTAGCTGCCTTCTTTTTTACACTGCTATATTAGGGACAGCTGACACAGATAGCCCTCGTGTAGCTTTGCACGATATTCAAAACAAACCAACAATAACAAAAACCACCGACCGTCAACTTTTGAAGGAAAATTTTGCGCAATACGTTAATTTTCCATTCATTCCCCCCAACCTTTCCACATCAGTACACACTTATCAAGCACCACAATCAAAGTCCATGCAGAAGGACTTTTGAAAAACATTCTAAGACATCCGGTAAGGTATCCCCAGTGTCTATAGACGATATATTATTAAAACGTTTTTGAAATTTTATGTAACGATATAACCGACAGATTAATAAGGACCTTTGTAACTAATTAGCCATATAACAATGTTTCATTCCACAGACTGTCAACTGTTAGTCGTAAAACTGTTTTTCATTTAGTAGATTAAAAGTTATAAATATTTTTTATTAAATTCCTATACTATATTAGACGTACCCATACATAAATATTGTGTTGCTTGATCTTACGTCATCGGAATAAGAACCATGAATTCGTGGTTTAAAATTTCTGAGTACGATAAGCAGAAGACCTGTTGTCATTATGACGTAAGAATATTAAATTTAAAACTCTTTTTTTTTCTCAGTTTAACTCAAAAATGAAATTTATAATTTTATAACTAATAGTTGAGACGCTAATTTCTTTACTTCACTTTAAAATGTCTATTGTTACACATTTTCACCAATAATTTAAGTGGCTTTATCATTCCCTTTCTTTAGTATTTTTCTTGTTATTTGAAACATTTCTTTCCTTCAGCCCAAAGTCAGGGCTCTAAAGATATTTTTCACCTAAGGATTAAATGTCTTTAAGACCAACAATTAAGACATCCAGTTTTTGTTATTTCGTTGCCTCCAAATTCAATTCCTTAGAATATAATAAAAAAAACAACTAAGAATTCACCACGATGAAGACAAACTTCATGTTCAACAACCACAACTATATACAAACAAATGGCCTAAGCATGGACAACCCAGTATCACAAGTTCTAGCCAATATTTTTATGACACAAGTTGAAACACAAGCAATTAAGACAGCATTACATACACCACTATACTGATACAGATATGTAGATGACACGGTTGCGGGATTCAAATCTACAGAACACATACTTAATTTTTTCAATCACATTAACTCTATACATCCCAACATTAACTTCACATGTGAACAGGAAGAAAGCAATCAAATATCATTTCTTAACCTCAAAATTACAAGAACCGATACACAATTCAAAACAGAAGTCCACCGAAAAATCACCTATACTGGACTATGCATTCCTTGGGACTCAGCACATGAAACAAAACAAAAACTCAACATACTAAGAAACCAAATAAACACAGCCATAAAACTATGCTCACCAGATAAAATTAACGATGAATTAGACAAAATAAAACAATACTTCATCAACATCAATAAGTTTCCTCCACAAACCGTAGAAAACATTATACGCACACGCCAAGACAGAAAGCAAAATCAACCAACAAAAGTAAATATATCTCACGAATCAAAAATTTACGAAGCCATATTCTGCTGCATACCATATATTCCTGACATCAGAAGAAAAATAACTAACATTTGGCAAAAACTAGTAACAAAATATGACATTCCAGTTAATACCAAATTTATTCAAAAACCAGACACAAAACTGAGGTCTATACTATGTAAAAACTACACTGACAAACATCACACCAACATTATTTATAAAATACAATGTGATAACTGCCACGTCTTCTCTATTGGAGAAACAAGAAGAAAAATGGAAACCAGATTTAAAAAACATAAAAAGTCACCTTCACACGTTTTCGAACACTGCAAGTCAAATAAACACAACCATAGAAAACACTCAAATACTAAATAAAGAAACAAACGTAAACAAACGCAAAATTAAAGAAGCCTTACTTATACAACAACTTAAGCCCAAAATAAATCAATACAAATAAACACCTTTATATCTATATCAAAAAATAATATAATAAATAATAATAACAAAAGAAATAATATAAAATTATGTATTCAAACATCTAAGCACGCCCTCTACATTCCGACACTCATTTACACAACCCCTTTCAAATAAACAGGTGGTCAGCTTCCGGTCAGGTACCTCTCTCTTTCTTTGTGAACCTGACGATGACCGATGAAGGTCGAAATGTTGTGCACTCCTCTACGTAAAAAAATTTCTCAACCCAAACGAGCCGTTTTTACATATATATATGTTCTTCAACTCGATGATTTGTTGGAATATGTCTTTAACTTGAGTCTGTGTCTTCTTAAATATTTCTTATTTAATAAACTCTTAGCTAATGTCACCAAATATTAAAATCTCTCCTACTTTTGTTCAGAAAATATACCTTGGTGATTTTCACCTTTTCCCAAGAATTAGCTCTATGTTAAGCTGTTCTCGTGAAGTTACTTCCATATTGATTCTCACAAGATCTACTGTAGCCATATTAGGTTAGTTGTGTAGTTTATTGTAGTTCTGTTTTGTGCAGAAAGTTCGTGTTTATTTTAGGTGTCTAACGTCAGCAGAACAAACATTATTTTGGACTTTCAAGTCATTAAATTTCGATACGTTTAGATACTGTCGTTAAATGTTAAAGTAATGTTGAATAGAAACGTTTTACTTTACTATATTTTAAATTGGTGAAGTTAGATTCTGTAAGAGCTATCCCAATATCTTCAAATAGTTCCCCACGAGACGATAATATTTGGGATTTTATTACCCAGATATACAAATGTGACTTTGCTCTTTATATCGTTATATAATATCAGAGAAATAAAACATTCTGTCGTTCAGCTTTATTGTTATGAAACAAGAAACTCTTTAGAACCGGTGAGTATTAGTTATGTCACCACGCTATTTAGACACTTTAATTATAATGTTAGAAACCTATATAACCTTAATTGTACGTAATACAAGTGGTTAGAGTTTGGTTTTATTTATTTTACTCAGTTATGAAGAAATAACGATAAACACCTTTGTTTAGAATACATGTGGGTTCATCATTTGGACGTTTCATCTTTGACCTCAACCTCAGTTTAAGTGAAACCAAAATGTACCATGTATCAAAATTGCATAGAAAGGTTTTACATCAACGGGATCCGAACCATAACCTCTCAGATTTATAGTCCTCAGAAACTTAATGTGATCTAAAAATTATTTAATTAATAACTATTTTATAATTTACACAAAAAATACTTCAACAGTTGTCTTTCAACACACCAGATGGAAGCATATCTGAGCGAATAAATATAAGTCAGCAAATGTTAAGAACAGCCTTTTGAATTTTAAAGAAATATAAAAATGGTAAACACTAAATAAATATTATTAGACTCCATACGTCATTCGATTTGTATTTTCAATAATCAGCTAAATCAGCTTCGAATAAACGAGTGGGGTACCATATAAAAATCAGAATTAAAGTGTTGATAATAGTGAACATCTAACATGTTTACCAAATTATTTAAAAGCTTCGAAAAATATTAACCGAAACAACTTAACACACATTCAGATGGAGCATCCTTGATTTGATGTGACATATTAAATTTTGATTATTGGTATAATTATTGATGTGATATCTTCAAACGTACGCGTAAGACAACTAATATAATTTGCTACAAACCAAAACTTAGAAAGTAATTATTAATAGGTGTTATAAAATGTGTTATTTCACCATTCTTAATATGTAATATGTCGTTCAAACACTTACATCTCACTATTCTAACTTTACTATTTTAATTTATATTGTTATTACTTTATTTTATTGCTTTATGTTAAACTAGTAAATGGAAGTTAAGACTGACAGATGATGTATCCATGTAGTGAAATGTTTCACTACATATTATGGCCCAAATAATATATTCGATCGTCGAAAATGTTTGCTCTTATTACATAGTAACAGTAAATAAACATGGAAGATAGCTTCATTTCTTGGAGCTTTCTAATATTTACCATTAAAATATTAAGTTTCACAAAGTGTTTTAAACTGCTTGCCGATCTCTTATTGTACACTGATCATCCTATACATTTTTATAATCAACTTATAAGAGCCTTTAAATTAATTTACCTTTTATGAGAAACTGGTAACATCGAGAACTAATAACGTTAAAATTCGAATATCGAACCCTCGCATGGTCACAAAAAAACCATTGTCAGCTTTATGCTGACTACGAAATAAACACAGGAATTATTTCTATTATATATGTTTATCGACAATAAAATTCCATTTGAAAACTCTAGTATTATCAGTGTTATTCGCTTTCTATTTTACCCTAACGTTCCACCAGCATATTCACTTACAAGTCCAAAACCAGATCCAACACTAGCAAAACAACGTGTGTGTATTTTCTGATAGCAAACCCACATCGAGCTATCTGCTGAGCCCACCGAGGGGATGCTAACCCTTTATTTGTATATAACATTTTTAGAATACATATCGCTGACAACAATTTGCAGTGATCTTTATTCGTCACTATTTGTCTACTTGTGAAATCTACCCAATAAATATTTCGTTTATAAAACTGTAAACCATACAATTGTCTTTTGTCGAGTAAATAAAAAAATTACTAATATTTTAAAAAGTAGTATTTCACACTTCTTTATGTTTAATGTAATTTGAAATTAATAAGTCCGTGGAAAATTTAATAGGCTATTATAACTAACCCATATTTAACAATAATTTCTGTATAATATTAGTCGTTACACGAGTTTAATTAAATGTTTTATATATATAAAGTAGCTAACAAACTGACTTTGCAACAATATTATGACTACTTTAAATAATTTTATAAAAATATTAAATTTCATACAAGTTAAATTATTGAATATATAATTGTATGTTCCTCTATTTATCATTTGTGTATAGTCTCTTCAGCTCCATAGTTTTTATAGTAAATGAATGCCAACAGATTCAGTACACAATCCTGTTTTAAATGAAGAGAATTTTATCAACTTCAACAATTTCTTACATATACATGTCATATAGAAAAGTGTCCACAGGTACTCGAAGAGTAACTAACAAAACGTTCGAATATCTAAAGTGCCTCCTCCAGGTCCTCCAACTGTAAACTCCACGTGAAAGGAACATCATAGTAAACAAAATGTCTTGAACCTACAATGTCATTTCAGCTAGAGAAAGTGAAAAAAAATTATCTTGTTAGGAAGTATTTTGTTAACAATAGCTTATAATCATTTCTATTGGTCACTATTTATCTAGCTGAATTGCTTAACCAATAAACGTCACGTTTAGTAAACTGCTAACATTATATTATCTCTATATCAAAGTAATATTTTAAGATATTCATTATATAATTGTTCAGTAATAAATATCCTAATTTCCACTCTTTATTACCTAGTATTTCATTTATCATGTTTCTCTTACTTCTAAATTATCTAAGTAAAGGTTGTCAGTTCTTGTAACAAATATTTATAGATGTTGATATGTTCACTCATTGCACTAGGGGCGAAAAGACTTTTATGTTGAGATGAAGATAATACTGGCAGACTGCCAATAAGTGCAAGAGACCATAGTGAATAGATAGATGATGAAACAATATGTTACAACAATATCTAGAGAGAAATGGTTACTTCTGTAAAATACCTAGACGTATACTTTGGTGGACATATTATTCACTGTAATAGCGTGAATTGTGATTGATTTTTAATAAAATAAAAACAAGTGTGGATGTAAATAATTTCAAAATCTCCTATTTACTGCCTAATATCCGTTTTTTTTATCTACAAAATGCTTTATATATCACGTAGAAAGTGTCACGTGTTATTTCTGTAGCTATATTATTGATACAGAATTCGGAGTATAATATTTTATTCGACATAATTTAAATATTTTCTTGCAAGTAACTAATTAATAAATACTGAGTTTCTTATTTTACCATTTTCTAAAGTATTGGAAATTCCTAGGGTCACAGTAAGTGTTGTTAGCGTAGAGGAAAGCACAATCAGATAAGAATCATGGAATATTGGACTCCTTGGAACGTTGTTTCATTTTAATTTAATGAGCATTGAGAGTTACATATTATTATACAGATGAATCCTTAAATAATATAAATAATTACTGTACTCAACAATTATCATACTTTATGAAGCTATTTTTTGTTGGTGTTGTGTCAGTTATGTATATCGAAACGAGGTTTTTAAAACTGTATAGCTATAAAAATTAGATTGTCCTCAAAAGACTTCTTGACTGTCACAACACTGTGAATGACAAACAGTCATTCTGTCATATGTATTCATATTAAGGAAGAGGAAACCTTGCCCCACAGTTTTCCTTGTGTCATTTTGGTTTTCCGTAATTCCGAGTGGATTAAATAGGTCCCAATAAATGGAATCAACGATCGATCTATAAAATCATTAATGTCTAACACCTTTTTATATGACCCACTGTTGACTTGGATTGGCAGTTATTGCGTTAACTAACCATCTATTTCATCAAAATTAAATTTATACTCTACTATTTAACTACACTGATTAGTTCCCTTATTTCGCGTGTCAGTACAAATAATGAAAAAAAGCGTTCATATAACTCATACAATTCTATTGTTTTGTTTATAAGTATATTAATTATTCAATATAATTACCCCATGTCTGTTTTGTTCAACACGTTGTTTACTTCCTGATACATATTTAAAACACACGTGTTTCAGCCCATGGTGTACACTATTATAATTGTATTTTGTCTTATTGGAAGTTTCCCAGTACTGTCTTCAACGTTTCGAACGTCTTCTCCACTTTTCATATTACAAATATCTTTACATTTTCAGTTTCTTTCCTTTCAGAATTCACAAATCGGAGACTTTCCATATTCAACACATTAAAAATACAAATTTGTTTTCTGTTTCTAATGATATTTCAATAGCTGCTTAACCATAAACCCTACAAGTAACGAAATTATATAATTGAAATGTGGATCCAGGACTGGGTAAAGCTTGACTTGTTCTATAGAAACTTTTAATTTGTTTAATCAACAAAACCTTCCGTCTGATTTCATGACAAACTTAACTGAAAATACTGGATTAGCAAGAAATTTGTTTTTACCAAGTACTTCACTATTTAACTCAGAAGGTTAGATACATTAAAATGTCAGGGTTACAAAAACTTTTCTAGCTCTAGTCACGACAAGTTTTATTATCAACTACTCTTGAAAATATTTCTTAACTGTTTTGTGAAAATATCAGTCTGTTGAGTGATAATTACCGGAATTACAACGCTACAGGAAGTTTACTTTACCTTTCAGTCAGAAATAAATTGAAAAGTTAAATTATGTAGTTGTTTTAAAGGAGCTGGTTCACTTTAACAGACCTGTATCTAAAATGTACAATATAATTTGATAAATACATCTATCAATAGAAATACGAGTAAATAATAATGTTTATTGTCTGAACCACGATGAGCATCAGAATTTAACATTTACAAAACATAAAAGTATCATAATAAATTTTATGTTCCCATTGATAATTTAGTTTAATGTTCTGATTAAATTCTGTCTGATTTACCAATTAGTTATGTTCCTCCCTCTACGAATTGTTATAATTTGCATGATATATCATGTGTCATTTGTTATTTTTGTTTACGCTGAATGAAATAAAATTAGATTATGATATTTTACCTGAAATTACTTCCGAAATATTTGGTAAACATGTAATATATCTTGTAAATACTTTATTAACTTCTAAAACCTAGAAGCTTGTAAAGTTAAATCATCGGAAGTTATTAGGGTTACATGAAATATTGTTTTTTGAAACAGCGGTACAGTCATAGAACATTCACTCAATTATTCAAGTAGATTAAAGATACCTAGAACATAAAATTACTTATTTCTGTTTTTGTTTCTGTATTTATACCAACTATAAGCGTACAAGACTTGTCGAACAACTTGATTCTTGTTTTATGGAATTTCGTGCCAAGCTAGATGTCCATAATTTTTGAGTGTTAAAACAGAGAGAAGGCAACTTGTAAAAAACTGTCTATCATCAACTATTAAGCTACTTTTTTAATAACTAACAGTTGAGGTGATCATCACACTACATTGCTCTACGGAGGAAAAAAGGTGAACATATTCGACGATGTGTTTCTATCCAACGACTGCCAATTGAGTTTCCCAACCATAATAACATACAGGGTTTAGTGCAACTGTGGGATATTAATAACCTAAGGTAATGAAACAAGGACAAATGTGCAGACTCCTCTTCTACCACCGACAACATTCTATGTGACGGGCGTGTGAGAAAATTTTGTGCATTCTATTAAATCTCCAGTCGCCCCATTTCCTTCCCATATTTGTACAAACTTCTTAAACAACGCCATCAAAGTCCATTCACAAGAAATTCTCAGAGACATTCTAAGAAATACTAAAACACGGAAGTCTAGGAAGATATATTCATTGTTTATACAAGTATATCATTAATTCCTGTTTAATCTTTCATGTCTTGATATAACAGACAGGTTAATATGGACTTTTGTGGCTTATTATATTATACTAATGAAGCCTCACCGTATTTGATAGTCACTCCAAAGAAAAATGGTGTTTAAAAACAGCATATTGGTGTCAGCTTTTGAGTGTGCGGGGTTGAGCTAGGCATTTTCCTCTATTTTTAATTAATGTGGTTACTTGCATCAACCATAAATTCCTTAAAGCAAACACCTTGGATACGGTCTGTAGTTAAACAACCAGTATCACTGTACTGTCTATATGTTTAGGTAGAATGCTGAGAGATTTAATTACATTATTGATTCAATAACAAAATTAACGTTTAAGTCGGAGTTATATTACAAATTTTCACTAAAAATTATTAAATATCACACGTGTCATCTAAGTTTCTGAGATTAAAGAGAAAACAACAAATATGATTTATTTTACTTACCAGAGGGCAATAATGTAACGCGCTACTGACGAAATATATTTCTTGAAAATATGGCGTGTGATAAAAACCTGAATAAAAACTTTTAATATTATTAAACCAGGCCCTGCAGTTTCAGATGGTTAAGTCACTTGACTCGTACTTTGAGAGTCGCGGGTTGGAATCCCCGTCACAACAAGCATGCTTGCCCTTTCAGCTGTGGGGCTGCTAAAATACGACGGTTAATCCCACTATTGGTTAAAGCTAGCCCAAGAGTCGGCGGTAGGTGATGATGACAAGCTGCCTTCCCTCCAGTCTTACAGTGGTTAATTAAGGAAAGGTTGTCCTTTTGTATGTTTCTGCATAATTCAAAACAAACAAATTATTAAACCTATCATAAAACGCAGCCAAATATATCCAGCAATAATATCTTCTTATGAATATAATTTTGACATAATATCCAATAAAAAAAACTGTTGTATTATACATAAAATGAATTGCTGTTATATTTTTCTAGACAAGTAATTCTTCGGAAATATGTGATTAGCAGACTTGTAAAAACATCAGTTTCATGAATTCAGTGTGTGTCTGTGTTTTATTAAAATAAAGCCACATCAGGTTATCTGCTGAGTCGAAGGAGTGGAATCGAACCTCTGTTTGTACCGTAGTAAATCCCTAAACTTACTGCTGTACGAACGGATGACATTAAGCCGGCTATCATCGTGTTATTAACACCTACAAAAGAGTATTATTTCTTGAGTTGTCTTCCTACACACCGCATGAAAGCATTTCGGGAATACATTTAACTCAAATATTTTGTGTAAATATTAAGTCTTGGCTACTTGAATTTTAAACAAAGGTCGAATAACTAGTAAATAAAAATATACTTTAGAAAGAAATTAATTATTCATACACTGGTTAACTTGATACAACTGTTATTTGACTCAACACGTTTTTAGATGTTTATTTTGAATAATGAGCTAAATTAATTTCGAGTGAACCAAAGGGGGACCAGATGAACATCATGGTTAAAATGGTGGTGATTTAGAACATTTACAATTTTACCTCCTTTTTTAATAATTTCAAAGAAATATTTGCAGAAACAAAACTTCCTATTGAAACATTTGATACAACACATTAAATTTTGATTTAGTATGTTGGAACGTACGTGTAAGACACGTAATGTAACCTGCTACACAAATGAACTGAGAAACTAATTACCAAAAAATGTGTGATAAAATGTGATATTTCATCATTCTTAATTTGTGATGTAGTTTTAAAATAACATATCCATCGATATCGACTTTATTATTGATTAGACTTGGTTAAGAGATCCCTATGCTTTTTATAACTAAGAAAATTGTCTCTTTTAGAGAGGAAATGTCATTCCAATCCAGACTAATAATCACAAATTTCTAGTTTATCATCTATATAAGGCAGAATAAAAATAATTAAAAATTATTGATTTCACTTGAGAAGAAACTAAAATATGTAGAATTTCTACTCTCTCCATTTGAATGTTTAATGTATTTGTTTCGTTATTATTTTTAAATTTTAACGTATAACATGTGAGAGTTAGACTTTTGAAAGAGCTGAGAATTTCTGAATAATTAATTGAGCCGTGTTAAAATCCATGTCATCAAGGCCTGATTAAGGGTTTTATTAGCCCTAGGCTTTACAACTTATGGAGGTCCCTCGAGCAGAACTTATAGTCACAGCTTAACACCCCCTCATTAGTGTGAGGCCCTGGGCTTCAGACCGATGAGCCCATAACTTAATCCGGGGTTGTATGTCATAACACAACATATTCCTTTTACTCATTGCCATCAGTGCCATATAAGAGTGACCGTCAATCAATTAGTTTAAATGGTGGGTAGTATAGTGTTATTGACTACGCCCTTGTGCAAATTAGTTGAAACAAATGGTCATTTTACATTATTTTCAGCATGGCGGCCGGTGTAGGGTCGCTGGACCCACTGATTTCCTTTAATAGTCAGTTTTTCACACAGACGGCGTCATTAGCTGTGTTTTGCAGTACGGTCGATCTATTTTTGGGATATATGACGAAAATTTGAGGAATATTACGTCATTCGAAATTGCGTTAGAAGGTGAAGGAGACCAGTCAAAAAACAACTTCTTACCAACTCAATGAAGAAAAAACGGTATCAATGGGGTCTGAAATACAAGAACAGGACGCAAGAACAATGAGGAAGGTGTTATTCAGTGACGAGACTCATTTCTTCGTACAGGGTCAAAGAAGTCTGCATGTTCGCAGATGTCCAGGTGAGAAACTTCGAGAATCTAACATCAATCAGTTCGTAAAACATTCCTCGAAGAAGATGTTTTGAGGATTTTTCAGCTACTATGGCGTCGTAGGCTTACATATTGTAGAAGGTATGATGCGAGGACCACAGTACATCGAAGGTGTCTTCCCTGGGATCAGTAATTAAATATTACGGATGATGCGAGACAGCTTGAGTATTTGTTTTATGAATACAAAACGTTACATTAAAATAATTTTGTATACATCCAAACCTTTCCGATACCCAAGTCGTTAATTTCTCGTTACGCGTTAGAATTGTCGTTAAAAGTTAAAATAAGAATGAGCACAAACATTTACCTTTAGTACTTTTTAAATTGCTCAAGCCAAATTCTAAAACAGTTAACTTAAAGTTTTGAAGTAGTTCTCAATGGGATAGCGGTAAATTCCAAACTACTGAATCTATATTATCGGGCCAAGCATGGCCATGTGGGTTGAGGCGTTCAACTCGTAGTCTGAGGGTCGTGGGTTCGAATCCCCGTCGCACCAAACATGCTCGGCCTTTCAGCCGTGGGGGCGTTATAATGTTACATTCAATCCCACTATTTTGGGTTAAAGAGTAGCGCAAGAGTTCGCGGTGGGTGGTCATGACTATCTGTTTTCCCTCTAGTCTTATACTGTTAAATTATGAATGGCTAGCACGGATTGCCCTCGAGTAGCTTTGCGTGAAATTCAAAACAAACAAACAAACTATATTATTTCATTAAACATAATCAGGTTTCTAAATATACTGAACCATAAAGATGATATTTAAGTTTTAAAAATCCTGTGTCATTTTGTTTCATTTAAGTTTTCCACGTCCAACTTATTACAACGAATTAAAAGTCCATAAGGTATATATTAAATATTATTTTCTCACTTATGAACGAGTATTGGTTATTTAACTTGAATTGTTATTGTTAAAAAAAACATTAGTGAGAGATATAAAAAAATTACTGAAGATTTACGAGATTGTTCAAGAAGTTTGCTTATGAAACAAAACAACAGCAAGTAATTCGCAAAACTAAACTCATCTGTTAGTTTTCTAATATTTACTGTTAAAATATTAGGTTTCATGTACTGCTTTAAGCTGCTAGCCTATCTCTTATTATACACTAACATGATGTTTCCAAATATTGTTAAATATTTTGTATATAGTCAGGTATTTGGTTCATACGAGGCTTTGAATTCATTTTATGTATATATACCCATTTTCCTTCCATTGAGCCACTGGTAACATCGAGAACTTATAATGCTAAAATTCGGGTTTCGATTCCTTGTTGGTCACAACTGTGATAGATCTTTGTGCCTAACAACAAATAAACACATGAATTATTTGTATTATTTATTTCTAATATTTTTCCTTGTAAATACTGAAATATTCTCAGTGTCTATTGTTTTCTCCAACGCTTTTAACCACCAGCTTCCATGAATACCTCCACCTCCAATTGTATCACCAGTAAAACAACAGTAGGAAGGAGAAGCATCACAGCAAATAAAATTTGTTGTACATTCAATACCATCTCAGTACTACATTAAAGACAAAAACAAAAGTAAATATACCACTTACTTCATAACTTCATTATTGTATTAAACTGAAGAAAGTTTAAAGTTTATTGTGTATTAAGAAGAAAGACTGTGAATTAACGTGATGTTAACATTTTTGTTTTATGTAGGACTATGTAACTGATTATCAAAGTTAACATCTTTATGTAGGTGTATTGAAACGATGAAAAATATTCAAGAAAATCACAAACACCACAATAAAGAAAAGAACTGTGGTTGTAATGTTTTTTGATTGGTTGATTCAGATTGGTGAGGTTTCATGTCCGACCCACCTTCAACGGCGTTGATAAACACTATGAGACAATACATGCAGTTCTCACGCCCACATCTAGGAAGAAAACGATGGCCACAGTTCATATAGAATAATATGAATTTAATATAAGAGAAACTTTAAAAGGCAGTTGACATACTGCAGGTTAGAACGTTCATATATCGATTTTACACACATTTTATATATTGACATAATTTATTACACTGTTCAGTTAACTGCCGATTTTGCGAAGATAGTTTACCTTTGGTTTAGGTACATATTTCGTGAAAGTAAACATTCCATATGAGTCTAGTACTGAAGGTAATACCAATAAATTTAAGTGTTTGTTGACTTTGAGCTTGGTATTTTATTGTTGTAAACATACTTGTTATCTTTCTTCGTGTTTCTATTTAGAGTTCTTTTTAGACCTATTTAGAGAGAATACGATAATATACATTACATATCACGAAGTGAGTGTCACTTGTAATTTCTGTTTACATTTAATGATTAAATATTCGGTGTATGACATTTTATTTCATATAATTTTTTCGTCACAACCTAATAAATACTCAGATTGTATAATTTTTGTAAGTTACGGAAACTGATGTTTAACAGTTATTGGTGTCATCCTTTAAATATGCAGGGCCCAGCTTGACATTTTCCTTTATATTTAACTATATTGTACCAATCAGAAATATCTTTGAAAAAATATTAAGCTTAGAAACTGCCTGTACGTAAGTTTCTTAAAATAAATAATATTATTTATTGGCAGAATTTACAAACAAAACTCAGAGGGGAATAAATAGTTCATCCCTTTAAAAGTGACATCACAAACTATAACAATCTACGGATAATGACGTAATTAGTATCGTAGTCCACGAAACAGAGTACTTAACATAACTGTTTCCTTGACATCGTCTTCCGCCACTTCTTGGACTACTCTTATCTAATCAAAAAGTGAGATTTAACTGTCACTCTTGTAACGGATCAAAACTTTAATACAGCGAAAGGTAATTTTGTGTTAAAGTTATTCAGTACCTAATTGTATGTTCTCGTATTAAACATACTTACGTTACTTGCGTACAATATATTCAGCTGTATAGTTTTTATTGTAATTAAGGGTAAACAAATTTAAATACCGGAAAAGGAATTTTATGAAAGTCAGGATATATACTTTGGGCATGTAAAGTAAAGCCTGAATAAAATTGATTTAAAAAGTATTTTATTGAAGTCACAGAAAATATTACAAAGTAACGTGATATTGAAATTGGGAGATTATTAATTTAAAAATGGACTTTCAATTCTACGTTCAGTGTTTTTATCCTACACAAGAAAGCTTTATAATCATTTTGCCAATAGATGGCACTTTTTAACATTATCTTTATGAACAAGTGTGAAAGTGTTTTCTTATTGCAAAGCCAAATTGGGCTATCTGCTGAGTCCACCGAGGGGAATCGAACCCCTTTTTTTCCGTATGAATATTTTTGTTTAACATCTTATTTACTATAGATCTTGAATATCACAAATATACAATAATATTTATAATATAAACCACGATGAGCATCCAAATTTAACATTTACGAAAAATAAATCTTACATAATATTTTTTGTTTCTACTAAGAATTTAGTTTTAATAACCGATTGAATCCTGTCTTAATTATTTGTTAATGTGATAATATTCATTATATATCAAATATCACTTGTTATTTATGTTTACGCTTAAGGATAAAAAGTCCGAATATAATATTTTACTTGAAATTCCTTTTGAAATGTTATGTAAAATTCTAAACAAGTATTGTAAATACTCTATTAACCTCTAGAATTTATCATATTGGAAAGTTAAAGCGTAAAAACTTCTAACGTTAACTTCAAAAAAATTTTTTTTAAAGTAGAGGGCAGTACAAAGATTGACGCTTCACTCGATTATTAAAGAAGATTAAACAATATCAAGAACGTTAAATTTCTAATTCCTGTTCTTGTTTCTATAATAACATCATCTGTAAGAATCCTAATCAACCACTACGTTTTTTTCTTTTTTTTTAATTTCTTGCGAAACTAGCCGCCCCTAATTTTGAAGTTTTAGACAATAGGAAAGACAGCTTGTAAAAACACTCACCCTCATAACTAGTGAAATAAACCGGGTCTAGTCCAACAGTGGGACGTTCAGAATTGTGGTAATAATACAAGGACAAGTGTGTAGAATCGTCTTCCACCACCGACTTGAGATGAGTGTGTGAGAAAACTTCCATTAAAGTAAAGTTTTGTGTATTACATTATTTTTCGATTCCTTCCCCAACCTTTCCACATCAGTACACATATATCAAACTTTACAATGAAAGCCCATGTACAAAGATTTTTGAAAGACACCCTAAAAAATCCAAAACAACGGAAATCCGGTAACGTACACCCAGTGTCTATGAACAGTATATGATTAATTCCTATTTCAAATTTTATATAACGACATACCCGACACATTAAAACGGACCTTTTTTAATTGTCAGTCGTAAAACTGTTTATCGATCAAAAGATGAAAACATATAATTTATTTTAATGTACTTTTTCAAAATCATTAATACGTAATACATCAAGAAATCAACATATCCGTCGAAAGTTCAAAACATTTCTAGAACAAGAATTTAACAATAATTCCTATAATGTATTAGACGTCACAACCACACATGAATATTGTGTAGACTGATCATATGTCAACGAGGCAAGAACAATGAGTTCGTGGTTTCATAGTTCTAAGTAGAAGGCCTTGTACGGCTCTTACGCAAAAATATTAGAATTAGCAGTTGAGGAACTTTGTTTCTTAGTTCAGCTCAAAGTTTGATTTTAAAATTTTGTAATTTATAGTTGAGACGCTAATTTCTTTACATTACTTTAAAATGTCTGGCGTCACACTTTTTCACCAATAATTTAAGTCACTTCCTCATTCCCTTTCTTCAGTGTTTTTATTGTTATTTGAAACATTTATTTCCATCAACCCTAAGTTGGGTCTCTAAAGAGATTTTTTTCCAAGGATCAAATGGCTCAAAGACTAACGATTTTTGTGTGAAATCTACTTTTTAGTGTCAGTTTGTTGCCTCCAAATTCAATTCCTTCAGAATATAATAAAAACAACAACTCGTGTTCATACTTGCAATGTCTTGTGTTTTGCTTCACTGTTCTTGTACCCTGACTTGTTCTGTTCTTCTTTTCTTCTAGACACTTGTCAACATATTGTTGTTCTCTACTTGATGGTTATAAAAATTAGTTGAAATTTACCTTTAACTTGAGGTTGTGACCTCTAAAGTCTTTCATATTGAATAATGTTTGAGTTAATATTACCAAAAATAAAAATATCTTCACCATTTGTCCAGGAAGTGTACTTTGGTCATTCTCACCTTTTTTCGAGGATTACGAAAATTCTCTAGGATACACTTTTCAACTGAAATTGCTTCAATATTGATTCTCACAAGATTTTCTACTGTAGCCATATGAAATGAGTTGTGTAGTTGAGGTGTAGTTCTGTTTTCTGCAAAAATATTCCTGTTTCTTTAGGATAATTGACGAAGAAGCAGAAACATGATTTCTACTATCCAAGTCATTAAGTTTTGTAATGTTTTACTGTTGTCATTAAATACTGAAGTAAGGTTGAACACAAACGTTAAACTTACTATTTTTTAACTAGGTGAAACAAGGTTTTCAAACAGCTATTACAAAGTCTTCAAATAGTCCCCCATTGGACGATAAATCCGGAGTTTTATTGCCCACAGTGAAATCACCAGACAGGCTAATGTAGATTTGTTTTAACAACAGACAAATAAGGTCTTCAGATATTTATACCGTTCTGTCATATCGCAGAAATGAAACATTCTGGCGTCAAACTTTATTGTTAACAAACAAGAAACTCCTCAGAACCAGGGAATATGAGAAATATCACTACTTGATCTAAATATCTTTGTTATAATGTTAAAACCTAGATAACATTAATTTTGTACAACACATTTGGGTATAGTTTGGTTTTATACATTTTACACAGCTACAGAGAAATAATATTAAACACCTTTATTTAGAATACATATCTATTCAGCAGTTTTTTTATTTCAACCTCCTGTTATTTCGATAGAAAACATGTCAATTAATAAAATTGCTTAGAAAAGTTTTTCGTCAACGGGATCAGAACCATAAACTCTCGGATTTATAGTTCTGTGCAAGTTAACCAGAAGGCAAGTAATTATCAAATTATTTGTTAGAGCTATCTAATATTTACTTTTTTAAAAACCGGTTTCATAAAGTGTTTTAAACTGCTTGCCGACCTCTTATCATACACTCATATGACCATTCGAAATATTTTAAAATATTTTTTAGGCAATTTCTTGGTTTGTAAAAGGCTTCAAATTCATTTGCTTTTTTTTGAGAAACTGTTAACATTAAGAACTAATGATGTTAAGCTTCAGGTTTATATCCTTGTGTGGTCACAACAAACCATTGTCAGCTTTATGCTTAATAAAAAACAAACACAGGAATTATTTGTATATTTTATTGATAATGGAATTCTAGGTCAAAACTCTAGTATTCTCATTGACTTACTGTTGTCTTGAATTGGCAGTCAATCTGTAAACTAACCATCTATTTCTTCTCATTTTAATTTTTATATTATAGTTTCAACCACACTATTAAATAAATGTTTCATCAGTTCTTTTGTTAGTGCAAATAATTCATACAAACGCTATTCTTGCTCATACCCTTCAACTGCTTTATTTACTATTGTCAATTATGTGGAACGCCTTCTACATTTTTCATCTTAAAAATATCAATATATTTTAAGTTTTACATATTTTTCTTTTATAAATCACAAATCGTAGACTCTACATACCCAGTATATTAAATATCTAATTTTTTTTTGTATTTATAATAACATTTCAACAGCTGCTTCAGCAATTACCGCACAAGAAATATCCTGAAATGAAACTTTTTTATGTAATTTAAAATGCAACCAGGACAGGATAAAGTTTGTATTAGTCTGAAAAACTTTTTTTTTTTAACTATTCACTGTTGGAGAACAAATAATGATCGTACATTTCTAGTTCGACGTCTCTATCAATATTTAAAGCTGTTAAGATTGTGGCGAAGAAGTTCGTAACATAATTTATTTTCTTTTACGAACTGACGAAAAATGTAAAACAAATTTCTATTATGTTGTTCAAAATTTGGAGATTCGCGGATTTAAAATTTTTATTTTATGTGCTATTTTTAATAATATAAATACAAGTATACATGTAAGAACATTTAATAGTTTTCTCCACATTGTCTTTTATCTGACGGTCTGAACTAAACATCTGCTTCTAAATATCGCAGTCTAAGAAACAGTGTACAGTTTCTCTGATATTGCCCTCCGCCACTTCTTGGACTACTGTTATCAAACCAAGATGTGTAATTTAACTGTAACTCTTGTAGCGTACAAGAACCTTCATACTGCAAAGGGTAATTGTACGTTAAAGATATTCAATACATAATTGAATGTTGTTCAATTCCTTTGTTACTTGCGTACTATCTATTCAGCGGTATAGTTTTTAACGTAATAAAGGGTACACGAATTTAAACACTGGGTAGGGAATTTTAAGAAACTTAGAATTTCTACTTTACGCATGTTAACCAGATGGTCACGTAAAATAAAGCTCTAATAAAATGATTTTATTAAGTATTTTATTAGATTGAAGAGAAATTTTACAAAGTAACGTGACATTAAAACTGGGAGATTATAAATTTAAAGAATGGACATTTAATTCTATGTGTTTTTAACCTACATTAGAAAGATTTATATCAGTTTCCCAATATGCGTTACCTGTTTTTATGAACAAAGAAGAGAATAATATTTAATTAGTTTTGACTATAAAATACTCATCAGTTGAAAATGTTTTATCACGGTATCTCACCTAAATATTTATACAATATAATTTCCACACTGAAGATACCTAAGTATTTCAAAAACATTCATTTGATTCTTGGAAAGCCAATGCTTTTTTCTGAGGTTTACTTTGATGGTTCAATTTCTCTTGTAGCCACAGTTGACTTGTACAGCTACAAACTTCCCAAAAACCAAACAAAACGACTTGTTTTATTTGTTACTGTATTGATAATTCAGTATAAATATCTTCGTTCACTATCTGATTTACGGTAACTCTTGAAAATCAGAAATATACAATAATATTTATTACTTGAATCTTGTTGAGCATCTAAATTTAACATTTAGATACCGGAAAAATAAAATAAAACTTTCCTAATATTTTTGTTCATAGTATTGATTCAGTTTTATAACTGATTGAAACTGTTTTACTGAACTGTGAGTTATGTTCCTTGATTTGGAGAAAGTGATAATTTATATTATATATCACATTTCACTTTATATTTCTATACGATAAGTGATATAAAGTTCCATGTATAATATTATACTTAAAACTGCATTAAAATGCTTAATATAATCTACTATATGTTTTCATCACTTTATTAACCTCTAAAATGTACAATGTTGTGAAGTAAAAGCATAGGAAATTATTAGGGTTAAATCAAAAGTTGTGTTTGAAAGACAGAGGAGAGCACTGACAAAGAACTTTCACTCAATTGTTGAAGTAGCGAAAAAATACCTAGAACGTAAATTTTTTTTCTTTCTATCATTATTCCGACCATTATCATGCCTGACTAGTGGAAAAAAAATTGTTTTTGTTTTATTGTATCTCGTGTCAAGTAAGACGTTCTTAATTTTGCCACGTATCTCGCATTTCTGCTTCATCCTCCACCTCATTAGCCATCAAGACTCGATCAGAGCGATCAGATCTTTCATTTTGAGCTAACTTTATCTACGAGTATAATCGCCTTTTTATACTGGTGGAACTCAAACTGGCTCTTCATCGGTTGGCAGTTCATCGGTCGAACCTGATGATATAACCTACGAGATGATTCGCCATCTATTTCCTACTTCTTTTGCTATTATTTTGTTTTTTTTTTCTTCAGTGGCACCAGGGTATTGTCCTATCTTTCTCTAAGCACAAAATGTCTTCAAACTACAGTCCAATTGGTTTACCGAGCTGTCTCTGTTAGACCTTAGAGAGGATGGTTAATGTTCGTCTTATTTTGTTCCACGAATCAAACAACCTCCTCTCGCCCACAAAGTGTAGGTTCCAACGACAGCACTCCATCCTGGGCCACCTGCTTCAATTTGAAACGTCAATAAGAAAAGCCTTTATCATATGACAACATCTTGTTTTAACATTCTTTGATCTTTACAAGCTTATGATACTATAAAGATGTATGGCATTTTGAAAGACCTCTTCACCTCCGCCGATTGAACTGTCTTTACTGTATGGTTCGAAATTTCGATCCTTACCACAGCATTACATCTGAGGTTATATTTGCCTTCCCCTGTGGGTCGTGCTTTTTCAGAACAGACGATCTGCCATTGCTCATTTTGGCCTTCGTATACGGGCGCAGTTGGATGAATTGGGTTTGTCCTTAGATAACATTGCTGTATTCTCTGGTCAACCCATGCCACCCTGACTTATTACGATTAACAACGCTTTTCTTCACAGTCTTTAGCTTGTAAGACTTGCCGAGATGGCATTATATGTTCAAGACATTTTGTTTATTGTGATGTTTCTGCCACCTAGTGTTCACAGCTGAAATTCCTGAAGGAGGCTGTGAGAGCACAATACACAGAAGACAGCAAAAGCGGTCCTTATCTATATGATATATATATGTAGGAAAGTGTTGATGTTTCGGCTTTTATAACCTTGACATAATTATCTTCATTGTACACAGGATTTGTGTACTACATTTATTGAAATTTAACTATAACAAAAACTATATACTTGAATAGCCCGTACACAAAGAATATAAACATGGTAAAAAGAAGAACATACGATTATATGTTGAATAACTATAACTCGTTTGAACTTTGATACATTTGAAAAATTATTAGAAGTCATCTTAATATTGTTGTAAAGTCAGTCTGTTTACTATTGTGTATATAAACATTTATCTAAACTCGTGTAAAGACTATTATTATATAGAAATTATTGTTAAATGAGGGTTGGTTTTTAAATTTTACACGAACATACTACACTACAAAATACATTACACATAAATTGGTGTGAAATAATAAATTTGAAAATATTAGTAAGTTTTCAATTACTGAACCAAGGATAGTGGTACGTTTGATAATTGGTTGCTTGGGTACTGTGTTATTATTATACGAATAATAAGTTTCTTAGTTTGATTACATAGCATCTTACATGTAATTCTTTTAACGCCGGAACATAAACCTGAACTAATGTGTTTAGGTATTGGAAGCACTGCTAAAAACCCGGTTTAGATACCATTGTCAGCAGGTCCCAGGTAATCCATTGTACAGCTTTGTGCTAATTCCAAAACAAACCAACCAAACAAGTACAGGAAGTGGTGTGGTATTTTATTAAACGTCTCTCGCATAGAAGTATATACAATATAAGTATGGAAAGTATGGACCAGTTATTGCATACAAAAGATATTCTTACACTATGATATAACGACACATTTTTCTGGTGTCATTCTACTTAGAACCCTATACTGTTCACCTGTCTAAAAGTTGAACCATAATCTAAATTGTACAGCAGAGGAAGCAATTTAGTATTTTATTTTATATACCTAATGATGAAAGATAAATAGCAGTTTTAGAATGTAGTGATAAACCCCAGAAAACACATCTAGCTTTACACTTTCCCGTTAGGAGGCTATTTCAGGATGTATTAAGTTAAACTATCAATATAGCTGGACCTCGAACTTAAATTATTGGTAAATAATGGAAAATGATACTTGATTTTTTTAATGTATTACCTGGTAACTAAGTGTGTCCCAGACGAATTTTTTATACATAAATTATTTGTGTATATTCAGTATGTATGAACTGGGTGTCTGATGTTTGAATTAATTTTTCCTTATTTACGTGGTATTATCCATTCATCCCTTGTCACACAACTTCATTTCCACTTGCAGTTTCAAAGTTATTTCCACAACTACATGAGTCACGTTAACAGAAATGTTTTACTTGTAAAAACAAATAATCACTTACAGTTTGCTAATGGTTCTGTGTTTATCTCTCTGCATATCTATGTAATACTACAAATTGATTCTTGACGCCAGCTGTTACCAGAAGCATTCTGATTGGTTGTGATGTTCTTATAACTATGCATCTCATTAAAAATACAACTGTAATAGTTGAGTATCAGGATCATAGTTTAACTGTATATTTACACTCCAATAAAACGTTGTAGAAGTTGCTGATTGTGTGACGGTCCCTCGTGGTATTTCTTGTTAGGGCACTACGGATCCGTAATTATGGTTCGTTGTTTTGTTGCCATTATTCCCTGTGCCCGATATGGCAGTTTGTGTATGTTTTTTTTACACCGTTTACTGTAGCGTGTTAAGTCCGTGGACTTTGGTCGAGAGTTGTTTCGATCGTGGGTGGTGTAAGAGTGTTCCATTTGTGTGTGTGTTTGTGTGCTGCTACATCGTAGGTTGGTATGGCTATGGCCTTCCATTTGAACTCCGTTCATTCGCGCTCCATCCTACTAGTGGTGCCTGCGGCCTCGCTACCCTTAGCGGCAATTGACGACCTAAATACTACCGTGGGGGGTAGGCAAATAGAGTATCCACGACATCTTCGAAATGGGCAATATGTGGCAACGCTGGACAAAGGAGACTTTCCTTTTGGAGACCAGCGAGCGCCGTTGGAGCCGACCGTGCAAAACTTTAAATGAGTAAGCTCTCGGGGCGACCCCTTTTGAACTGTCCCACGACGTGTTTTTGTTTTCAGTTTACAATTTAACATTTCGCTACCTTCATGGTGACTTTACCGTTTTTCTATCTATTGTTAAACTTTCTGTATGTTTTGATTGATCGGTCGGGTATTGTTCTTGGTTGTTAGATATAAACTTTTTTATATCTTTCATGTTGAAAACATGAAGGATGAAAACATTTTAAATATCAAACAAAATTTATTGTTATAAATTGAAATTTTTGTCGTTCAAAAATCATACATTAAATGTCAAGCGGTTATTACAATGATTATTGTGTCCCTGTAATAGATCGTGAAACTGTTTCTACTGTAACTTCCTTCTTCCGTGCATAAAATTAAGTGTTGTTCTTATATATCTGTTGCTAGAAAGATATAGAATTCATAGGTTGTACTAACTTTTGAGGTTTTAATTTATACTTCGTTAAAAGTTTCATTTCACTAATTACATTAATATTGATATTAACAGATCGGAAAAATGAAAACTACAACAATTATACTTTTGATGTTTATAACACTGTTGGAAGCAACTCCAGGTTAGATCGTAAATTCTTTAAACCTGAATTCACACACACAGTTTATCTGTTATGATAGAAATTACAAGTTACGTTTTTCTTTACTTTTTCAAAACTTATTAAAATGTTTATTTCTTGTTTCTTATGGAGGTTTGTTACATAATATTTAATAAAAATAAAATAGTTTATAACAAATATGTGTATATACAAATTCAAATATTATCTACGTTTCTAATGAAAGAATGTAATAAAATAATATACTTCTGTTGAAGACTATATAATTTACAGCAATTCAACGTGAAAATTTAAATTATGTCATACAGCAACCTAGGATTACACAACCATGATCTTTATAACACCTTTCCTTATAACATTTAAAGTAAATATTTTAACTGAAATTCTCTTTGTTGCTACAACACTACGTTTCATTGGAGTGTAAATATACAATTAGACTATGATCCTTATACTCAACTATTATAGATGTATTTTAATGAGATGCTTATTTCCAGAAATATCACAACCAATCAATATGATTCTTATAACAGTTGACGTCAAGAATAAAATTACACTATCATAGAGATATGCAGAGAGACACACACTCAGCTAATACAAAACTGGGAGTGATTATTTGTTATTTACATGTAAAACATTTCTGTTAACGTATAGTTAACACGTAGTGATGTAGTGGTGGAAAAAATTTTTTAAACTGTAAGCGAAAATGAAGTTGTGTGATTAGTATCTACACCTCCGCCGATTGAACTATCTTTACTGTATGCTTCGAAATATCGATCTCTACCCCAGCATTACACCTGGGGTTGTATGTTTCTTACTCTGTGAGTCTTGCTTTTTCAGAACAGACGATCTGCCATTGCTCCTTTTGGCCTACGTATACGGGCGCAGTTGGAAGAATTGGGTCTGTCCTTGGATAACATTGCTGTATTCTCTGGTCAACTCAAGCCACCATGACTTATTACGATTAACAACGCTTTTCTTCACAGTCTTTAGCTGGTGGGACTTACGGAGATGGCATTATATGTTCAAGACATTTTGTTTATTGTAATGTTTCTGCTATCTGGTGTTTACAGCTGAAAAACCTGAAGGAGGCTGTGAGGGCACAATACACAGAAGACAGCAAAAGTGGTCACTTACCTATATGATATATGTGTAGGAAAGTGTTGATGTTTCAGCTTTTATAACCTTGACATAATTATCTTTAGTGTACACAGGATTTGTGTTCTACATTTATTGAAATTTAATTACGACAAAAACTACACAATTGAATAGTCTGTACTCAACTAGTATAAACAGGGTAAAAAACAAGAACATACGATTATATATTAAATAACTTTAACTCGTTTGAAATTTGATACATTTGAAAAATTATTAAAAGTCATCTTAATATTTTTGTAAAGTCAGTCTGTTATCTATTTATATATAAAAAACATTCACCTAAACTCGTGTAAAGACTATTATTATATAGAAATTATTCTTAAATGTGGGTTGCTTTTTAAATTTTACACTGACATATTACATTACAAAACACATTACACATAAATTGGTGTGAAATAAATTTGAAAAGATTAGTAAGTTTTCATTTACTGAACCAAGGATAGTGGTACGTACGTTTGACAATTGGTTTCTTGGGTACTGTATTATTATTATACGAATAATAAGTTTCTTAGTTTGATTACATAGCATCTTACATGTAATTGTGTTAACGCCGGAACTTGAAACTGAACAAACGTGTTTAAGTGTAGGAAACACTACTAAAATCCAGGTTTTGATACCATTGTGGGAAACACCAAGGAAATCCATTGTACAGCTTTGTGCTTAATTCCAAAACAAACCAACCAAACAAGTACAGGGAGTGGTTTGGTATTTTATTAAACGTCTCTCGTATTGAAGTCTATACAATATAAGTATGGACCAGTTATTACATGCAAAACATATTCTTACACTGTGATATAACGACATATTTTTCTGGTCTCATTCTATTTAGAACCCTATACTATTCAACTGTCTAAAAGTTGAACCATAGTCTAAATTGTACAGCAGAGGAAGCTATTTAGTATTTTATTTTATGTACCTAATGATGAAAGATAAATCGCAGTTTTAGAATGTAGTGATAAACCCCAGAAAACACATCTTGCTATACACTTTCCCGTTAGGAGGCTGTTTCAAGACGTATTGAGTTAAACTATCAATATAGCTGGACCTCGAACTTAAATTATTGATAAATAATGATTTTTTTATTTTTGAAATGTGTTACCTGGTAACTAGGTGTGTCCCAGACGAATTTTTTATACATAAATTATTTGTGTATATTCAGTATGTATGAACTGTGTGTCTGATGGTTGAATGAGTTTTTCCTTATTTACGTGGTATTATCCATTCATCCCTTATCACACAACTGCATTTCCACTCGCAGTTTCAAAGTTATTTTCACAACGACATGAGCTACGTTAACAGAAATGTTGTACATGTAAATAACAAATAATCACTTACAGTTTGCTATTGGTTCAGTGCGTGTCTCTTTACATATCCGTGTAATACTGCAATTTGATTCTTGACGTCAGCTGTAACTAGAAGCATTCTGATTGGTTGTGATGTTCTTATAACTGAGCATCTCATTAAAAATACAACTATAATAGTTGAGTATCAGGATCGTAGTTTAACTGAAAATTTACATTCCAATAAAATTTTGTGGAAGTTGTTGATTGTGTGACGGTCCCTCGTAGTATTTCTTGTTAGGGCACTTTGGATCCGTAATTGTGGTTCGTTGTTTTGTTGCCATCTTTCCCTGTGCCCGATATGGCAGTTTATGTATGTCTTTTTTTTTTTTACACCGTGTACTGTAGCGTGTTAAGGCTCTGGACTTTGGTCGAGTGTTGTTTCGCTCGTGGGTGGTGTAAGAGTGTTCCATTTGTGTGTGTGTTTGTGTGCTGTAACATTGTAGGTCCGTATGGCTATGACCTTCCGGGTGAACTCTCTTCATTCGCGCTCCATCGCATCAGTGGTGCCTGCGGCCTCGCTACCCTTAGCGGCAATTGACGACCTGAACACTACCGTGGGGGGAGGGCAAATAGAGTATCCACAACATCTTCGAAATGGGCAATATGTGGCAACGCTGGACAAAGGAGACTTTCCTTTTGGAGACCAGCGAGCGCCCTTGGAGCCGACCGGGCAAAACATTAAATGGGTAACTTTCGGGGCCCCCTTTTTGAACTTTTGGTTGTTAGATATAAACTTTTCTTAAGTTAAAAACATAAAGATTGTGAAAATTTTAAATATCAAACAAAATTTATTGTTATAAATTGAAATTTTTATCGTTAAAGAATTATACATCAGACGTCGAGCGGTTATTACAATGATTATTGTGTCCCTGTAATAGATCGTGAAACTGTTTCTACTATAACTTCCTTCTTCCGTGCATAAAATTAAGTGTTGTTTTGATTTATCTGTTGCTAGAAAGATATAGAATTTATGGGTTGTACTAACTTTTGAGGTTTTATTTTAAGCTTCGTTAAAAGTTACATTTCACCATTTACATTAATATTGATTTTAACAGATCGGAAAAAAGAAAACTACAACAATTATACTTTTGATATTTATAACACTGTTGGAAGCAACTCCAGGTGAGATAATAAATTCTTTAAACCTGAATTCACACACTCAGTATATCTGTTATGATAGAAATTATAAGTTACGTTTGTCTTTATTTTTTCAAAACCTATTACAATGTTTATTTCTTGTTTCTTATGGAGGTTTGTTCCTTAATATTTAATAAAAGTAAAATAGTTTATAAGAAATATGCGTATATACAAATTCAAATATTATCTACGTTTCTAATAAAATAATGTAATAAAATAATATACTTCTGTTAAAGACTATATAAGTTACAGCAATTAAACGTGAAAATTTAAGTTGATGCAAAATGGTTTTATGTATGATACAGCAATCTAGGATTACACAACCATGCTCTTTTATAGCATCTCTCCTAATAACATTTAATGTAAATATTTTAATTGAAATTCTCTTTGTTGCTACAACTGAATATAAAATTAAAAGTAAGAAATATTAACAATAAAATAACAGATTATTGTTTGAGATGTGTTTGTTGTTAAATAACGACTGTATAATATAACATTTACATTATTAGGACAGCTGCTAGGTGATAGATGTGTTGTGGACTTGTTTTTTATAACACATAATCTACAGCTGTAAAAACAATATACCGTAATTTATGCCATGTAAGACGCACTGTAACTTCTGTAAAAATACCTTAAATAATCCCCATACATCGTCCAAGACAAAAGTGATTGGTTAAGGCAAGAGGCTACCTTAATATCTACATAAATCTGCCTCTCATACACATCGTAATCTCATTACTTACCCGTTACAAGTAATTTCAATAGCATAAAACATTCAATTTAATTAGTATTGTCCATATACTGTGGAGTATATGATGTATGTACTAATTAGGTTAAAAATATTTAAGGCTGAATCAAGTTGTTACTGAACTTTTTTTTTCTTTTCTCAGAATTGTTTTTCCGAATTATTGTGCGTCTTATATGTTGTATCGTCCTACAAAGCGTAAAATACGGTAATTAGTATGCTAGCTAGCCAATAGAGATTACCTTAACATCTCTGTTCTGAGGATGTTATGTACCTTTGGTGAAGCAATTGAAAGTAGAGTTTTATACACGTAATCATGGTGTTACAATTAAATTTGATGAATAACATTATCTTAAAATATATCACTGAAATTTTACTTGATATACTATCATGAAAACAAAGTAGATTGGTTTAAAAATTAAAGATGGAAGGTTTTATTGACGAAATAAACAAATTAATGTAACTGTTAAATATGATCATATTTTCTGATGTGTTCTGTAACATCACTGGTTAAACTTGGAAATGACATAATGTTAAGAATTTTTTAAACATAATGTTTATTGGTTAGGTTTCACAAATAAATAAATAGTGACGAAAAACAAATTTTAAAATATTATCAGTAATATGTCTTCTAATGATGTGACTTTTCTTTTGTGAGAGAAGCTGTGGAGACTTGCCGAGAGGTCATCGTATGTATAGGATATTATACTTGCTGTGATGTTCCTCCTACCTGTTGTTGTTTTTCTGGTGTTCGACTTCGTCCTGGATTAGGAGATAGATTCGCTGGTGGAAAGTTGTGATAAAAGAGATGGGGAATAACACTGATAATACCAAAGTTTTCACTTGGAATGTCATTATCAATAAATATATACAATAGAAATAATTTATGTATTTTTTTATTAAGCACATAGCTGTCAATGGTGTTTTTGGGACCTCATGATGGATAGAAACTTGAATTCTAACATTATAAGTTCTCAGTTTTACCAGTTTCTCAATGGAGGTAAATGAATTTGAAGCCTCTTTTAAACCAAGTAGCTGTCTTTAAAAATATTTAGAATCATAACGTTAATGTACAATAAGAGATCGGCAAGCAGCTTGAAACACGTTTTGAAACCGAATATTTTAATAGTAAATATTAGTTAGCTTTTACAAATAATGTGATAATTACTTGCCTTCTGTCTAACTTCCTCAGAATTATATATTCGACAATTTATGGTTCGAATCCGTTGACAAAGAACCTTCTTATGTAATTTTGATTAATTGGCATGTTTTCTTTCAACATAAAGTGAGGTTGACTTCGAAATTGAAATGAAAAATTGCTGAATCGATAAGTATTCTAAATAAAAGTATTTAACATTATTTCTTAATAACTGAGTATTTGTTTGTTTTGGAATTTCGCACAAAGCTACTCGAGGGCTATCTGTGCTAGCCGTCCCTAATTTTGCAGTGTAAGACTAGAGGGAAGGCAGCTAGTCATCCCACCCACCGCCAACTCTTGGGCTACTCTTTTACCAACGAAAAGTGGGATTGACCGTAACTTATAACGCCCCCACGGCTGGAAGGGCGAGCATGTTTGGCGCGACTCGGGCGCGAACCCGCGACCCTCAGATTACGAAGCGCACGCCTTAACGCGCTAAGCCATGCCGGGCCTATAAGTGAGTAAAATAAATAAAATCAAACTATACCATATGTATTATACTTAATAAAGGTCATCTAGGATTTTAATATTATAACAAAGATGCCTAATTTACATGATGATATTTCTAATATTCACTGGTTCTGAAGAGTTTCTTGTCTTAACTCAAAAAAGTTGAACAACAGAATGTTTCATTTCTCTGATATCTCAGAACAGTATAAATATCTGAAGACTTTCTTTATTGTAAGAACAAAATCACATTGGTCAGCCTGCTGATTTCTTTGTTTGCAATAAAACACCGGATATTGTCGTCCCATGAGGAACTATTTGAAGACTTTGGTATAGCTGTTTTAAATAATAATAATAGCAGTTAAAACGTTTGTGTTTAACCATACTTTAACATATAACGACAATACTGAAACATAACGAAATTTAATGACTTGAAAATCACAAATCATGTTCTACTGCTGATGTCAGTTAAACAAAATATGCATAGACTTTCTGCACAAAACAGAACTACATTAAAGCTCCTCAACTCACTTAATGGAGTTACAGTGGAAAATATTGTGAGAATCAATATTGAAGTAATTTTACTGAAGCAGTTTATCGTAGAGCATTTACGTAATTCTTGGAAAAGGTGAGACTGTACAATGTACACTTCTTGGACAGATGGTGAAAAGGTTTTAAGTTTAGTTGACATCACCTCAAAGTTTATTGATTAACAGAAATTTTAGATGTCACAGACTTAAGTTAAAGACAAATTTAAACTAATTTTTAGATCATAATGTTAAGAATAACAACATGATGTCAAGTGTCTTGGCACAAGGAAAATCATCAAGTCCAGGTAGAAAAAAAGTGACGCAACACACGAGACAAAACGAGTATAAACATTTGTTGTTTTTATTATATTCTGAAAGAATTGAATTTTATGGCCACTAAATGAAAAAAAACTGGATTTCTCACCAAAGTTATTCGTCTTAGAGAAATTTGCTACTTAAGTGAAAAATCTCTTTAGAGACCTGACTTTTGGTAGAAGGAAAGAAATATTTTCAATAACAAAAACAAACACTGAAGAAAGGGAATGAGGAAGCCATTTAAATTATTTGTGAAAAAGTGTAACACCAGAAATTTAAAAAAATGTTTTAAACTTTTGAAAGATATCTTAATTTCACGCTTTACGTGACAATTTGATAACACTCCCACAGTATAAATCCTAAGTTTCAGGATTTAAATACAATAACTACCTAAACTTACCTCTATACCATAGGGGTTTATGTGAAGACATTGAATTAGCTGTTTTAGAAGTTAGCTTCATGAATTACGAAGACAATATTAAAAGTAAAACAATTGTGTTCAACCTTACCTTAACACTTAACGACAATAGCAAAACTTAATGACTTGAAAATCATAAAGGTTTGGATGAAGACAAAATAATTTTGATATAACGTTTTCTATTTATGGGAAAAAACACTAAAGCTATTTTCTACCGTCCCTAATATTTAATTCCTGATCACAGACAATAAAGCCAGTCAGTAGCACCTTATCATCCAGAATTCATACTAAACGATTCACGAGGAACAAGAAATGTACGATCTTTATTTGTTCTCCCACAGTGGAGAGTTTCTTTAATTTAAATGAAAACCTTTCGCAGTCCTGGTTACACTTTAACTTGTATAAAAAAACGTTTTTCTTCCGGATATTATTAGCATATTTCTTGTACGATAAGTGGTGAATTAGATCTTGAAATGCTTTTAAAAATATAAAAGAAATTTAAATATATAATGTGATATATATGAATAGCCTCCGATATGTCTTTTATGAAAGGAGAGATATGTAAAATTTAAAATACAATGATATGTATATTATGAAAAATGTAGAAGACATTCGACCCGTTGACAACATAACTGGCAAACTCCCAAGAAAAGAAAGTAGAGGAATGATAGTCAAAAGCCATGGTTGAAACACCTGTGTTCTAAATGATGTGTCAGGAAATAAAACAATATGTTGAATAAAACAGATGAAAAATATTTAAACCAAATAATTAAAATACTTGTAAATAAAACAGTCGAATTGTATAAGTAAGATAAGCGTTTAAATGCGCTATTTGGACCAATTCAAGGACTGATTAAACATTTATCAAAAAGTGTGGTTCAAACTGTTGGATAAAATTTAAAATTAGAAGAAAGAGATGTTTAGGTTACACATTGACTGCCGATTTAAGACAACAGTGGGTGATATAAAAAGGTGTTGGACAGCGAACAATTTCACTGAACGATTGTTCATTCCATTCATTAATACCTTTTAATCCACTTGGAATTAGGAAACAGTAACTGATATGACGAAAAATATCGGACAACGTCACTCTTCCCTAATACGAATAACATTGTAATTGTTTGTCATTCACAATGTAGTGACAGTCAAGAAGTCTTTTGATTCAAAAACATGGTTTCGATATCTTTTATTGGCAAGCAAGAACAAAAATTTCATAAAGTGTCTAATTTTTTATAATTTACAGAGTGCAGTTAATGTTTTATATTCTTTAAGTAATATTAATTTTCAACAACCTTTAGATTGATATGAGAGAATGTTATATGGAATTTAATTCTGCTTAAATAACTTGCGCAAATCTTTTTGACCGTGCTGCCCTCTACCCTTCATTACAATACTTATTGTGAGTCCAGTAATTTCCAATACTTCCATGGATAGTAAAATCTGGAATTGTCTAATTATTAATTACTGACAAAAAGTTTTTAATGTATATGAAATAAAGTATTACCACGAAATACGGTATTATTAAATATAAACAGACATAGCAAGTGACACGTGGTAGGCAAGTAATCATCTGTTTCATGATGGTGTCTATTTTTATGTCAGTTCTATGTGGTAATTTTTATTGAATTGTCTGTTTATACAAAGAGTTTCTAAGGTTGGAACATTTCTGTGACCTCTCAGTGTGGATTCCTGTACGTGGTGAGGGGTCCTCCCAGAGAATGTTCTGTTTTTTAGTTTATCTCCTCAGGGATCCATACATCCACCACACGTGTTTGCTGAAGGTGGTGACACGTGAAGGGGAGGAGAGGATCCTGGATGTTGAGGGGTCTAATCCTAACACAAAACCTTTGACTGGAATTAATGCAGACAGGCGGCTTTAGTGTGGCCATCTTGGCTCAATTGGCTGCTCTATTTGGGCTAGCGTTAATGAAGTAGCAGTGTTATGTGTTCTCAACAGGTTTTGTGGACATTGTATTTGATGGTGGTGTTTAGGTATAGTGTTCACGAAACCGTGGCATTCTTTTTAGTGTCTTTGTTTGAAATTGTACTGCTTTTCATAGTGTGGCTACATGGTAGGGGGTTAATGGGCACCAAAACTTCTGTTTTTATTATGTCTCACTTTATTATTCAGAAGGAACCAGAGAGACTTGATGGCTCTCTAGAGTCAGTCCAAAATCTTTTCTGTAGGTACGTATTGGTAGAAACATCCACATGTAAACACAGCGAACTCCTTTTAGAGTCAAAGGCGATTGAAGATATACCTATAGAGATCACACCACATGCTACTTTGAATTCGTCAAGAGTAGATATTGTTGAGAGGCATTTGAAGAATATCCTCGAATCTGAGATTCTCACTGGTTTTTCTACTTACAGAGTTTCTGCAGTTAGGTGAATCACCATTCGCAAAGATAGAATTACGATGCCCACAGATGTCCTCATTTTAACATTTACATAACTGCGTCCACTTGTCACCATCTAGGAAGGTTGCCTTAATTGCAAGTTACAGGAATACATTCCCAACACTCTCAAATGTTTCTGGTGTCATTGGTTCTGTCACTCAATGACATCATGTTTTGATTTCTTGATGTGTGGGTTTTGCGGTAGCAAGGACCACAATGCCTATGAGTGTTAAACGGATCTTCATTGCGTCATTTATAATGGCTTTCACACATCCTATATTCCTTCTGCCCGAAATGGTTGGAAGAAAATGAGGTTTAGCATTTGAAAACGATTCAAAACATAACTTACCCTGATGGTCGAAAATTGCTGCCCAGCATTTAATCTCGCTCGTAAACTGCTGCACTTCGTTTCACTACCACACTGATAGTGCAGACGGATCTCTTTGTGCTTTGAAAATAATCGTTCTCAAACTATATGAAGAATCTTTGGACCTCCATGGTTAAAAAACGTGATGAATTTTCGAAACCACCCATCTTGTTCATGACAGTCATTCTGGCAAGCCCAATATCCACTTCATTTGGTTCCGGTATATCCTCTTCCAACGAAAAGACTTCCCCAATCTGCCCAGGACAGGATCCATGGTAGTCCACAGACCTCCCTCGAATAAATAAAATGAAAAAAAACGACGTGTCGTAAACAGAAGGATTCTCTACACAATTCGCATACAGATAATTAAAATATGATCACTTTGAAACAACTATTAACTTTTGAAAAAATACATAAACTTGCGTTACGACTATCATTATATAGAAAGTATTGTTAAATTTGGATTGGTTGTAATAGCTTTCTAAATTTTACACGGATACATTACACATAAATAAGTGTGAAATAGTACATTTTAAAAGATCACTTAGTTCTCATTTACTGAACCAAGGATAGTGTTATGTCTGACAGTTAGTAGCCTGTGTACTGTATTATCATTATACGGATAATTAGTTTTTTACTTTTATTATATTGCAAGTTTCATGTAATTGTCTTAACGCCGGAACTTAAAATCAAACCAACGTGTTAAATTACAGAAAGCACCGCCAAAAATCGGGTTTCGACACCCATGGTAGTCAGAGTACAGCTAGTCCATTGTATAGTTTTGTGCTTAATTAAAAACAACAACAAATAAACAAGGACAGGATGTCATTTGGTATTTTATTAAACGTCTCTCATACAGAAGTATCAACAGTATTATTATGGACCATTTATTGTACACAAAACGTATTTTTACATTTTGGTGACACGGCATGGCCAAGCGTGTTAAGGCGTGCGACTCGTATTCTGAGGGTCGCGGGTTCGCATCCCCGTCAGCCGTGGGGGCGTTATAATGCGGCGGTCAATCCCACTATTTGTTGGCGGTGGGTGGTAATGACTAGCTGCCTTCCCTCTAGTCTTACACTACTAAATTAGGGACGACTAGCAGAGATAGTCCTCGAGTAGCATTGTGCGAAATTAAAAAAAACAAACTTACACTGTGATATAACGATGTGTTTTTCTGGTGTTAGGCTGTTTATATCCTATACTGTTGAACTGTATAAAAATTGGAACTATAATCAGAATCTAAATTGTAAAGAAAAAGAAGTCGTTTAGTGTTTGATTTTATGTATTTAATGATGAAAAATGTATAGTAGTGTTGCGGTGTAATTGTTACAACAGAAAACACATATACTTTATTAACTAACCATAAAAATTCCCTTTAGGAGGCTATTTAAGAATATTTACAGTTGAACTGTCAATAAAGCTGGACTTTGAAATTAACCATCACAAATAATTAGGTAAGAGTTCAACATGTTTGAAGCTGTAAAGCCTTAGGAACTAGTAGGAATGACTTCTGTCATGTGAAAAACAGGAGTATGTCGTGACACAGGACCAAGAGTATTTATACCGTCCAGGTATGACCAGGTTGTTAGTGAGCTCAAATCGAATTTTTTCGGTCAAGAAATCGAATCCCCGTTTCATAGAACGTGCGGCCCTTTTCAGCCACAGAGTCGTTATATGATTCGGTTTATTGTGCACTTTGTATGTAAAAAGATCACCAACAGTGTGCGATGGACGGTGATTACTATCTGCCTTCCTTCTGATCTCATACAAGTAATATAGGGATGGCTAACACATGAAAATGATCACTGACTCGTGAGTTATTGTCAACCATTCATGAAAAGTGGGGAAATAATGAAGAGGAGCAAATTATGAGATGAAATGAAGTAAAGCAAGTAAATGAATTAAAGTAATGATCAGAGAGCATACGCTCTACTGAAACACACCTAACATTAATATTAGCACTTCCCTAGAGGAGATTACGTTCATCAAATTCTCCCAGAATTAAAAAGAGAGACGGCAACTGTTCAATTAGGCATAAAGGTCCACTTAAACACAGGCCTGTCCTGGCGACAGAGAGAGAAAACAAACAGTGATGGTACAACCCAAGGAAACTCTGACGGCTATGGCCTTCAAGGATGTGTCGTGTGAAAAGGATTTGGAGGAAACATGCTGGTCAGCCAACAGTGTAACACCTCCATGCACTAGTCCATCACACAACCTGTCATTTATGCACAAAGAAAACTGCCAAAGGGCGGCTATATCGGCAGGTTTCAGAAATGTTTTCTCTAAGGAAACACATACAGGATGGTACAAAGCAATCAGTGCTTTTGTGTCACCCAGATTAGAATGTAAAACTCGACAGTTCCATTGTATCAAAGTGCCCATTTTTATTTATTTGTAGGCGAATTGGGTAGAGAGCCCTTCAGTTTACGAATGCGTCTCTATTTTCCTTTTTCGATTGAGATCTGTCGATCTCCATGGATCCTGTTCTGGGTCGATTATCAGGTCTTTGTTGTTGGAATAGGATTCCAGCGACTGAGGACGTGAACGAATGAATGTTTTGCATGTTGAGGAGGGAGAAGAAGACGTTCTCGGAACTAAAGGAAATAGATCTTGGGGTTTCTTTGAATGAATGTTTGCGACAGAGATGGGTGTTGCTGTTGATTCATCATCTTTTTGAACCATGAAGGTCAAAAGAATTTTCCTATTGTTTGAGAACGATTCTTTTGGAGGCACAGAGAGATCAGTTTGCACTCCACTCCAGCTATAGTTGTGAAAGGAAGTGCAGCAGCACAAGTCAGAGATGAAGTGGTGGGTAGGAATTTTCGATTCTTAGCGTACGAAATGTTTTGAATCATTTACAAGCGCTGCAACTCTTTTTCCTCCAACCATTTAGGACAACAATGAAATTAGATTGGGTAAAAGCCATTGGTTTGAAGAAATGAGTGTCAATTTCACACTCATAGGCATCGTGATCCTTGCAACCAAACGAGCACAGTCAAGGAACCATGACATGATGTATTCGAGTAACCGAATCGGTGACAGTGGAAACAACTGAGATGGTTTATAATATATAGTAGTATCTTTCAATTAAGATAACCTGCCTTGGTTGTGTCAGGTGTACACAGTGATGTAAAAGTTAAAAAGAGGACATTGGTCGGCATTATAATTCCATCCTTGCGAGTGGAGATACGCCTCACTGCAGAAACTACTTGGGTGGAGAAACCAGCGAGAATCTCTGACTCGGGATGTTTTTCAAATTTCTCTCAACAATAACTCCTTGTGACGTATTCAAAGTAGCACGGAACCTCAATATTTATATCCCTAATTGCCTTTCAATGTTAGAGATGTGGATATTACCACCAACATGTCAACAGAACGAAGCTTTTTGATTGACTTTGGAGAGCCAGCAAGTTCCTCTAGTCCTTCTAAATGAAAAAGGGAGAATTTGCTCTAAAGGATCGTATGAGGGAGAATGTAATGTAAGAAAATAAGATACAGGTGTTACAGATGTTGAAGTTTGCTGCTAACAATCTTCAAGACATGGTCATTTACCAATCGACTTTTTCTTCAATATTTATTGAATTTATATTTGCAGGATGCATAATAAAAATAATTTTCGGTGCTCACTGACTCCAACCATTATGTATCTATGAGGAGGCGCAGTACAATACCAAACAAGGACACTGCAGCAACGTCATGGATTCGTGAACACTATGACCAAACTACAGCATCACGTACAATGTGCACAATACCTGTTGAAGACATCCAACAGTGGTCCTTGGTTAACTCCAGCCCAAGTGGACAAGCCGATTGACCCTAAAGGGGCCAACCCAAAGCCGCCCGTCAACATGAATTCAAGGCCAAAGTGATGAACTAAGGCTGGATCCCTCAACCGCCAGAATTCTGTCCTCCCCTTCACGTGTCACCACGCCCAGTAAACACATGGGTAGCAGGTTATATCCTGAAGGAGGTAAACTGAAACAACAGAACCTTCCCAGGGAAATTCACTCAACACGTACAGGAATGCACATCCAGGGGTCGCTGAAATGTTTGAACCTTAGAAACTCTTTATACAATCAGAAAACTGAATAAAAACTGCAACTAAGGACTGACATAAATAATTGATGATTATTTTCTTATCACTTGCTATTTGCTATGTATGTTTGTAATTATTAATTCAGTATTTCGTGTATAATATTTTATTTAATATAATTTAATTTTTTTCGTGACTACTTAATAAATAGTCTTTTACAGATTTTACAGTCTTGGGAAGTATTGAAAATTACAAGACTCACAGTGAGTATTCTATTAAATAGTAGAGGTCAGCACAGTAAAAATGTTATTTTGCAAATACTGAAGCGGAATTAAATTCCCTAGAACATTGTCTCCTATTAATCTATAGGTTATTGAAAATTAAAATTATACAGTTAAATGCTTAAAGAATATAAATCATTACCTGTAATGTATTAATTACAGGAATTAAATAATTTGTGAAATTAATTTTAGTTGTTGCTGTACTCAGAATGGATATCGAATCCATGTTTTCAGAACTGAAACAAGTTAATAGTTCAATTGTCTTGAAAAGACTTCTTGACTGTCGCCGGATTGTTAATGACAAACAATCACAATGTTATACGTAGTAAGAAAGAGTGAAAGTCATCCGACATTTTTAATCATATCATTTACGGTTTCCTTAACTCCAAGTGGATTAAACAGGTCCTAATAAATGAATCAATGATCGTTCTATGAAATGGTTCACTGTCTAACACCTACCTATATGACCCACCGTTGTCTTAAATCGGCAGCCAATGTTTAAACTAACCATCTCTTTCTTCTAATTTTAATTTTTATCCTAAACTTTGAACCACAATTGTGAATAAATGTTTCATTAGTTCTTGCTTTAGTCCAAAGAATGCTTATAAACACTTATCTTATTTATACGATTCGATTGATTTATTTATACTTATTTTAATTATTCCTGTAAATGTTCTTCCTTTGTTTTGCCCGGCATTTCGAGTCGCGCGTAAGGCGCACGACTCGTAATCCGAGAGTCGCGGGTTTGGGCCCGCGTCGCGCTGAACATGCTCGCCCTCCCAGCCGTGGCGGCGTTATAATGTTGCGGTTAATCCCACTTTTCGTTGGTAAAAGAGTAGCCCAAGAGTTGGTGGTGGGTGATGATGACTAGCTGCTTTCCCACTAGTATTACACTGCTAAATTAGGGACGGCTACCACAGATAGCCCTCGAGCAGCTTTGTGCGAAATTCCAAAACAAACAAACAAAATCTTCCTATGTCTTGTTCAACATATTGTTTTTCTTCCTTGTATATTATTTAAAACACATGTGTTTCAACACTTGACTTTTCACTATCACTCCTGTACTTTCTTTTCTGGCAGTTTGCCAGTACTGTTTTCAACAGGTCGAGTGTCTTCTACATTTTTCATATTACAAATATCATTATATTTTAAGTTTTACTTATCTTTTCTTTCATAAATCAGAAACCAGAGACTCTTCATATCAAGCACATTAAATATTTAAACTGTATTGCCCACTGATCTTTTTAATCTTGTTAAATATGACTTTTGAACTGGTGGTAGAAGAGATGCTGGTCGTGAACTTAATTAAAGTTTCCTTCTTACTTCAAAGTCTTACCAGCCAAGCATGTGCACCGACCTGCTGTGAAGCGATGCGGTTCGAATATGTGGGATACGTATGAAAAATATCTCAAACCTGTTTTTGAGCCTTCCATACCATGGGACAGGAAGCGGTAAAAAAAAAAAAAACAGGATAAAACTGACATAAAGATAGACATCTTCATGGAACTGATGATTACTTTGCTATCACGTATCACTTGCTGTATATATTTATATTTAATACAGTATTATATTAAAGGGTAGAAGACAGCACAATCAATAAGCTTTATGCAAGTGCTGAACAAAATTAAATTCCATAGAACATTTTTTCATATTAATCTAAAGGTTATTGAAAATTAAAATTATACAGTTAATTACCTAAAGATTATAAAAAATAACTGTACTCAATAAATTAGAAATAATTTAGATACATTATGATATAAAAATTTTTCTTGCTGTGCCTAATATTGATATCGAATCAATGTTTTTAGAACTGAACAGAGTTCATAATTTCATTGTTTTCAAAAGACTTCTTAACTATCACCGGATTGCGAATCAGAAACAGTCACAATATTATACGTTTTAGGGAAGAGTGAACGTTGTCCGACATAATCAGTGATGTCGAGAAACCCACTTGTTGAGAAATTTATATGCAAAAACGGCTCGTTTGGGTTGAGAAAATATTTTACATAGAAGAGCGAACAACGTTTCGACCTTCTTCGGTCATCGTCAGGTTCAAAAATGGAAACCAGATTCAAAGAACATAAAAAGTCACCTTCACACGTTTTCGAACATTGCAAGTCAAATAAACACAACCATAGAAAACACTCAAATACTAAATAAAGAAACAAACATAAACAAACGCAAAATTAAAGAAGCCTTACTCATACAACAACTTAAACCCAAAATAAACCAATATAAAGGAACGCCTTTATACCTATATTAATATAAATAAAATTATATATTCAAACATCTAATACCGCCCTCTACATTTCGACACACAGTTACACAACCCCTTTCAAACATGTGGTCAGCTTCCGGTCAGTTACCTCTTTCTTTGTGAACCTGACGATGACCGAAGAAGGTCGAAACGTTGTTCGCTCTTCTATGTAAAATATTTTCTCAACCCAAACGAGCCGTTTTTGCATACAAAGTTGTCCGACATATTTAGTTATATCATTTACTGTTTCCTTAATTCCGAGTGGATTAAACAAGTGCTTATCAGTGGAAACAGTGACCGTTTTGTGAAATGGTTCGCTGTCTGACACCTTTCTATATGATCCACTGTCTTCTAACTCCGCTGACCGTCCTTAAATTAACAGTATCAGACTAGAAGGAAGAAAGTTATTCCTCACCCCTCACCGCCAACTCTTGACCCACTCCTTTATAAGTGAATAGTTCCATTGACCATTACATTACATGAAAGAGCAAGCATGCTTAATGCGACGGAAATTCGAACCTGCGACTCTGAGATTACAATTCAAACGCATTCACCCACCTGGCCATGCTAAGCCTTATATATAAAGTGCAAAGGGTATTTGTTTTTGGGAAGGCAGCTAGTCATCACCACCCACAGCCAGCTCTTGTTCTACTTTTTTAAAAACGAATTGTGGGTTTGACCATCACATTATAACGCCCCCATGGCTGAAAGGTTTGGCGCGACGGGCATGCGTACCCGCGACCCTCAGATGACGAGTCGCACGCCTTAACACGCTTGGCCATGCTAGGCCTCCAAGATGTCCAAGAGATTGTAGTGAACAGCCACATCATGCATGAAATATTTATATGTGTTGATATGTTCACCAGCTGCTTTAGGGGAGAAAAAGGTTACACGTTTAGATGAATTTAATACTGGCAGACTGCTGATAAGTTCAATAGACCATAGTGAGCAGATATATGATGAAACAACAACAACATCAGAGAGAAATGTCCACTTCTGTAAAATACCTGGTTTGTAGACTCTAGTGGACATATTATTCAATATAATATCGTGAATTGTAATTAATTTTTGATAAAATAAAAACAAGTATACATGTAAATAATTTTAAAAATATCTTATTTGCTATCCAACATCGGTTCTTCATCTGAAGAATACTTTATACATCACAAATAAAGTGTCACTTATTATTATTTCTGTTGATAATTAATAATTCAACAGTCGGTGTATAATATTTTATTCCATGAAATTAAAATATTTCTTTCTCAACAACTTAATTAATAAATACTCAGTTTCTGATATTGCAATTTTCTGAAGTATTGGAAATTCATGTGGTCAAAGTTAATACTGTTTTTAAAGCGTAGAGGGCAGCATAATCGGAGATGATTTATGGAAGTCTTAAAGCAATATTGAAATCCATAGAACATTGTCTGATTTTAATTTATAATTACAATTATACATATGAAATCTTAAAGAATGTAAGTAATTAGCTTTACTCAATAATTATTATATTTTATGAAGTTAATTTTTGTTATTGCTGTGTCAGCTATAAATATCAGAAAGAGGGTTTCAGAAAACTAAAGCGTTCAGAATTTGACTGTTTTCAAAAGACTTTTTGACTATTACAAGATTGTGAATGACAAACTGTTACAATGTTATATATATTCATATTAAGGAAGAGAGAACATCGTCACACAGTTTCCATGATAGCAGTTAGAGTTTTCTTAATTTCGAGTGGATTATATAGGTCCCAAAAATTGCAATCAACGATCGTTCTATGAAATAATTAGATGTCTAACACCTTTTTATATGGTCCACTGTTCACTTGAATTGGCAGTCGGTGCGTTAACTAAATATATCTTTTTTTCTAAATTTTAATTTCTTTCTACAATTTCAACAACACTGATAAGTTTCATTAATTCTCGTGTTATTTCAAATAATGTACAAAAGCGTTCATATATCTCATACGATTCTATTGTTTTGTTTATACGTATGTTAATTATTGAGTATAATTATACTACGTTTCTTTTGTTCAATATGATATTTTACTTCCTGGTACGTATTTGAAACACAGGTGTTTCAAATCTTGGCTGTACACAATTACACTTGTTCTGTGTATTATTGGAAGTTTGCCAGTAATGTCTTCATCGTTTCGAACGTCTTATACACTTTACCTACAATAAATATTTTTATATATTCAGTTTTACATCTCTTTCCTTTCGTATTTCACAAAACAAAGTCTCCCCATATCCAGCACATTAAAAATACAATTTTTTTATGTTTCTAATGATATTTCAAAACCTGCCTAACCACACATCCTACAAAAAACGCGTGTATAGAATTTAAATGTGAATCCAGGACCAGAAAAGTTTGACTTGGTTTAGAGAAACTTTTACTTTTTTTAATCAAGACAACTTTCCGGCTGATTTGATGAACAAATTAACTAAATATACTTCACTATTTAACTTACAAGGTTAGATACATCAAAATGTCAGGGTTACAAAAAAGTTGCTAGCTCTAGTGACGACAAGTTTTATTGTCGACTAATCATGAAAATATTTCGTAACTGTTTTGTGAAAATATCATTCTATTACGTTATCTTTACGTGTATCAAACATTACACTTACACGAAGTTTAATTTACCTTCCTGTCAGAAATAAATTGAAAGATTAAATCATGTAGTTGTTTTAAAAGAACAGGCCCACTTTAAGAGACCTGTATCTAAAATGTACAATATAATTTTATAAGTATATATATATATATATAAATACATAAATACATATATATATATAAATGTGGAAAGAGTACAGACTTTTAACGTTTCGTTAACTGTTTGATTTGTATTATTTATTTCTCTATCGATAATAAATTCAGTATGAATATTTTTGTTTACCATCTCATTTACTGTAGGTCTTAAATATCAGAAATACGAGTTTATAATAATGTCTATTGTATAAACCATGATAAGCTTCTGAATTTAACATTTACCCAAAATAAAAGTATCGTAATATATTTTATGTTCCTATTGATGATTTAGTTTAATGTACTAATTAAATCCCGTCTTAATTACGGGTTAGTTATATTCCTCAATCTCCGGAATGTGATAATTTGCACGATATATCATGTGTCATTTGTTATTTTTGTTTACGCTTAATGAAAGAGAATTAGGTGTATGATATTTTACTTTGGAAATGTTTGGTAAACATCTAATATATCTTTATTAACCCCTAGAATTTACTACCTTGTAAAGTTAAAGCATCGGAAGTTATCAGAGTTACTTCAAATATTGTGTTTGAAAGAACAGTACAGTGACAAGTGATTCAGTCAATCATCGAAGTAGATAAAACACACTTATAACATAAAATTACTTATTACTGTTCTGGTTTCTATATTTATTCCAACTATAAGGGATCTTGACTTGTCATACAATTCGTTTTTTGTTTTGTTAAATTTCATGCGAAAATAACAATCTTTAATTTTGAAGTGTCAAAATAGAGAGACGGCAGCTTATTAAAACCGTCTACCATCAACTATTAAGCTACTCTTTAAGGACTAATCTTAGAGCTGACCGTTACTTTACAATGTCCCTGAGGAGGTAAATTGGTGAACATATTCAACGATGTGTTTCTTTCCAACGACTGCCAGTTGAGTGTGTTAACCATCAGAACACATCGGGTCTAGTGCAACCATGTGACATTCATAACCTATGGTAATAATACAAAGACGTCGTCCCATATATAAATATCGTATGGACATATTTACGTTAACAACACAAGAACCACGAATTCACAGGTTTCATAGTCCTAAGTGCAATTAGCAGAAGGCCTAGTGCAGCACTGAATCAAGAATATTATAAATAACATTTGAGACACTTTTTTCTTAGTTAAACTCAATTTTCATTTAACCGGGATTTCAGTACAATCTGTGAAATAAGGAGACAGAGTAATGTGATTTTGATTTTGCAACAAACAAATAAAGTCTTCAAATATTTATACAGTTGAGTGATATCGGTGAAATGAAACATTCTGTCAATCAACTTAATTATTACAACATAAGAAACTCTTAAGAACCAGTGAATATTAGAAATATCACTACGTGATTTAGACATATTTGTTAGAATATTAGAATCTTTGATAACCTTAATTGTGTATAACACATATGGCTATAGTTTGATTTCATTTATTTTAGTCATAAAGGGTATTTTTTGGGTGTTTTTCTTATGGCAAAGCCACGAAGGGCTATCTGCTCAGCCCACCGAGGGGAATCGAACCCCTGATTTTAGCGTTGTAAATCCGGAGACATACCGCTGTACTAGCGGTGGGCTAGTCATAAACAAATAAATTTTAACACCTTTATTTGGAATACATATCGATTTAACAATTCTTATTTCAACCTTGACGTCAGCATCAGGTTAAGTCGAAACAAAATAATGCAAATAATCAAAGTTGCATCGGAAAGTTTTTCGTCAACGGGACCCGAACCATAAACTCTCCGAATTATAGCTTGTGCAAGCTAATCAGAAGGCAAGAAATTATCAAATTATTTTTAAAGCTATTTAATATCTATTATCAAAATATGAGGTTTCATAAAGTGTTTTAAACTGCCTGCAGATTTCTTATTATACACTTATGTGATGATTTTAAATATTTTTAAAGACGACTACTTGGTTTATAAGAGGATTCAAATTCATTTACCTTCGTTGAGAAACAAGTAAAATTGAGAACATATAATGTTAGAATTCAGGTTTTTATCCATCATGAGGTCCTTAAAACTCCATTGTCAACTTTGAGCTTACTAAAAAACAAACATAGGAAAAATTTATATTATATATGTTTATTGATAATGACATTCCAAGTGAAAACTCTGGTATTCTCAGTGTTTTTCGCCATTTCTTTTGTCACATCATCCACACCAGTTAATCTATTTCCTAATTTACCATTAAGTCAATGACCAAAAAAACAATAATATTCAGGATGAATATCACGGCAAGTATAATATCCTGAAAATACGTTGCCTCCTCAGCAAGTCTTCGCGGCTTCGCTCACAAAAGAAAAATCACATCATTAGAAGAAGTGTTACTGGGGATTCTTTTTCGCCCGCATTTTAATGGCACCATTCTCGCTCACACAGGGTTGTATGCTTTGATCATGTTACCGGGGTTCATAAGATTTGGCTTGTTAATGTCTACCCACTTGTTCAGTCTGGGGAGATTGATTCTTTTTTCTTGGGCTGCAATTCATTGGGTTTGGGATGCCCTGTTTTACATGTCTGACCACATGGCTCTGCTCACTACATTCCAGGACATTGTCACCGTTTATTGCGGCCCTTGTCTCTAGTGACTCAACGAGTCATTCCTTGCTGAAGATGAGGTTGGAGACGAATTGATTGCCTTGGTTTGGGAACCTTGTTCTGTCTGGTCCGTCAACGGTTCCTGGCGAGTGGGTTTCAACGAAGCCTGTGCCTCCTTGTTGAGGCAGACAAGCATACGACATTTGCGAGTTCGTCGTCTGGCCTTGCAAGGCAAGTAGGACATCTTAACTGTCTTGCTCAGAGGCAGGCCGACGGATCACTAGGTCCTCTTGGACATTGAGAACCTTCACAAGGATATAGAATTAAAGCATTTCAATCTATTCCGTGTGGTGAGCGTTTCCAGTTTGATGAAATCTCTCAATCCCAGAAATGTTACGCGAGTTCCTCTTTTCAAGGCACGGGAGATGGCGAAGATCAGACATCTCCAGTCTCATGTTGGAGAATGGTCAATCATCATCTGACATCCTAGACACGTGCCTCGACGTTTATCGCCATTTATATATGACCTCACCCATGGATAAAAGGTTGTGGCAAGACATCACTCAGTATTTACCATCCCTCGATTCATTTCTTCACGATCAACTGGTACAACCCATCAGTTTGAGTGAATTTTGGTCGGCCATTCGGTCCATATCACTTGATACGTTTTCTGGGTTGAATGGACTGCTAGTGGATCTCTATCGCCACGTGTGGCAGTTTGTCTGACCATTTTTTGTCAGACTTTTTTACAGCTGTCTGCTCACAGGGTCTATGCTGCCGGGATGCTGGATGGTATAATTACTCTTATCTGTAAATATCCTAGCCAGTCTGAAGATCGTTACTCGTGGCATCTCATATCTCTCTTGTACGTGGATGGAAAGATTGTTTCTAAAGTTCTGTGTGTCTTTTTCAGTGTAGTTATTGCTTCCTTTGTTCACTGCATGCAGACATGTGGCATACCGAGTAAAAGCATCGAACATAATGTGTTGCTTCTCAGGGACCTGTTCCATTACATAACGGATAGGGATATCCCTGCAATTTTTGTGTCCCTCGACCAGACCAAAGCTTTTCATCGAGTTCACCCCAAATGTTTGTGGTTCATTCTGGAGAGATGTGGCATCCTTCCGTGTTTTGTCCTGTAGATGCAAGCCTTGTACGTGACTGCTTCGAGAAGGCTTTTGATTAATAGATATCTGACTTCTTCCTTTTCCATCTTGCGAGTTGTTCGTCAGGGTTGTGCATTGTCCCCTTCACTTTATACATTGGTTATTGAGTGCCTGCTCTCTTATCTTTATAACTTAATTTCGGTTCGATGCCTTCAGCGTAGGGGTGTTAGTGTCAAGTATACATCTCACGAAGACGATGTGAACCTGTTCCTTGAGAACACAACATCTCTAGGTTTGGCACTGGCCATTTCCATCGTTGCTCTCAAGCTAGTGCTACCCATTACAACTTTGCTAAAACTCAAGCTCTGTGGTTGGGCAAATTGGTCTCGTCTGTACACTTTCAGGTTGGACTGGATTGAACCTCTTTCCTAGTCATTTACTTTCGGGTTCGTTTCCTTGCGTGCCCTAAGGTTACCTGGGAGGAGGTTGTAAAGTGTGTCGGTTCGACAGTACACGATTACGGCCACTGCTCTTCTAATTTATTTGTCAGGATGCAGATGGTGAAGAGAAGGATACACATCTTGGTGTAGTACTTTGAGGCTATTCTTCCTCAAAATAACTGCACTGTATGAAGTATCGAACATCACATCTTCTCCTTCGTGTGGGGTGGCAAGCCTGAGACTGTGTCTCTGCTTTCCATGACCCTTGCACCTCGCAGGGGAGGTTAGGGCATCCTATGTGTCTTTACCTGGTGTCATTTTCCTTTCCCGTCTACCATCTTTTACTGTTTGTTTTCAGAGGGTCAACTCTCTTGCCACCTCACAAGATCCTTGGTTGGCACTCGGCTCAAGCTTTTTGGTGTTTCCATAAAACTGCAAACATCGATGTGTTTCACCCTCCTTTCTGGTATGTGTACTCTGCTGCGGCGATTCGGCACTATTGTGTCGTGTCTGGTCATGTCCCAAAGATCTCTCCTTCCCTCTACCGCTTGCTAGCCCCTAAATTTCCCTCCAGGTTTGAGCAACACCACCATGCTCTTCCGTCGGACGTAATTTGGGGCCGCCGCGTTGTGCTGCGCCATGTTGATAGCTACCTACAGGCCTTCAACTGGCGCGTTGTACATAACATTCTTCCAGTGAGGGAGCGTGCATTCTTGTGGACGTGAGGTGTGTTTCTAGTGTCACTCTCAGGTGGAGTCTGTTTTGCACATGTTGATCCTTTATTTCGGTGAGAGCTTGGGTTTTGAGCCGTGTTATATCTGCTCTCGCTTCCTTTTTCATTCTATAAATATATATATATATATATGTATGTATATACATGTGGGTATATGTGTAAATTTTAATTCTTAATTTTTTTCCTTTTGTTAACTTTAATTAACGAGCAGTTAATATATTGATACATGTATTTCTAATTACTCTTATGCTTCTTTTGTATTTATTAATTTTACTTAAATTATTAACTTTGTATATATGTATGCATATATTTTCATTTATTTCGAACCTTGTTTTATTAATCGACGTATTAATCTCACTGTTTAAATTTGTTTAACTTATTTTCTTTTCCTTTTGTATTATTATTATTATTTATTTTTTTATTGTCAATGTATACATTTCTTTATATTACTTCGCGTTTTCTGTACTCATTTTGGATATATATGCCAGTGATAATTCTCACAATTTTGTTTCTTTATGTTTTGAAACAGTTATGTCTCCATTTGTATTTCTAATTATTGTATAATTTTTTTGCTTTTGTTTTTATTTTTTTCTTCTCACTATATCTATGTATAGCGTACATATGAACGTGTTTTTTAACTGTTAGGATTTTTGTAAGTTCTTATTGATGTAAAAATAATTCAAATTTAATAATTTAACAAACCTTGGTAATATAATATTTATATCTTGTTTTATAGTATTACTTAATTTCTTTTTCTTATTAATGGAGGTTTGTAACATTTGTAATAGTTAATGAAATTAAGTTTATAAGAACATGTATATAAAAATTCGAACTTTGACTTATTTCATACAAAAGAATATAAAAAAATAATATATTTCTGTTGACGACTATAAATTTTACATTAATTTAAAGTGAGAATTTCAATTATATCAAAATGATTTTATGTATGAAACAGTAATATAGGGTGATAGAACCGTGCTTTTTGATAAAATTTGTCATTTAGGTTTTAAAGTAAATATTTTATTTGAAATTCTGTTTGTTGTTACAACTGGATATCAAACAAAAATTAGCTAATATTAATAATAAAATAACAGATAATTGTTTCAGATGTGTTTGTTGTTAATGAACGAGGATATAAAATAATAATTACATTAATACAACAGCTATAATGTAATTCATCTGATGTTAGGGTCACGCGTGTTATAACGTTCAATCTACAGCTGTGAGAACAATATACCATTTTTTATGCCACGTAAGACGCACTTTTCTTTAAAAATTATTTGTAAAATACCCATGCGTCTTCCAAGACAACAGTGATGGATTAAGGCGAGCCGTTAGTTTAGGATCTACGCAATTCGGCCTCTCATACAAAATGTGATCTTCTTACTTATGAATTACTCGTATTTTCAGTGACTAAAACTTTCAACTTAACTAATTTTCGATATACTGTGGAGTATACGATGTATTTACCCAATAGTTTGAAAAAAGTCTGGTCTGAATGAAGATGTTGGTCGCTGAGTAATTTTTTTTTTTTTAGAAATCTTTTTCCAACGTTAGGGTGCGTCTGCCACGATGCATAAACTCACAAGACGTAAAATACGGTATTTCGTGAGCGAGCCAACCAACAGAGGATTACTTTAATGTGCTTTTATAGATGATTTTTATGTATTTTTGGTGAAGCAATGGAAAGTAGATTTCCATACAGGTAATCATAGTGTTATGATTGAACTTCACGAATAGCATAAGCTTAAAATGTATGACTGAAATTTCATATAAGACTGTATCCTAAAAACAATAAAATAGATTAATTTATAGATAAATAGTGAGAGGTTTCACTCACACGAGAAAACAAATTAATGTAGGTGTTAAATATAATTTTTATTTCTACATTACTGGTTAAACTTGGCTATGACGTAATGTTAAGAGTTTTATAAACATGATGTTTACTGGCTAGGCTTCACAAATAGATAAATAATGACAAAAAGTAATTTTAAAATATTATCATGATATATCTTCCAATGATGTGATGTTTCTTTTGTGAGTGAAGCTGTGGGTACTTGCCGAGAAGGCGTCGTATGTACAGGATAGTGTATTTGCTGTTATGTTCTTTCTATTTATTGTTGTTTTTCTGGTATTCGAATTGGTGGTGGATAACGAGGTGGATTAGCTGATGGAACGTTTGGGTGGAAGATAAAGCGAATAACATTGAGAATCCTAGAGTTTTCGCGTAGAACGTCATTAGCAATAGACACATATAATATAAATAATTCCTGTGTTTTTTGTTATAAAACTCAAAGTTGACAATGGTGTTTTTGGGGCCACAAGATGGATACAAACCTGAATTCTAACATTATAAGTTCTCGATGATACCAGTTTATCAACGAAGGTATATGCATTTCTAGCCTCTTATAAACCAAGTAGTTCCCTACAAAAATATTTTAAAATATTTAGAATCGTCACATGAGTGTACAGTAAGAGATCGCCAAGCACTTTAAAACACTTTATGAAACTTAGTGTTTTAATAGTAAACATTAGATAGCTCTAATAGATAATTTGATAATTACGTACTGGGTAACTTGCTCAGAACTATAAATCCGAGAGCTTATGGTTCGGATTCCGTTCACGAAAAACCTTCCAAGCAATTTTGATTATTTGGATTACTTTTTTGCGACTTAACTTGATACTGACGTCAAAGTGGAAATGAAAAATTGCTCAATCGATATATATTTTAAATATAGGTGTTTAAATTTATTTCTTTATGACTAAGATAAATGAAATCAAACTATAACAATATGTGTTATACACAATTAAGGTTATCAAGGATTCTAACATTATAACAAAGATGTCTAGATCACGTGGTGATATTTTTAATATTCACTGGTTCTCAAGAGTTTCTCATTTCATAACAATAAAGTTGATTGACAGAATGTTTCATTTCACCGATATTACTCAACGGTATAATATTTGAAGACTTCATTTATTTGTTGTAAGAACAATATCACATTGCTCTGTCTCCTTATTTCACAGAATGCACTGAAACCCAGGATATTATTATCCCATGGTGAACAATTTGAATATTTTGGTATAGCAGTTTCTGAATCTAGTTAGCCAAATTAAGAAATAGTGAGTAAAACGTTTGTGTTTATCCTCACTTCAACATTTAACGACAACAGTGAAACGTAACGATATTTAACGACTTGAAAAATCAGAATGAATAATTGTGCTGCTGATGTCAGTTACACAAAATATACTCGAACTTTCTGAACAAAACAGAACTACATCAAAGCTCTACAACTCAATTGTAGTGAGTAATCTTGTAATAATCCATAATAAAGTCATTTCACTGAAGGAGTTTATCACAGAGCATATCCATAATCCTTGGAAAAGGTGAGACTGACCAAAGAACAATTCCTTCGCAAATGGTGAAGAGATTTCACTTTTTGGTGATATTAGCTCAGAGTTTGTTAAATAAGAAAAATTTTCGAGGTCAAAGACAAAATATAAAGACAAAACGCAGATAGCCCTCGAGTTGCTTTGCGCGAAATTCAAAACAAACTTGTCAAACAATAAAGACAAATTTCAACTAATTTTTAAATTATCAAGTTAAAGAACAATAACATGATGACAAGTGTATTGAAGAAAAGAAGAAGAGAACAAGTCAGGGTACAAAACAGTGACGCAACACACGAGATACAACATTAACATAGTATAAACATTAGTTGTTGTTTTTATTATGTTCTGAAAGAATTGAATTTGGAGACAACGAAATAATAACAAAAACTCGATTTCACACAAAAGTTATTGGTCTTAGAGCTATTTGCTCCTTGAGTGAAAATTCTTGTTAGATCCACGACTTTGGTTTGAAGGATTGAAATGTTTTCAATAACAAAAGAAAAAGAAAACACAGTGAAGAGTGGGAAAGAGGAAACAACTTATATTATTGGTAAAAAGGTGTGACACTGGATATTTTATAAATGTTTTAAAATTTCGACGGATATGTTAATTTTACGATATATTACATAATAATGATTTTGAAAGAGTATATTTGATAAAAATGTAAGTTTTAATATACTGAACAAATAACAGTTTTACGACTAACAGTCGATAGCCCCTGTAATCATACATTGTTATATGGTTTGTTAGTTACAAAGGTTATTATTAACCTGTCGGTTATATCGTTACATAAAATTTCAAAGAGGAATTAATCATATACCGTTTATAGATTCTTGTTGTACCTTGCTGGTTTTAAATGATTTGGATTTCTTAGCATGTCTTTCAAACGTCCTTGTACATAGATTTTTATTGAAGTGTTTGATAAATGTGTACTGATCTAGAAGGGATGGAGAAAGAATGGAAAATTAATGTAATACACAAAACTTTCTTTCAATGGAAATTTTCTCACCCACACACCTCAGTCGGTGGTGGTAAATAGTCCACACATTTGTTCTTCTATTATTATCAAATATTATGAATATCCCACAGTTGGAGTAGACCTGGTATATTCTGGTGGTTAGGACACACAAGTATCAGTCGTATGATACAGAAATATCGTTAAATATGTTCACCTTTTTCCCGTCTTGTGGACATTATAATGTGGCGACCAGCTTGACTGCTAGTTAAAGAAAAGTCTGAAACCTGACGGAAGGGTTTTCTCATAAGCTGCCTTCTCTCTATTCTAAAATTTGAAAATTAGGGTACGTCAAGCTTCGAACGAGATTTAATAAAACAAAAACAAATTGATCGAGAAGTCAAGTACGCTGGGTGTCACTATAATTACAGAAGGAAAAACAGTAATAAGAACTTTTACGTTTATAAGTAGTTTTAAGCTACTTCAATAATTTAGTGAATGTTCTGTGACTATACTGTCCTCTATCTTTCAAACACAATACTTAATGTAACTCTAATAATTTCCGACGCTTTAAGTTTAGAAAACAGTAGAATTCAGACGTTAATAGACTAACTACAACATATATTATATTTTTATAAAATACTTCAAAATCTTTTCAAGTAAAATATAACACATTGTATTTGATATCATTAAGCGTAAATAGAAATAACAAGTGATATATGATATAAATTATTATATTCTTCTAATGAAGGAACATTATTAACAAGTAAGTAAGACAGGCTTCAATCAGTTGTTAAAACTAAGTCGTTAGTAGGGACAAAAACATTATCAAAGTTTTATTTTCCGTAAATTTTAAATTTAGATGCTCATCATGGTTCATTTAATAAAAATTAGTGTGTATTTATGATATTCAAGATCTACAGTTAATCAGACGGTAAACAAAGATATTCAAACGAAATTTAATACCAATACAGTAACAAAAAGACAAACAATTTTGATTTTTTTTTGCAAAGTATGTAGCTGTATAATAGTTTATATCAACTGTGGCCACGACAGAAATTGAACCCTCAAGATCGTGTAGGACTGAACGAAAAGAAACATCAGAAAAAAATTGCTTTCCAAGACAAAGAAGAATATTTTTAAATTACCGGCGTATATTTTATGAAGTATTTAGGTTAATTACAATGGTAAAACGTTTTGAACACATAATTATATTGTAGTTAAAACTAATGAAACATCATTCTCCTCTTTGTTCATGGAGATAAGGTAAAGCATCTATTGGAATGCCCGGCATGGTCTAGCGCGTTAAGGCGTGCCTTCGTAATCTGAGGGGCGCGGATTTGCGCCCGAGTCGCGCCAAACATGCTCGCCCTCCCAGCCGTGGGGGCGTTGTAATGTGACAATCAATCCCATTATTCGTTGGTACAAGAGTAGCCCAAGAGTTGGCGGTGGGTGGTGATGAATAGCTGCCTACCCTCTAGTCTTACACTCCTAAATTAGGGACGGCTCGGTGCAATGGGCTAAGCAACCTACTCACTTAAAATACCTGTTCATTAAACCGCAATTGATTGCGGCCCTATGTTCTTTGACGGAATCGAGTGGTAGATGATGATCTATTGGAATAATGGTGTAAAGCTTTCTAGTCTAGGATAAAAACACAGTATATAGAATTAAAAATCCATTCTTTATTTTAATAATTTCTCAATTTCAATATCACGTTGCATTCTAATACCTCCTTGCATTTTAATAAAAAAAATATTAAATCCATTTTAATACGTCTGTACTTTACGTGCCTAACTGGTTGACATGCCCAGAGTATATATTGAACAAACGTAACTCAAATTTACCCTTGGCAGTATGAAAGTTTGGATACGATACAAGAGTTACAGATAAATCCCATTTTTGGTTAGATAAGAGTTCGCGGCAAGATGATACTACATACTACAGTGAAAATAGAGTTTACACTTTTTCCTAAATTGTACTTTCCTTTTTATGGACAACATAAATCTCTCTACATGTTGTTTCACACGTCGCTGTTCAGTATCGTCTTTTGGAAGTGTGTCAGTATTACTTTCATTGTTTGAAATACCTTCTGTACTTTGTATATTACAACTACATTTAATTCTTATTTAAGATTTATGTTTTTTTTTTCTTTTGCAAAACGGAAAGATATTTTCCTTGTTGGTCAGTTCATGAAAGAAATATGACACGTTACGAACTACATCGCCCTAGTCTTGACAGCAGTTCGCGGCAAGATGACACTTTCAAGTGCTGTGAAAAGAGAGTTTACACTTTTTCCTAAATTCTACTTTCCTTTTCATGGACAACAGAACAAGAAGATATAAATATTATCGAACTTTAAACACAAGATATTGAGGTATGTTGAGGTGTAATTCTTATTTTCTCCTTGTATTAATTTGTTGACTGATAATAGATATGAGATAGGACATTTATCACATTCATGTTTGTTTATAACATAAGTCATTTTCCAGCTAATGTTAATATTTTATTCACTAACCAGTGACATTTTCCACGGAATATGCCACATCAGTATTTATGTTTTAATTCTGACACTTGCTAGTATAGAACGTTATTTCGTGAATGTGATATAAATTTTCTTTGTTGTCCTGTGGAACATCACTTTACTGTGTAAAATGTTGTCTTCCTCTTTTGAAGCTATGAGGAAAATATTAATCTCGAGATCTGGGGCCCTACCTTAAGTTTGTATCAAATAGGCTACCATAGTTACTTGACAACCAATTTTAGAAAATAAAGTTTAGAGATGTACTTAATGTTTAATAAAATATATTTCATTACGAGGTACAAACGTTAAAACAGCGTCACCTAGTTTAATAATGCAAGAAATATAATTTATTTTTGTTATAAAATATTTTTTTTCTATTTTCGCTGCTGTTGTCCTTTTTAATATTTCCTTTCCCGTGTATTAAGTAGTTATTATATCTTTTTACTTACAATTTAGGTTGCTTTGATTTATCGGAATCTTTTCTTTGACTTAAGGTTGAGGTCAGAGTTAAAATGCAAAAATCTTGAATAGATAAGCATGCTAAATAAACGTGTTTAACATCAGTTACTTATGAGTGAGTAAAATAGGTGTGTGTGTGTGTTTCATATAGCAAAGACACATCGTGCTATCTGCTGAGTCCACCGACAAGAATAAAACCCCCTGATTTTAGTTTTGTAAATCCCGAGACTTACCGCTGTACTAGCGAGAACAGTAAAATAAATAAAACCAAAGTAATTACGTCACATACAAATAAGGTTGTCTAGGTTTTTAACATTAGAACTAAGATATCTAAGTTATGTCGTGATACTTTTAATATTCACTGGTTCTGCAGAGTTTCTTGTTTCATAACCATAAAGATGAATGACAGATTGTTTTATTTCTCTGACCTGACAGAAAAGTATAAATATCTTTACTGCCATGATAAAAAAAAGGTTCTTTGGTCTGTCTACGATGTGCTGTGGGGAATAATACACTTGATTGAAATGTTCTAACTAGTTAAACTTGCGTTGAGTTATGTGTTTTAGAATTTAGCTTCATCAATTAAGAAGACAGTAGTGAAGGTGAAACGATTGTGTTCAACCTTATCTAAACACTTAACGACACCAGCAAAACTTAACGACTTCTAAATTAGAAAGATTTAGATAAAGACAAAATAATTTTGATGTTACTTTTTTGTGTTTATTGAAGAAACAGTGAAGCTATTTTCTACCGTCCCTAATATTTAAATACTGACCGCAGAGAATAAAGCCAGTTAGTAGCACCTTATCACACACCATTCACATTAAATGATTAACTGTCACTGTTATATGGCATTAATAATTTATAGAGACGAGACACTAAATGTGTAAGGTCATTATTTATTATCCAACAGTGGAGAGTTTCTTTAAGTTAAAAAACAAATGAGTTTTAGACCAAGTCCAGGTTGCACTTTAGATTATATTGAAAAAAACATTTCTTTCAAAGATTTTTTTTAGGTTTTTAAGTGGTAAAGCAGCTGTTTAATTTTTATCAGAAACATAATTCAAATTAAAATCTTTCACATGCTGGGTAAGAAGACTATCCGATTTGTGATTTATTTAAGAAACGTTATGTAAAACTTAAAATATAATGATATTTCTGATATAAAAAATCGTAGAATCCATTCGATACGTTGAAAACAGTACTGGCAAACTGCCAAGAAAACAGAGTACAAAAGCGATAGTGAAAAGCCAAGGGATGAAACACGTGTGTTCTAAACGATGCATCAGGAAGTAAAACAATGTATGAAGAAGACAGATGAAGAATATTCATATTGAATAATTCAAATACGTAAAAATAGAACAGTCGAATCGCATGAGTGAGATATGCGTTTATATACATTATTAACACTTACTCAAGAACTGTTGAAACATTTATTTAGAAGTGCGGTTCAAAGTGTACGATAAAAATTAAAATTCGAAGAAAGAGATGGCTAGTTTACGCATTGACTGCCGGTTTAAGACAACAGTGGTTCATATAAATAGATGTTAGACAGTGAATCATTAAACAGAACAATAATTGATTTCGTTTATTAGGACCTATTTAAACCACTCGGAATTGAGGAAACCATAACTGATATGATGAAAATGTCGGAAAACGTTCACTCTCACCTAATACGTATAATGCTGTGTCTATTTGTGATTCACAATCTGGTGACAGTCAAGAACTATTTTGAATACCCTGAGAGTATGAACACTTTTCACTTTTAAAAACCTGCATTCGATATCCATAGTGGGCACAGGAACAACAAAAATTAATTTCATAAAGTATGTTAATATTTGTAATTAATAGAGTAGAGTTACTTATTTATATTCTTTAAGTATTTAACTGTATAATTTTAATTTTCAATAACCTTTAAATTAATGTGAGACAATGTTATATGGTATTTAAGTCTGCTTCAATACTTCTATTATCTTTTTTTTTGTGCTGCCGTCTGCCCTTTAGTACAATACCTACTGTGACCGAAAGAATTTACAATACTTCAACAAGACTAAAATCTGGAAGTGACTATTTATTAAGTCAGGAAAAAATTAAAGCACAGGAAATAAAATATTATACATGAAATAGTGTATTATTACAAATAAACTCACATTGCAAGTGTCACGTGATAGGTGGTAATCATTTGTTTCATGATGGTGTTTACCTTTTTATCAGTTCTAGTGGTAGCTTTTATTCAGTTGTCTGGTTATATGAAGATTTTCTGAGGTTGAAATATTTCAACGACCTTTCGGTGTGAATTCCTGTACTTTGTAAGAAGACATCCCAGGGAATTTTTGTTATTTCAGTTTACCTCCTCTGAGACCCAAATATTCATTCACGTGTTTGCTGGGCGTGGTGACACGTGAAGGGGAAATGAGAAACCTGGTTCTTGAAGGGTCCAGCCCTAACACCCCACTTTGGCCTGGAATTCCTGTAGACAGGCGGCGTTGGTGTGGCACCTCCAGGGTCAATATCCTACTCCGTTTGTACTAGGGTCAACCAAGTATCAGTATTGGATGTTCCCAGCAGGAGTTGTGAAAATTGTATTTGACGCTGGTGTTTTGGTATGGTACTCACGAAACCTTAGCGTTAGTGCAGAGTCGGTGTTTGGTATTGCACTGCGTTCTCTCGTAGGGCTCCATAGTTAATGGTGTCAAGGGCACCGAAAAATTCTTTTTTATTGCGGAACCTCGAAATAAAAACTTGAATAAAATAGTGAAGAAACATTCCTTAAGTAAACGACAATATCTTGAAGATTCTGAGCATCAATCTTCAACATCTGTAACATCTGTACCTCATTTTCTTATATCACATTCTATTTTAGACAAACCTTTAGAGCAAATGTCTTCTTTTTATTTAAAAGGGACGACAAAGACTTGCTGGCTATTCCAAAGTTAGTGAAAAAGTTTCCCTATGGTGACATATTTATGGAAACATCCAGATCTAAACACAGTGAACTCTTCTTACATTCAAAGTCGTTTAGGGATATACCTATTGAGGTTATGACTCATGCTACTTGGAATTTGTCACGAGATGTTATTGTTAAGAGAGATTTGAAGAACTACCCCGAGTTGGAGAATCCCACTGGTTTGTCCTTTTAAGGGGTTTCGGCGGTGAGGCGTATCTCTACACGCCAAGATGTAATTATGAATCAGACCAATGTCCTCATTTTAGCATTTTAATCACCGCGTCCACCTGCCACCATGAACACAGGTTATCTTAATTATAAAGTACAGCCATATATTCCAAACTCTCTCTATATCAGTATCAACGGTTTGGTCACTCGAAGATATGATGTCGTGGGTCCTTGAAGTGTGCTTGTTGCGTTGGCCGGGATCACGATGGCTATAAGTGTAAAACGGACCCATATTCCGTCAGTTGCTCTCACCCCTTCTACTTTCTTTCTTTCCCTAAATGCTTTAAGAAAAAATGCAGTCTTTCAAGACGATTGAAAACATTACTTACCCTGAGGCTTGAAAGTTGCTATGCACAACTTTATCTCGGTCATATTCTGTTGCACTTTGTTACACTACTACAGTGTGAGTGCAGACGGATTTCTCTGTGCCTTCAAAATAATCGTTTTAAAACTATATGAAAAGTCTTTTGACCTCCACGGTTAAAATGTTGATGAATCAAGGTCAACACCCATCTCTATTCTTAACATTCATTACAGCAAAACCCAAATTCAAATTTCTTTGGTTCCAGGTACGGGCGTGTCAAGATGCAAAACGATCATTCGTTCAGTCGCTGGAATCCTCTTCGAACAACAAGATCGATAGTTCTTCCTCGAATAAAGAAAAATAAAGTCGTCGTAAATCGAAACGCTCTCCACTCAGTTCGCCTACCCATGAATAAAAATGGCCACTTTGATAAAATGGAAATGTTAAGGTTTACTTTCTAATCTGGGTGATATCAAAGCACTGATTGCTTCCTACCATCCTCTTTATCTTTCCTTACAGGAAACATTTCTAAAGCCTGCTGATACAGTCACCTTCGGCAGTTTTCTTCGTCTCGAAATAACAGGTTGTATAATGGACGATTGCCTGGAGGGACTGCACTGTTGTTTGTTCAGCATGTGATCTTCCATCTTTGTCACTCGACACACCATTAAAGGCCGTTGCCATTCGTGTTCCTTTGAGTGAACCATCATTTGATGCTCTCATTTAATAGTTGCCGTATTCCTTTTTAATCCTGATGGAAATTAATGGACCTAATCCTCTCAGGGTAAGTGCTGATATTGATGGGAGGGGTCGCTCTGTAAAGCGTATGCTCTCTGACCACAACCTTTCTCTTTTCAATACTGGTTCTTATATTTATTTTGATGCACCTAGTCAGTCCTTTACTGCTATTGATCTCTCAATTTGCTCCCTTCACTATTTCCCTACTTTTCATGAATCGTTGGCAATTGTCTGCGAATCAGTGATCATTTTCCTATAATTATGAGAGAGTGGCTGTGATCAATGCCACCCGACACGTGTGTTCTCGTGGAAGCTGGATTAAGCCAACTGGCCCTCTTTCATTACTCTTGTAGAACTTTACTCTTCCATTATCTGTGAGCCATCAATAGACGACTTTGTTGCAGCAGTGGCTGACTATATAATACAGGCAGCTGTTCAATCTCTTCCTAAAATATCGACAAATGATCATTCAAAATGTTTACAAATATTTTAAGGGCAACTACTTGGTTACTAAGAGGCTTTAAATTCATTTACTTTCGTTGAGAAACTTGTAACATGGAGAACTTTTAATGTTAGCATTCAGGTTAGATCCCTCGTATGGTAACAACAAACCATTGTCCGTTTTCTCGGTGTTATTCGCTTTCTGTTTTACCCCAACGTTTTACGAGAAATCAAGATCCAAATCCAACACCAGTAAAACAACAATACGTTGAAGGATCATCACAGTAACCATATGTTCCTATACTTACGATGCCATTTCGGCAAGTACCCATAACTTCACTCACACACAAAAAAGAATGACATCATTAGAAGACGTATCCCTGGTAATATTTCAATTTTTTTTACTCACTATTTATCTATTTGTGAAGACTAACGAATAAACATTTTGTATATACATTTCTTAACATTACGTTATTGCCAAGTTCAATAACACGTCACAAAATATAATTATATTTAACACTTACATTAATTTGTTTAATTTGTTAGTGAAACCTCTTACCATTAACCTACAAACCAATCTACTTTCTTGTTTTGAGATAGTAATTTATATAAAATTTTAGTCATTTATTTTAAGCTGATGCTATTCGCCAGGTTAAATTTTTATACTATGATTACGTTTACAAAATCTACTTCCCATTGCTTCACTTAAAGTAAATAAAATCCACTGAGTAAACACTTTAAACCAGTCCTCTGTTGGCTAACTAGCACCTTAAACACTGTATCTGACGCTTTGCAATACATTTCTAACAAGAAAACAAGAGAAGGTGACCCACTAACCAACAACTTGGTACAGAATTCATTTTTTTTTGTCAATTTGCTGAATTCTTTATATATCACGTAGACAATGTTACTTGTTTCTGTTTATACTTAACGATACAGCATTTGGTGTATTAAACTTTTTTCACAATAACTTTATTTATAAATACCCAGTTTCTGATTTTAACATATCGTTTGGTACTGGAAATTCCAAGTGACATTATTGTTTAAAAGTGTAGAGGGCAGTACAATCACATAAGATCCATGGAAGTGTTTTTGTGTGTTTTCTTATTGAAAAGTCACACCGGGCTATCTGCTGAATCCACAGATGGGAATCGAACCCCTTATTTTAGGGTTGTAAGTTTATAATAAGCCATGGTAGGATGCGTTCATCAGTGGATGCAGCAATGTTATCTAAGGATAGACCCATTTTGTCCATCTGCGCCAGAAGACGAAGGCCAAAATGAGCAGTGGCAATTCGTCTGTTGTGAGGAAGCATGGTCTACCGAGGAAGGAAAACACAACCCCATGTCGAATGCTGTGGTAAGGTTCAAAGTTTTTTTTTCGACGGTAAAGACATAGGTGTAGAGGATGTTCATGAGAATCTGGGTATAAGCTCTGGACAGAAAAAGTGCGGAGAGCTCTGGTGAAAAGCCGAAGTTCCCGATGATGAATGTGTTCCAACATCTTCAAGGCCGAGGGCTCTGCAGAGATATAGACCAGTGACACAAAGTGTAGTTTTGTTCAAATAACAGCACGATATATCTTTATCAAAGAACATCGATCCGATCCCCAAATGGTGGAAGATAGGACACAAATGATGTTTAGAACTCTTTTACATTTGTCTTTTAGCTTATTGGTATGTAGTATAAAAGTCAATTTACGATCAAAAATAAATTCCAAGAACTTTGTGTCACGGATCATGTTTAGAACAATTTCACCGATACGGAGGTCAGGATTGGGGTGAATACCCCATTGGCAGCATAAAGTGTATGCAAATGGTTTTAGAGAAAGAAAAGTTGAAACCGATCGCTGTGGTACACTTCAGTAAACGATTGAAGGCAGTTTGTCAGTACACATCATGATCGACGATTGACATGAGATAAGAAAGTCTTCGACTTAGAGCCATTTGCAATAGTAAGAGGGAGTTGTTCAGTAATGGCATTAATATTTATACTGAAGAGTGTGACATTTAAAACACAGCTATGAGTTACTCCAGGTTCCTGTTGAAACGAATGGGAAAGTGTAGAACCAACACGAACATGGGATATCCTGTTTATTAGAAAACTTTTTTCATAAAAATTGGCAAATGACCACGTTACCCATATAAGTGGAGGTCTCGGAAAATGTGATACTTTCATGTGATATCATATGCCTTCTAAAGGTCAAAGAATGTTCATACAAGATGTTGTACAAGAAGACGTACCCGAGGAAATTCCCGGAACCAAAGGGAGCGGATGTTGAGGTTTGCTGTCATGAATATTAAGAACAGAAATGGGTGTTGACTTTGATTCATCAACGTTTATAACCATAGAGGGCAAAAGACGTTTCATATTGTTTGAGAACGCTTCCTTTGAAGGCACAGAGAGATCCATCTGCACTCTTACTGTTGTAGTAAAACGAAGTGCAGCAGTATACGACCGAAATAAAGTGGTGGACAGTAACCTCAGTGTAAGTAATATTTTGAATCGTCTTCAAATTCTGCACCTCTTTCTCTTCAACCCATTTACAGCAATAACGAAACTAGGATGGTTGAAAGCCATTGCAATTGACGCAATTAGGTACCGTTTCACACTCATAAGCATCGTGGCACTTGCCACAGCAACAAACACACGTCAAGGAACCACGACACAATATCCTTGAGTGACTGAACTGTTGACACTGGAAACATCTGAGAGGGTTTGGAATGTGTGGCCGTACTTTGCAATTCTGATAACCGTCCTTTATGGTGGGGTGGATGCGGTGACGTAAATCTTAAAACGAGGACATTGTTCGGTATCATAATTCCATATTTGCTAGAGGAGATAGTCTGACTGCAGAAACTCCTTGAGTGTAGAAACTAGCGAGAACCTTCGACTCGGGGATGTTCTATAAATCCTTCTCAATAATAGCTCCTATTATCGAATTCAAAATAGTATGAGACGTAACCTCAGTAGTTATATCCCTAATCGCCTTTGTATATAAGAGGAGTTTGCTGTCTTTAGATGTCGATGTTTCCCCCAATATGTCACCATAGCAAATTTTTAGACTGTCGTTGGACAGCGAGCACGTTCCTCTAGTCCCTTCTCAATAACAAAAGAAGACATTTGCTCTAAAGGTTCGTCTGAAAGTAAATATAACATAAGAAAATGAGGTACAGGTGTTACGCATGTTGAAGATTGTTTCTCAGAATCTTCAGGACTTGGTATTTTACCTATGGACCGTTTTTTGCTATCTTATTTAAGTTTTTATTTCGTGGATCCATACAAATACATTTTAGTGCCCACTTACCCCATACACCATGGAAACCCAATGAGAGGACGAACTACAATGCCATACAAGGACACTGCAGCAATGTCAGGGTTACGTGGGTACTACACCCTAACCCTAGCATCAGATACAATATCCACGACACGTGTTAAGAACATCCAACACTTATACTTGGATGATCACAGCTCAAGTGGACCAGCAGAGTGACCGTAGGGAAAGCACCTCAAGGCTGCTCGTCTACAGGAATTCCAGACCAATGTGAAGTGTTATGGTTTGACTCCTCAACCACCAGGATCCTTACCTCCTGTTCAGGTATCACCACGGACAGCAAACACATAGGTGAATGTTTAGATCCCAGAAGAGGTAAACTGAAATAACAGAACCTTTCCTGGGAGATCCTATCACTACGTACCGGAATTCACACCGAGGGGTCGGTGAAATATTTCAACCTCAGAAACTCTTCACATCACCAGATAACTGAATAAGAACTACCACATGAACTGACATAAAGATAGACATCATCATGGAACTTATGATTACTTCCTTATCACATGTCTCTTGCTATGTCTGTTTATATCTTATAATGTGGTATTTCAGTGAAATATTTTATTTTATATTATTTAAATTTCTTTCGTAACAACTTAATAAATAGTCAATTACAGACTTTACAGTTTTAGGAGATGTTGGAAATTCCTAGGGTCACAGTAAGTATTGTACTAAAGGTATCACAGAAAAAGGTCTATTCAAGTATTAAAGCAGACTTAAATTTCATATAACATTGTCTGATGTTAATTTAAAGGTTTTGGAAAATAAAAAGTATAGAGTTAAATACTTAAAGAGTATAATTAATCAACTGTTCTCTATTAATTACAAACAATTGCAAACGTTATCAAATTAATTTTTGTTGTTGCTGTGACCACTAAAAAAATCGAATGTAGATTTTTGAACTGAAAAACGTTCATACTTTCATTGTCTCCAAAATAATTCTTGACTGTCACCACATTGTAAATAACAATCAGTTACAACATTATGCGTAGTAGGGAAGAGTGTACATTGTCCGACATTTTGCATTATAACAGTTACGGTTTCCTTAATTCAGAGTGGATTAAACAGATCTTTATAAAAGAAATCGATGATCGTTCTCTGAAATGGTTCACTGTCTGACACATTTTTATATAATCCACTGTTGTATTGCATTGGTAGTCATTGTGTAAACTAATCATCTCTTTCTTCCAAACGATCCGCCATGCCCAAGCGTGTTAAGGCGTGCGACTCGTAATCTGAGCGTCGCGGGTTCGCATCCCCGTCGCGACATTCATCCTCGCCCTTTCAGCCGTGGGGGCGTTATAATGTGACCCATTCAAAGCTTAGACCCCATCTACATTTACTTCTGCAGAGGAGGAACATTTTATTGAACTGTCTTGTGACAAGACCTTAAAAACAAATTTTGGTAGCATGGAACTAACTGAGTTTTGGATATCAGTAAAAGTAGAATATCCGCTGCTACGTGCTGAATCTCAGCGAATCCTAATTCAATTATCGACGTCATATCTTTTCGGTGATTGCTGTGTAAAAAGTTGGTCCCGATTGAAAATCAATGTGGAACAAGAAATAAGGGTGGCGGTGTCCAATCTTATTGCTAGGTTTTACAAGCTGTGCAGTATCTAACAGGCGCACACATCACATTTGTAATTGTGGGGATTTAAATATTATATAAAAGTGTTGTTTTTACTTTCAGTTTATGTGTATTATTCTTTCAACTGGCTACTAAGCTGTTAGAATAGAAATACCTGTTAATTATTAAGGTTTTTGGACATAAGTACTTAGTAAAAAACTGTTACGTTTTCCTTCTTGCCTTGGGGCGCCGTGAGAAATTTGCTGAGACCCTACAGGCGTTGTAAACCGAGAAAGTTTTAGATACTCAAATAAGGTATCCCCCAGTAGCATAGCGGTACGTTTGCGGACTTACACCGCCAGAAATCGAGTTTCGATACCTTTGGGGGATTGTACAGATCGCCTATTCTGCATATTTGTGTCTAATTTAAAATAAACTAAACCACAGTGAATAATTTGTCCACCAGAGTCTATAAACCAGGTATTGTACACAGTGTATCTATACATATGGTTTCAACACCCGTCTGTTAACTATGGTCTCTTGTAATTCCTGGCAGTCTGCAGTATTACCTTCATCATTTCTAGTGCATACTGCACTTTATATATTACGATTATCTTTATATTGTTATTTCAGTTTTACATTTTTTTATTTTAATAATTCGTAAATATGAGACTCTTATTATTCTGCAAAATAAACAAGCAAGTGTGTTTACATTTTTTGTTAATTCATGAAATAACATATTATATCTCATGTACTACTTCGCCTAACGTCTTTATAACAGTTTCTGACAGGATGACAATTTTCAACATAGTTTTGGGTCTAGAAAAGTCTCTCGTGGTTTAAACAGTTCTTTGCCCTTTTTCCAAACTGTAGTTCTGTATTTCTGTAAAACAGAACAGAAAGTTATAAAAATTATCGTTTTTTCAACACAAGATACTGAGGTATGTTGAGGTACAATTCTTATTTTCTTCACATGTTTAGCATATATTGATATATACCTTGTCTATAACATATATGTACTTTAAAACAGTCTTAACTTCAATCTTCTTTGATACCTGTAGTATGGTACTGAACATTCTTCTTATAGTCTATCTTAACGGTCTATAATAATAAATATGTATAATGAATGACACATACGTTTTATTACTTTGATGGATAATGGTTAAATTGTTTTCAATATTTCACGTATTCTTCGATAAAATTATAAGCTTATGAATATAAGCACTTTAATGTAAATATTGTACAGAACACCCCTCGGTGTAGATTTCTGTACGTGGTGAGGGGACCTCCCAGAGAAGGATCTGTTCTCTCAGTTTACCTGCTCTGGGATCTAAACATCTACTCACGTGTTTGCCGTGTGTGGCAACCAGTGAAGGGGAGGAAAGAATCTTGTTGGTTGAGTAGTCTAACACAACACTTTGGCCTTGAATTGCTGTAGACGGGCAGCCTTCGGGTGGCCCCTTGGGTCAATCGGCTTGTCAACCAAGTACCAGTGTTGGATGTTCTTAGTAGGTGTTGTGGACATTGTATCTGATAATGCTGTTTGGGTATAGTACTCACGAAATCCTGGCGTTGCTGCAGTGTCTTTGTTTGACAATGTAGTGCATCCCCTTGTAGGACTCCATGGTGGGTGGGGTCAGTGGAAACCGAAATATCCCTTTCTTTATTATGGATATTCCAATTAAAAATCTTAATAAAATAGTGAATAAACAGTCTATAGGTAAATGACCACGTCTTGAAGATTCTGAGCAGCTATCCTCACCATCCGTACCGCCTATTGTACCTCATTTTATTATATTGCATTAACTTTTAAACAAATCTTTTGTTTCGGAATAAAAAAGGGACTGGTACGACTTGCTGGCTCTCCAAAGACAGTAAAAAAGCTTCGATTAGGTGACATATTGGTGGAAACATCCACATCTCAACACAGTTGCTCCTGTTGCACTCAAAGGCAATTGGGGATACAACTATTGAGGTTACACCTCATACTACTTTGAATTCATCACAAGGAGTTATCGTTGAGAGAAATTTGAAGATAATTCCAGAGTCGGAGATTCTTGCTGGTTTCTCCATCCAAGGAGTTTCTGCAGTGAGGTGTATCTCCACACGCACAGATGATATAATGTTGCCGACAAATATCCTTATTCTGACATTTACGTCACTACGTCCGCCTGCCACCACCAAAGCAGGTTATTATGACCATACATTCCTAACCCTCTCCGATGTTTCCAGTGTCAACAGTTCGGTCACTCAAAGACGTCACGTCGTGGTTCCTTGACGTGTGCTCGTTGCAGCGGCAAGTACAATGATGCCTGTGAGTGTGAAACTGACCCTTATTGTATGAATGGCAATGACTCTCACCCATTCTACTTTCATTCTTGCCCTTAATGGTTGATAGGAAAAGAGGTACAGCGTTTGAAAACGATTCATTACATTACCTATCCCAAGGCTCGAAAATTGCTGTCCACCACCTCATCTCGGACGTGTGGTGTTGCTTTTTGTTCCTCAGCTACCGTGGGAATGCAGACATATCTCTCTGTGCCTCCTGAAGAATCGTTCTACAAAACAAAGGTTTTGATCTCCATGTTTAAAAAGTTGATGAATCCACTTAAACACCTATTTCTGACCCTTGTATACATTCCTCTAAACCTCAAGATCCACATTTTTTGGATCCAGGTACAGGCATTTCCTTGGATTCACCTTCCTCTCTCACCCCAAATTGCAAAACAATCATTCGTGCACGTCCCCAGTCTCTGGAATCCCCTTCCAACAGCAAAGATCTGCCCAATCGACCTAGAGTAGGATCCATGGATATCGATGAAATTCTCTCAAATAAGGAAAGTAAACAAAAAAGACGTAGTTGTAAACAGAAGGGTTCTTCATCTGCACATAAACAAAAATGGCCACCCTGATACAATGAAAGTGTAGAGGTCTACTTTCTAATCTGGATGACACTGATTGCTCCCTACCACCCTGCGTGTCTCTCCTTACAGGAAACATTTCTAACATTGCCGATACAGTCACCTATCGGCGAGTTTCTATACACAAAAATGACAGTCTGTTTGTTGGACGAGTGCAGGGAGGGGTTGCACTGTTGGTTGATCAGCAGGAGCCCACCCTGTCTTTGCCACTCGAGACATTCTTGGAGGCCGTAGCCACTCGTGTTTCCTTGGGTCATACCATCACTGTTTGTTCTCTCTATCTTTCACCTGAAGAGACATATGATTAATAAGACCTTGATGCTCTCATTAAACAGTTACCGTCTCCCTTTTTTATCCTGGGGGACTTAAATAGACATCATCCCATCTGGGGAAGTGCTGATATTGAGAGATGGGGTTTCTCTGTAGAGCATATACTCTCTGATCACAATCTTTCTCTTTTCAGTCCTTTACTGCTATTTATCTATTAATTTTCTCCCCTTCATTATTTTTCCATTTTTCATGGAGGGTTGACAATAATCCACGAGGTAGTGATAATTTCACTATAATATTGAGACTGGCCGTGGTCGATGCCACCCAACCCGCGTGTCCCTGTCAAAGCTGGAATAGGCAAACAGGCCCTCTTTTACTGCTCTCGCAGAACTTGATCCTGCCATCAATAGATGACTGTGTAGCAGCAGTATCTGACTGTATTATACAAGCAGCTGCTCAATGTATTCCTAAAACCTCGACACGTTTTTCAATATATACTCGTTCATAGTAGAATCCTGCCTGTCATATGGCTCGGAAGGCTCAAAATCGAGCCTGAGATACTTTCCATAGATATCCCACACTCTTGAACTGCATCGCTATACAGAAGGCCCGTGCACATGTTCGATGGGTAAGATGTCAAAGACAGAAGGAATTGTGGATTAAGTTCATAGCCAGCATATCCTATACCACTAGTTCCAAAGTCATTTGGGACAATATTTGAAAAGTCAGTGGGTAATATCTCTCTGTCCCCCTCTAGATCGTGCTCTCCGATATCCAGGAAGTAACTGATACCCAGAGTATCGCCGATACTCTAGGTGAAAGCTTTTGCCGGGTATTTAGCACTTCTGATTTTTCTTCCACCTTCTTAGTCACCAAGACTCGGGCAGAGCAATCACCTCTTTCCTTTCGAACTGATTATCTCTGTGACTATAATCGTCCCTTTACACTGGTGAAATTAAAACTAGCCTTTCATCGGTCTTGCAGTACATTGGTTGGACCTGATGATATGCACTATGAGATGCTGTGCCATTTAACTCTTGCTTTTCTTGCTATCCTACTGGTTGTTTTTAACCGGTCTGGTAGGAGAATGTTTTTCATGATGCCTGGCGTCGGGCTATTGTACTGCATTTCTCCAAGCCTGGAAATGATCCCAAGATTCCTTCAAACTACCGTCCAATTGCTTTGACGAGCTGTCTCTGTAAGACCTTAGAGAGGAAGGTAAATGCTCATCTTGTTTTGTTCCTCGAATCAAAACCCCTCGTCTCGCCCATTCAGTGTGGGTTCCGACGATAGCGCTTCACCATGGACCACCTCATTCGACTTGAAACGTCAATCAGAGAAGCCTTTCTCAAACGACAACATCTTGAATCAATATTCTTTACATTGAAAAGGTTTATGGTACAAGAATGGCATATTGCGAGATCTCCATATATACGGGTTATGTGGTCATGTGCCCATTTTTATTAAAACTTTTATGATGGACAGGAGATTCTGAGCTCGTGTGGGTTCGACACTTTCCTGTTCTTTTCTACAGGAACTTGAAGTCCCTCAGGGCTGTGTTCTGAGTGTCACAGTTTTCAGTATAAAAATTAATGCCATCATTGAAGAATTCCCTTTCACTGTTGCAAACGGGCTCTATGTCGACAACTTTCACATCTCAGGTCAGTCGTCGAACACCAGGTATATTGAGCGGTAGCTACAGACTGCCATCAATTGTTTACTGAAGTGGACCACAACAAATGGCTTTACCTTCTCTCTTCCTAAAACAGTTTACATGCACTTTTGCTGCCAACGGGGTATTCATCCTGATCCCAAACTCCGTATCGGTGAAGTTTAGCTGCCTGTGGTCTTTGAGACTAAGTTCTTGGGGCTTATCTTTGACCGTAAGCTAACCTTTATACCTCACATCGAGCAGCTACGGGTCAAATGTACAAGAGCACTTAACATCCTTCGTGTCCACTCTTCAACAACTTCGGGAGAGAGTCGACGATCTATTTTAAATATACATTGTGCTCTTGTTTGTTCGAAACTCGACTATGGATCACTGGTCTGTGGCTCTGCCAGACCATCGGCCTTAGAGATGCTAGACCTTATTCATCATCAAGGACTTCGTCTCTTCACTGGGGCTTTCCACACTTCCTCAGTTCAGAGTTTATACATAAAGTCTCATGATACTTCTTTGCACTTCAGCCGTTTGCAACTGTTTTTACTATATGCTTCGAAACTTTGTTCCTCACAAAAGAATCCCACCTGGGGTTGTGTTTTCCTTCCTCGATGGGCCAAACTTTTCCAGAACAGATGATCTGCCATTGCTCCTTTTGGCCTTCGTATCCAGGCGCAGTTAGATGAATTGGGTTTGTCCTTGGATAACATTGCTGTATCCACTGGTCAGTACATCCCACCATGGCTTTTTACACTTCTCAGTTGTGACCTATCTTTAAGTCATCTGAGAAGAGTAGATACTGCTGACTGGAAATACTGTCTGCTATTTGCTGAACATCTTTCGAACCATCCTTCAATTCCTATTTATACACATGGTTTGAAATCAGGTGACTGTGTGGGCTCTTCCATGGTTTGTTGTGGTTTGTTGGTTGTGCGTAGAATCCCCTATACAATTCTGTGTTCAGTGCTGAACTGTATGCCATTCTTCTTGCCCTGGATCACATGGATGCAAAGCAGTACTCGAACTGCACGATTTATACTGACTCGTATAGCTCTATACTGGCCCTGGTATCGCTTAACGTTGGTTCACAACCTGATCTCGCCGATATTCACAACTGACTGGCTTATTTCTCTTTAACATCTACTTCTATCCAGTTTTTTGAATATCGGGCCACGTTGGTATTCGCGGGAATGAACTCGCTGACACTGCAGCTAAGTCTATCTGCTCTACATTATCGTTGCTGTGCCTGTCCCATACGTGGACGATGGTCCTCTATTCAAGATTCGGTTCCGTACCAGCTGGCAGTGGACTTGGAGTGAGCAACGCGAAAGAAAGTTTTTCCAAATAAAACCCTTTATTAGACTTTGGCCATCTTGTTACCGTAAGGATCGAAAAGAGGAAGTTGTTCTAACTAGACTACTCCTTGGTCACAGTTTTTTAACTCATCGTTTTCTTTTATCTGGAAATGATGCACCAGTTTGTAGTTTGTGTAACACTCAGGTTACAATAAGCCACATTTTACTTTCTCAACATCGTTATGATTCACAAAGGCGGTACTATTTTAAGCATGTTTTGTCCCAAGGTTTGTCCATTATGTTAGACAGTGTTATTGGTGATGGTGACACTGTCCGCCTTGAAAATATTTTTAGTTGTTTAAATGCCATTAATCTTTTTAATGCTATTTAAGTTTTTAATTTATACTTTACACCTTTTTAATGTGGCTCCCTCTTAAAAATCATACTTCATCTAGTTCAATTTGAAATTAGAAACTGACCGTAAAATAAAATAACTCGAAACCAGGACTGGAAAGGCCAACTTTAGGTGACTTACAGTGGTTTTTATACTAACCTATTTGTCTTCCTGGCGAGTTATGATTATTACAGTCACGCTACAGAAAGACCTTTGCAACTTGAATCACTGTAGTTTTTTCTCTTGACGTTGTAGACTACATGTAAACATTGGTTTTATGGTATTTATTTATTTTTTAACTTTATTTTGTTTTACCTTAATTTCCTCATATGAATTTTACTGAATTTACTTTTACCTTTTTACCGGACGTTTGGTGCAGATAGCCTAGCTGCTTTATGCCATAAAATACTAAATCAACTACCAACCATGTACAAAACAACGTTTCGACTTAAGGCTGACACCCACCACAGTACTGGTACAGATATTTTGACAATAGAATTACTAGATTGACATCTACAGAACACACATTTAGTTTCTTCAACCGGAACATAAATTTCACTTGTTAATATGAAAAAAGTAAGAAAATAACATTTCTCAACCTTAAGATGGCAAGAACCGATACACAATTCAAAACAGAAATCTTCAGAAAAATCACCCATACTGGATTATACATTCCCTGTGACCTGACACATGAAACAAAAACTCAATATATTAAGAAACCAAATAAAAACAGTCACAAAATTATGTTCACCTGATAAAATTAACGATAAAATCAACAAAATAAAATATCACTTCATCAACATCAACAAATTTCCTCCACAAACCGTTGAAAAAATTATTCGCACACACCTAGATCAATAATACAATCAACAACAAATAAACGATAACAAATCCCAAGATACAACAAACTACAAAATGATGCACAGCTGCATATCTTATGTTCCTGACATCAACGAAAAAATAACCAACTTTTGGAAAAAATACAAATTATAAAAAACACAAGACACTAAACTTATTCAAAAATCAGGCACAAAAGTAAAGTCCATAATATGTAAAAACTAAACTGACAAACACAACACCAACATTATTTACGTAATATAATGCAACAACTGCCACGACTTCTACGAGGTCTGTTCAAAAAATACGCGGACTGACGTCATAAAACAAAATGTACTTCATTTAGAAGTTACAGGTCTGGGACCCCTTCAAAGTACTCTCCTCCCCAACGCACACACTTATTCCAACGGTGTTTCCACTTGTTGAAACAGTCCTGGTACGCTTCTTTTGTAATGTCCTCCAGCTCCTTCGTCGCATTTGCCTTAATCTCGGGAATCGTCTCAAATCTTCTTCCTTTCAAGGGTCTTTTGAGTTTGGGTAACAAGAAAAAAATCGCAAGGAGCAAGGTCAGGTGAGTAGGGAAGGTGGGAAAGAACAGTGATCGAGTGTTCGGCCAAAAACTCACGAGTTCTGAGGGCTGAATTTCGCAGCAACGCGGTGCATCTTCAATTTTTCGGTCAAAATCTCTTAACAAGATCCAACTGATATCCCACACTCTTCAGCAAGCTCCCTGACAGTCAGACGCCGATTTGCCCGCACCAGAGTGTTGATTTTGTCGACGTGTGGGTCGTCAGTTGACGTGGAAGGACGTCCAGGACCCTCATCATTTTCAATGGACTGTCGATCATCCTTAAAGCGTTCATGCCACTTGAAACATGCCGTACGCTTCATAGCAACATCACCGTAAGCCGTGTTAAGCATAGCAAAAGTTTCAGTCGCAGATTTTCCAACTTTAACACAAAATTTCACAGCAAGTCGTTGCTTCTTCAGGTCATTCATTCTGAAATCCGCCAAACGAAAAAATCGCACTTCACTAAAACCGCGTAGCTAATACACAAATGAAGATATCTGCAATCGGGAAATGGCGTCGTAATCAGCTGATCTGTGCGACCCTAGCGATACCAAGCGGATTCCCCTGGAACCAACTGGAGCCACGCAATTCAAACAGTCCGCGTATTTTTGAACAGCCCTCGTATATTGGAGAAACAAGCAAAAAATGGAAACTAGATACAAAGAACACAAAAACACCTTTACATGTTTTTGAGCACTGCAAATCAAATAAACACAACATAACCATAGAAACCTCCAGATACTAAGTATTGATATACATATAAACAAATGCAAAATCAAAGAAGCCCTACTCAAACAACTAAAACAATAATTAAATCAATATAAAGATATTCGTAACGTGTAACTGCATCGCCCCTACAATTCCATACCCGTTTACATTCTCGTCCCTGAAACATGTGCCCAGCAAATGTCAGTTGCAAACTCTTTCTTTATTATCCTAAAGATGACCTAAGATAGTCCAAACGTTGTTCTGTACTTTATTTTAATTAAAGTTTTAATACCCATACCAGACGTCTTGGTAATACATTTTTCATAACCTTGACATTTTGATATATCTAACATCGTAAGTTGTGAATTGTTTAGTAAAAACAGGGCTCTTGTGGTTTCAGTTTCTTCAGTTAAGTTTCTCATAAAATCAGCCGTTGATATTCATGTGTATCTGTAAGCTTGTGTACTAACTTCAAGCCATTGTATATGAGGTTTGGAATCGTTAAAATTTTGTGATGAAGAAAATATTTGGGTACAAAACATGTTACTTTTTTCACTCCTGGGGAAACAGGTGAGCATATCAACACATGTAAATGTCTCACAGGGACGGGCAACCTCTACTTAAATAGTTATGAAGTAGGAAAAACATGAAAAATGAAACGTTATTCAATTGACGGTTCGACGTAAGAGATTTAATACCGAATGATTATATAATGAATACATAAAATATCACTTCAATACATAGTGTATAACAGTATTTAAAATAGGTTCTGATAGTATGTTAACAGTTTACTAAACGTGACGTTTACTGGCTAAGACTTTCAGATAGATAAATAGTGACCGAAAGATATCATTATAAAATATTAATAGTGTTTTCTAATAACGTTATTTTATTCACTGTCTCTAACTGTTAGGACTATATGTTCAAATCATTTTGTTGACTGTGATGTTCCTTCTACCCAGAATTTACAGTTGGAGGATCTGGAGAAGGCTCCGAGAGTAGTTTACAGATTAGGCGTTGCAATTTTTCGTGAGACACTCACCGTCCTTTTCTCCAGTAAAATCGGCCACTTCTGTATTTGATATATAAGTAAGAAAATGTTGACGTTTGAGCTTTTATAACCCTGATATAATACTCTTCTTTGTACACAGGATTTGTATACTGAGTTTATTGATATTCAATTACTATAACAACTATACAACTGAATAGACTATACCCAAGTAACATAAGATAAATAGAAGAACAGAACAATTGTATATTGAATAACATTAACTCGTTTGAAATTTTATAACATTGTAATGTTATTAGGTGTCATTTTAATATTGTTTTAAGGTCAGTTTGTTATCTATTTTATATACATGAAAACGTATTTAAACTTCATGTGTCGAGTAATATTATATAGAAATTATTGTTACGTTTTGGTTTGTTGTAATAACATGTTAAACTTCACACGGACATATTAATTTCATATTACATTAGATACAGAAAAGTTTGAAATGGCAAATTTTAAAAGATTAGTAAGTTTTTATTTACTGACGCAAAGATAGTGTTATGTGTGATAGTTAGTATACTGTATTATTACTATTCGAATAATTAGTTCCTTAGTTTGATTATATACAAAGTAACATGTTATTGTCTTAACGCCGGAACTCCAAATAAAATCAACGAGGTAAATAACATGAAGTTGTTAAGTGTTTTAATAAACGTATCTAATAGAGATGTTTCTAAATTATTGTTAAGGACTAGATATTACATACGAAATATATTCTTACATTGTAGTATAGAGATGTGTTTTTCCTATTTAGAATTCCATGCAGTTGAACTGAGTAAAAGTCGGAACTATAAATAACATTGTATAGGAAGTATTTAGTGTTTTATTTTATGTATTTCATTAAGAAGAATGAATAGCAGTGTTATGGTCGAGTAGTGATTAATCACATAAAACATTTTTACTTCATCATATAACCATTCACTTTCCTGTTAGGATGCTATTTTAACACATAACTACTGGTCAAAATCTTAAGGACAATAAAGATAAAGAAAAAATATGCATTTTGCGTTGTTAGACTCAACCACTTATTTGAGTGGAACTTCGAAAGATGAAAGTAAGAAAAGGGAAAAAAAGCTTTTAAGCATTTAATAGGGAAAATGTGACACTATGAAATTAGCCTAAATTAATCGGTAAATACGTAACGAAATTTAGTCATTTGTATTCAATCATTAGCGTTGTCAATATCTTCCACTGACATCTCTTATGTTGCACTGGATAAAAACATGGCAAAGGCCAAAAAGTTGACAGAGTTTGAACGTGGCAGAATTGTCGAGCTGCAAAAGCAAGGTCTCTCTCAACGTGCCATCGTGGCATCTCTGGTGAGATTTCGCGCAGTAAAACTGCTGTTGCAAATTTCTTAAAAGACGCTGATGGATACGGAACGAGAATTTCAAGTGGTTGGCCCAAGAAAATTTACCCCGGTGTAACGATTTCAAACTACCCCCTGTAAATATTACCCCCCGGTAATTTGAATTCGTTTTCATATTACTGGGTGGTAGGACTAAATCGATATCAGGTTACTTCCGGAGGTAGTCTGAAATCGATTTCATTTTATCCTCATTGATTTCACACTACTTCCTTCCCGATTGACTCATTTTAACGGTTTGTTAAGATGGTAGACGTTTTTATCGCACTCAGTGTATGTATATGAAATTAACACATAAATAACAATGTAAAAATTCGAATATTTATTATGTTCTATATCTCATGGTATCAATGACTCATTTTTATTTCAGTGTGCATGAAGAAATATAAGACAATTAACATGTATAAATTACAACATATTAAATGAAGACAGCATGTAGACCTTGTGGTCTGGCAAGGACGAGCCCTTAAAATACCTTTTATCTGATATAAATCATCAATTTTAATAAAAAAAAAAAAATATTTGGCGGAAGTAATAATTATTTTTGACCGCGAGTGGACGCAGGTGATGTTTTCTGATCGATTGTATATATATCGACGTTGAAAGGAACTAAGAATACTTAACATATGAACTCTTTAATTTATGTAAACCCCGTCTGTTTTTTTGCCTTTTGCCTGTTATTATGAACTTAGATACGTACTTGGCACACACTACAAATATTAAAAGCAATCATTATGTTTGTCATTTTGGCATTAGAAGAGGGGATAATTTGAAATCAAGAGGGTAATTTAAAATCGATTTCATGTTACTCCCCCGGTACTCTGAAAACGATTTCATATTACCTAGGTGTAACTTGAAAACAGAGGTAATTTGAAATCGTTACACCGGCGTTGACACCAGCCGATCGTCGTACCAGATTAAGGCCCTTACAGACGCAGAATACAGCTCAAGAACAATAAGACGGCCTCTTCAAGAGAAAGGATTTAAAAACCGTAAACGTGTTCAATGGCCACATCTCCTTCCACACCACGAAACAGCTCGGTTAAACATTACTCAGAAGCACCAAACATGGGACGAAGAAAAGTGGATGAATGTTTTGTTCTCTGATGAAACAAATTAACCGAGATGAACCAGATGGCTTACAACGTTACTAACACGATAAGGATATCCCACCATAGGCATTTTCTACACGACACAGTGGAGGAGGTTTCATCATGATCTGGGGTGGTTTTCCTTCCATGGAACAATGGAGCTTTAGGTTATACACGGGTATCAAACAACAGCTGGATACATTGGCATGTTGGAAAGAGCATCCTTACTGAGTGAAGGCCCTTGGTTTCGTGGAAATGACTTGATCTTTCAGCAATCCACAATGCCGGCAGGACAAAGGACTTTTCAGGGTGAATAACGTAACTCTTTTGGACCATCCAGCGTGTACACCTGAACTGAACCCGATTGAAAACGTTTGGGGGTGGATGGCAAAGGAATTCTATAGAAATTGATGTCAATTCCAAACAGTGCATGATCTTTGTGAAGCCAGCCTTTTGCAAACGCTTATATCGACCATGCCAAAGAGAATGTTTCAATTATTCGCAATGACGGTCGTGCAACCCACTTATGAAACATTTTAATGGGCATTTTCTAACCTGTTTAGAACTTTTTTTTGGGAAGTGGTTGAGTCTAACAACGCAAAATGCATAATTTTTCTTTATGTTCACTGGGCTTGAGATTTTGGCCAGCAGTGTATATAGTCCACCAGTTAATAAAGCTGGACCTTGAATTTAAATTATTGATAAATAACAAAAAGTGTTTTTTGATTGTATTGAATGTATTACCAGGTAAAGAAGTCTCATAACAAGTATAAGTTAGAATATGTTTAACATTGATATTATTTTGTTACAACTAAACGACTGTTGCTTATTAAACTTGAATCGTTTGAGTTTGTTGTTAATATTTAGATGTAGGTTTGATTGTAAAAACATTACTGAATAATGTAAAAAAATGAAATAAAATTCAATATACAATGTGGTCCAGAACACTTACTCCAGTGTTGAGTTTGTTTGGTTGTAAAGCACAATATGTAAACCTCGAAGCTAACACCCTGTTTTATACAGTTATCATAGCTACTGTTAAAATAGTACGCTTCATGTCCTTTTCCAACTGCTAGCCAACTATTATTATACACTAGTTTGTTCATTACACAGACATCATACTATATTTTCAATACTTCTGATCCAGAATGGGCAGGTGGTTACGGCAATGGACTAGAAATAAAAGAGTCGTGAGTTCGAATCGCCGTCACAACAAACATGCTCGAATTTTCAGCCGTAAAAGCGTTATAATGTAACAGATAATCCAACTATTCATTAATAAAATAGTCGCCAGGAGTTGGCGGTTGGTGGTGATCACTAGCTGCATTCCCTCTTTTCTTGTACAGCTAAAATAGGTACGGCTAGCGCAGATAGCCCTGGTGCAGCTGAGACCGAAATTTAAAAATCAAGCAAAGAAACAAAATGTATGTCTACTTGCTTTAGGGTAAAATAATCATCTAAGCAGCCTGTATACTTTTCGTGGGACGAAAGAATTGTGTTTACAGATACCTGTGTCTTCTAATATTAAAATAACTAAGTAGTGGCTATAATACCTCACATCGAAGTTCTTTCGTCATAATTTGCGATTTATTGATATAAATATATATGTACATCTTTTATATAAATTGTATTTCAGGCAAGTAAAATAGTTTTCATTTATGTACATTGCGTTATACATTCCTCCCTAATCACACAACTTCAATTCCACTTACAGTTTTAAAGTTATTCCACATCTACATCAGCCACGTTAACACAAATGTTTTAAATTACAAATAATCTACACAGTTTCCTATTGGCTCAGTACGTGTGTCTCTCTGTATACATGTATAATACTGAAATTTGATTATTAACGTTAACTCTTACTAGACTCATTCTGATTGGTTGTGATATTCTTAGGACTGAGCATCTAATTAAAAATACAACTATAATAGCTGGGAAGCAGGACCGTAGTCTTATTGCATGTTTACATTTCCGTGACTCTCCATCAAAGTACTTCTGTTCTATACACTGACCCTGTAGCTAGTAACAGATGCATTTCATTATATTAAACTAAGCTTCGTTGTAAAGTCAAATTTCACTTATGACATGAATATTAATTTTAATAGATCAAAGAAATGAAGACTACAATAAATATTATACTTTTGATGTTTACAACACTGTTGGTAGCAACTCCAGGTGAGATTTTAAATTATTTAAGTCTGAATTCACACAAACATTTTAAGTGTTATGACAGAAATATCAATTATAAGTTATGTTTTTCTGTGTCGTTTAGGAACCTGTCACAGTGCTCTCTTCTGGTTTGTTGTTTGTGAAGGTTTATAAAAGAATATTTAATAAAACAAGATAATTTATTTAAAAAAATAGAATGCTAAAAGTTAGAAACTTGTCTATATTTGTAGTTAAAAAATAATGTACTTTTTCGATGATTTTGTAGTTCACAGCAACTGAAATGAGACATTAAATTATTTCAAAATGATTTCATGTATGAAACAGCAATACAAGGTTAAACAACCATGTTTGTACAACCTTGCTTTTTGTTATAAGATTTGTTCTCATAGCTCTTAAAGTAAATATTTAAATTTAAATTCCATTTGTTTCTATAATTAAATATAAAACTGAAAGTAAGTAATATTAACAATAAAATAACAGATAACATTGTCAGATGTTTTTTTTGCTAATTAACGAATGTATAAAATAATGATTACTTTAATACGACAGCTGTGAGATGATTCATGTGGTGTTGTGGTCATGTTTAATATCATACAGATCACAGCTGTGAGAACTATATACCTAGTGTGCTAGTTTACTAACAGAGGGCTTTTATAGCCTCTTTGTAAAGAGGACGTTTATGCACTGTTAGAGAGGCAATAAAAGGTATATTTTTATATATGTTGTCATAGTGTTATATTTAAACGTGAAGAGTATTGCAGAAATATATGTGACTGAAATATTACGTAAGGTAATATCCGTAAAACAAAAAAGTAGATTGGTTTAGAAATTAATAATAGGAGATTTTATTGACAAGTAACAAAAGTTTTGAATATAATTATATTGTGTGAAGTGTTCTGTAACATCATTGGTTGAATTTGTTACTGACGTTATGTCAACAGTCTTATAACCGTAATGTTTATCGGCTGGGCTTCACAAATAGATAAATAGTAACGAATAAAAAATAATATAAAATGATATAATCATTACTTCTTCTAATAATGTCGTTTTGTTTACTGTCTGAAGCTGTGAAGACTTGTCCAGATGACATAGTATGCGGAAGAGGTTTTGTTTGTTGTGATGTTCCTCCTACCTACTGTTGTTCTAATAACCTTGGAAGAAGAATTGCACGTGCACGTACAAAGTCAACAAGTATATCTAGTGTAAGAAGAAACGATTCACACTGAGGATACTGCAGTATTCTCGTGGAATTTTATCATCAATAAAAAGAATAAATATTACCAATAATTTCTGTGTTTGTTTGTTGTTAAAAGAAGACAAAGATCTGTTTTATTTGTGACCACATGAGAAATTGAAACTCGAATTTTATCATTATAAGTTATTGATGTTACCAGATTCCAAGATCTTATGTTTTAAATACCGTTGATGAAAAACCTTCTTATGCAATTTTTGTAAATTAGAACGTTTTGCTTATACTTAAATAAAGGTTGAGGTCGAAGTTGAAAGGTAAGAATCGTGAACGGATTTGTCTTATAAATAAAGTTATATGATCTTAGTTATTTATAGCTGAGTAAAATAAATGAAACCAAGCAGTAATAACCATACGTATAAAATACAATTAAAATTATCTTTGTTTCTGACATACTAGCAAAGATGTCTGAATTACGTGGTTATATTTTGAAGAGTTTCTTGGTTTATAACAGCTAATTTGACCGACATAATGTTTTATTTTTCTGACGTGTCAGAACAGTATAAATATCTGAAGATTTTGTTATAAGAACAAAACCACATTGGTCTATTTGCTGTATTTACTGTGGGCAATAAAATCTGAGATTTAAGCCTTCTGAGTACTTAAACTTACTGCTGTCCCATTGAAAACTATTTGAAGATATGTTATTAGCTTTTTTAGAATTTAACTTCACCAATTTACAAAAACAGTAGTGGTAAAATGTTTGTGTTCAACCTTACTTTAATATTTAATGACAACAGTAAAATATAACGGAAACTTAATGACTTGGATATCAGAAATATTTGGATACAGACCAAATAATTTTGATCTAACGTTTTGAATATGGAACAAATACTAAAGATATCTCCTTCCGTTAATAACTGACTACAAAAAAAAAAAGCATTGTAGCACTATACCACCTACCAAATGATTAACTGCCACTGGTAGATCAAAATACAAATAATATGCTGTGTTATAACACGAATTCAACCCTGGCTCAATTTTTCCAACATTATTTGTTCTGTATCACAAGTCTAACTCTCTCAAGTTATACGTTTATATTTACAAATAAGAAAACCAAGACATTAAATATTCAGTGTAAACAGCAGGAATGCCACACAAATTAGTTTATTGTCTTGATAGACTGATAACCTTTCTTTCTTTTGTTCTGTATTATAAATACGAGTCTGGAAATTTTTTATTGTTTTGTAGAAAAGAACGAAAGCTCGAAAGTTTCATTATTAAAAAACAGAGCGAGAGAGAGATTTCTCTAGACGAAGTTTCTCATTAGAAATAAACTCGATATCGATGTATTTGCTAATTTAAAATTTCATTACAAATTAAGAATGTTGAAATAACACATATTTTCACACTTATTGATAATTAGTTTCTCAGTTCATTTATGTAGCATGTTACATTAGGTGTGTTACATGTACATTCGAAATTATTAAATCAGTAATCAAAATTTAACATATCATGTCAACTCAAGGATGACTGAACATAGCCTCAGGATTTGTTTGTGTGAATATTTTAAGAAATTTTAAATAACTAAGTTAACATTTCAGACGTGCAAAGTATAACATTTGTATCAAGTTAACCAATGTAGGTATCAATAAATAAGTTTCTTTATGAAATACATTTTAAAATGGTATTCCGTTTGATCTTTGATTCAAGTAACTAATACTTAATATTTACACAAAATATTTGTTGACTTAAATTTATTCTCCTCAATATGCTTCAATGTGGCCTGTTGGAAGTAAAATCTTCACAACTGACACAGTAGAATGGCTGTTTATTGTAAATCTATTAATTATATATTTTCGAAGAACTACTGTTATGAGAAAAAATAATTTACTGTATGATTAAAAAGCCTTTTCTATTTATTTAGTACACATAATATTGATATCAAATTCATAACCAGATGTTGTCATTGGAATGTTTTAGCTTTCCGACAGGTTTAATAATATTAAATAAAGTTTAATGGTTTTCCTCAACTGCTAGCCAACTATTATTATACACTAGTTTGTTCATTACACAGACATTATACTATATTTTCAACAGTTCTGATCCAGAATGGGCAGGTGGTTACGGCAATGGACTAGAAATTTAAGAGTCGTGAGTTCGAATCCCCGTCACAACAAACATGCTCGAATTTTCAGCCGTAAAAGCGTTATAATGTAACAGATAATCCAACTATTCATTAATAAAAGAGTCGCCAGGATGTGCCAAGATGAGCTCTGGATATTTAAATCCTGACACCAGTATACTGTTGTTAAAAACCATCCTCCTATGGACTGATAGTGAAATATGATAAAGCTTAATTAATATAATACAATTAGCCACATAAGTCTATGTTAACATGTCGATTAAATCGTGATATATAAGATCAAATACGAGTTAATTATATACCATTCATAGATACTGGATGTATCGCTTTGCACTTTTGTGTTTGTGGTATTCGTAACATGTATCTCAAACGTCCTTGTACATGGTCGTTGATGGTGTTTCATAAGTGTGAATAGATGTGGTAAGTGAAGAATGGATATTCTATATAATGTACAAAACATTCCTTTAGTGGAAGCTTTCTCACAGACCCATCACATCGGATATTGTTGGTGATGGCAGAAGAGTCCACACACCTGTCCTTGTATTATTACCGCAGCTCACAAATGTTCCACAGTTGGACTAGACCTACCATGTTCTGGTAATTAGGACACATAGGATACAAACACATTATGGAACATTTTAATCTTTCTTTCGCCTTGTGGACTTTGTCTGATGACGATCAATTCGATTGTTAGTTCCTAAAAATTAGCCTAATAGTTGACGGTAGGTGGTATTTATTAGCTGCCTTTTCTCCTGTCTAACACTTGAAATTAGTGATGGCTAGCTTCGTACGCAATTGAATAAAACAATAAAATTGATAGTTCAACAAGGCGGCAACTCTTACAGTTGGTATAAATATAGAAACAAAAACAGTAATTAGAAAGTTAGCGTTCTAGGTAATTTTTTAAGATACTTCAGTCATCCAGTGAAGCTTCTCTAATTGTGTTGCCCTCTACCTTCTAAAAAATAATATTTCGTATAACAATTATAATTTTCGACGCTTTTACTTGCCAAGATGGTACATCTACAGGTTAATACAGTGTTTGAACGACTTATTAGATTTTACCCTATATTTCAAAAACAGTTTGATGTCAAATATTATATACGCAGTACTGTGTCAAGTCTATCAATCAGAGTACCCCTCGTCCAGTAAGCTTTCATCTCCATGTATCCCCATTATCTCTGCTGGCAGCATCATTTCTACACTTAATTCTAAGAAGAAAGACAAGGATACAATGAACAACGTTAACATTACTTTTCAACAGGGACCCAAACAAAGAAAACAGCTTCATGCCAGACTCAACCCACGCTCGTTAAGACAACAGACATCAACATCACGCTCAGCAAGAAGACACCAATCAGATTAGTAAGAAGACTACAATCGACCTAGGCAGAAATAGTACGACTCATAGATACAGATAGAATCGATCACTCTGTCTTATATTCACGAACAGCCTATCTTTATCCTCCTGGTGCCTTAGTTCGATCTTTTGATACATCGTTGACTTAACTCATGTATTTTACAGTTGTGTATGTTTTTGTGTTTTTTTTAAAAGCTTTACTAATCATGATTTTCCTTTCAGCTACTTCCTGGCATTTTGAGAGTAAATTTTTCGGCGTCGTGATCGTACCTGTTTCGCCAAAGTAATCTTTGAGATTCTTTGAGTTACAGATCCCTATCCTCTTGTTTTGTTTTTATATTTTAAGAGTCAATATTTAACCTCCTGCGGACCACCAACAGACCTTCTTCATCAGATTGCAGCATAATTTCGTTAACTTTAAATTTTGTCGGTTTAGTCATTAATCACTAGCCCAGTTAAATTTTACTTCACGAGTAGGACGAAGAGAAGGTCCTTTTTGAGCGTCATCGATTGCTTTGCATCTTTTTTTAGATGGTTAGTGTTAACTTGGAATACCTGCCACGATTCTTTTTATTTATTTATTCCAAACGGACAAACAAACCGCTGTTTGGCTAACAGAATGGCACACGCAGGGTTGTTTTGAAAATAAAATTGTTGGAAGAGGATGTTCCAGGAGCAAAATATTGTTATGAAGACCTAGATCAACATTCAAATACTCAGATGAAAAGATGGTTGCAATGTCGTCTGCTCCCAGTCACGGGAAATCGCGCGATTCTGTTAGAAAGGGAAAGCAGCTTTATAAATGTTTGTTTTTCATTCACACAAGTTACTTTCAATTTTCCATCATGTGACGTTAAAAACATACACCAAACTGAAAGAAACTAGTCTTTTTTTCATTGTTATGATATACCCTTATATGTGAAATCGATTCTCAGCAAGTGATAATTTATATGTAGACTTGTCACACAACATCAATGTTTGTTGACCATGGTTGTATGTTTCGGTCGTCGTGTAGAGAAAAACATTTTTGATGTACAATTAATATCTGCTTGACACTCATTCAGTGTTCACTGATCATAGTTCAAAAGCACGTCTATAAACTAAATTCCTTGTAGTTCTGCCAGTGTTGCCACTGGGATAATTATCCCGGTGGAAACACTCTCATGGCATTGGTGCATCACATCATGACCTAAATTAGCATAAATTTACAGCCTCATAAGACCTCTTAACGCAAAGTTAAAAGGGCAGAATCTGGGATTCGGTGTTCTACAAGAGTATTTCAAAATGAGGGAAGATGATGTTAACGAAACGAATATGTTCACTATCCTGTTTTCTTCACCACGTCAGTGGTTCCCAAACTGTGCGCTGTGACAAACACACAGTGGTGCCGAAGGGTATTTCGAATCTTTGATGGAATCACAGCAATATCTACATCTTTCGGACACGGCACGAACTACTAGCTCGAGGTAGTTCATAGTTTTAACATTAGACCTCACTACATTCCTTTTGATGACGTTCTCGAATGTTTGAGATATGTTTTGTTTACTTATACTTTCGGCTATGAGAGAAACTTCTCGAACTTTCTCGTTTCTTAGAATTTGTATATAAATACCTGTCGACTCTCTGTGTCCATCAGTAATAGAAATAACTGAAGATTTTTGTGACGAAGCGTCTGCGAGGTCTAGTGAAGTTCAGTGAATTATATTGTTTATTTTTTAGTCATTGTGCATAAAATGGAAATATTTTGAACATTAATAAGAAGTGCGGAAGTGAAGAATTAGATGTCGAACCACAGACTTATGGCAAAGTTGTGAAGAAAAGGAAATATGAGGACAGTCATCTAGACTTTGGTTTTACTGCAGTAGATGTCAATCAGGAAGAGTGTCCACAATGTGTATTATGTTTAAAAGTTTTGGCTCCAGAGTGCATGATTCCAAGTAGACTAAAACTCTACATAAAGATCAATCATCGTAACATGGGTAGTAAACCCCGTGATTATTTTACCAGAAAGTTAAAAGAATTGAAAGAACAAAAATTTACATTTTTGAAATAACATCAATACCAAGCAATGCTTTGTTAGCCTCTAACAAGGTGGCAAAAATAGTCGCAAAATGTAAAATGCCTCACATCATCAAAGAAGAACTAATTTTACCAGCTGCAGTAGATATTGTAGACATTATAGTTGGTGAGTGTGCGGGAAGACTTATTTCAACAGTCTCTTTAACCAACAACAGTACAAGATGAGGAATTCAACACAAGTGAGAAGACCTCAACGGTCAGATAATTGAAAACAATGAAAGGGAAGGAATTCGGGTAACAGCTAGATGAGGTGATGGATAGTAACAAAAATGCTCATTTAATTTACTAGACACTGAACCTAGTCCAGAGAATGTGTGCTGAAATTTATACAAACTCGGCTATAGAAGGCTAGCTTTAAAAAAAACAAAAAACTGTGTGAAGATATGCAACATGAGAACACATCTTTGTTGTACTACTACAGCGCTCTATGGGTATCTCATGGAAACATACTGTCCCGTGTGTTCGAATTACAATAGTAATTCTGCTCTCATATCGAAGAAGATAGAACACGAATGTGCCAAAAACATTTTGGGTACTGAATTTTTGTCAAGGTTACGACACCTGTGTAATCTCTTCGAGAAACTGATTATCTTGAATCTCTTTCTACAGAGAAGCAACACGCACACTCTGAAACTTGAAAAGAGTGTTTCAGTTTTGAAAAATGTTACTACTATGGAGAATAAAAATTAATGAAGATGATGGCAAAGGCAGTTTTTTTCTGCTGCAGCAGTTTGTTACGTCAAATAAAGTTGATTTGACGCACGGACGAAAATCTGTTTAGAGAAGCACCTAACACAACTCAATGACTAGTTTGGAAATTACTTTCCTGAAGATATGAAAAAGTTTGCTGTAGTTCAAGACCCATTTGAGAGGAAGACTCCATCTGAATTTACACCTGAAGAAGAAAAACCTTTACTAAAGTGTCTTGTGACAAGTCTTTAAAAACAAATTTTAGTAGCATGGAACTAACTGAGAATTAGATATCAGTAGAAGATAAATATTCGCTGCGAAGAGCTAATACTCAGCGGATCCTAATTGTAATTGCGACGACATATATTTACGAAGCTTGGCTTTTGGCGACTGCTGGGATAAAAGTAACCACCGCGCGAAATTCAATGTGGAACAGGAAATGTTGGTGGTGTCCAATATGATTCGAATGTTTGAGAAGCTGTGCAGTGTCTAACGGTCACACACATCCCATTATTAATTGTGGTTATTTAAAAATCAACTAAAAATATTGTTTTTACTTTCAATTTATGTGTATTATTATGCAAAACGGTCCCTAAGTTGTTAGGATAAAAATACTTTTTAATAATTAATTTTTGGACCTAACTTCTTCATGCACTTAAGTGTATGGTTTTCGATTTTGTCGAAGGATCCCATAAAAAAATTCATGTGTCACTAAAAGCTCTGTGAACCGAGAAAGACTGGGATACTCAAAACACGCGTTATCCATAAAGTAGTGAACCATAAAAATAGAATATTATAGCGAACGATCGCCCCCCTCCAGTGGCATAGAGGTGTTTGCGAGCGTACACCGTGAGAAGCCGAGTTTCGATACCTTTGGGTTACAAAATACAGATATCCCATTCTGCGGCTTTGTGCGTTATTTCAAACAAACAAAACCATAGTGGATATCTGTCCACCAGAGTCTATAAACCTGGCATTTTACACAGTGTATCTCTACATACGGTTTCAACAGCTGGTTGTTAGCTATTGTGTCTTGTACTTCTTGGCAGACTGCCAGTATTACCTTCATTGTTTCATGTTCATTCTGTACTTTATATATTACAACTATCTTTATATTTATATTTCATTATCATTTTTCACTTTTAATAACTCACAAATATGAGACTCGTCAAATTCTGCACAATAAACAAGGAAATTTGTTTACATTTCTGGTTAGTTCATGAAATAGCATATGATACCTTATGAACAATATCGCCCTTTATCTTTATAACACTTTGTGACAGGATGACAATTTTCAATACAGTTTTCGGATTGGTAAAAACCTGTCGTAGATTCAACAGTTTATGTCCTTTTTTGAAACTGTGGTTTCACGTTTCTGGATATCACAACAGAAAGTTATGAAAAAAAATATAGATCCTTCAACACAAGATACTGAGGTATGTTGTGATGTAATTCTTATTTTCTTCACATGTTTAGAAAGTATCGATATATACTTTGTCTTTCACATATATGTACTTCAAATAAGTCTTGGATTCAATCTTTTTTAATACCTGAAGTGTGGTACTGAACATTCTTCTTATTGTCTAGGTTATCGGTCTTTAATAACAAATATGTCTGGAGAATAAGACATACGTTTTATGAGTTTCATGGATAATGGTTATATTGTTTTCATTGTTTCGTGTATTCTACGATAAGATGTTTCGATTATGAACATTTTAAAAGCATGATCTGTTTTTAAATTTATAAATACATATAAGTATTTAATAAATTATATTGTACATTTTCACTTTATGTTTATTAAACTAAATCCGTAATTTTATAATAACCACATAATTTGACCTGTTATTTCGAGTTACTTATAACTGGGAGGTAAATTAGGCTTTCAATAAGTTTATAGTTTGATGCAAGTAACGAATACTAAATAAACTGATAATTTCACAAAACTGTTGAGAAATATTTTCAAGACTGACAGCGCCAACTGAAATTTCTCAATCATGATGATAAAACTTTTCGCCATTATAGGTAGTCTTGTTATCGCAACCCTTAGTAATGACTAGAAACCCGCTTGAAGTAAAAAAAAAATTATTTTCGAGAATATTGGTATGGGAATTAACACTTTAATTAAAATAAAGTCCAGAACAACTTTTGGAGTTAAGACTAAAACGTTCCAATATACCGGTACAAATATGTTGGCGATACAATTGTTAGATTTACATCTACAGAATACACACTTAGTTTTTTTCAAACACGTTAACTGTATACATACCAATATAAAGTGCACCTGTTAACAGGAAAAAAAAAAAACTAACCAAAAACATTTTAAACCTCAAGATCACAAGAACCGATACACAACTTGTTGATATTCAATTACTATAACATCTATACAACTGAACAGATTGTACACAAGTAACATAAACATAATAAATAGAAGAACATACAATTATATAATAAGTAACTTTAACTTGTCTGAAATTTAATACATTTGTAAAATCATTAGAAGTCATCTTAATATTGTTGTAATGTCAGTCTCTTTTCTATTTATATGTACAAAACATTTATTTAAATTTCACCGTTGACTAATATGATATAGATATTATTGTTACCTTTCAGTTGGTCATAATAACATTTTAGTCTTTTAACGGACAAATTAATTTGAAATTACATGAAATATAAATAGGTTTGATATAGCACATTTTGAAAGATTATTAAGTTTTCAGTTACTTTTACGAATATAGTGTTGTGAGGGATAGTTAATAACCTGTGTACTGTATTATTACTATACGAATAATTAGTTTCTTAGTTTGGTTATATTCAAAGTAACAAGTGATTGTCTTAACGCCGGAACTAAAACTAAAACTAACGTTGTAAAGAACAAGTAGTCGTCTGGTGTTTGGTTAAACGTATCTAATACAGATGTATCTAAAGTATTGTTATGGACCACATATTATATATGAAATATATTGTTATATTGTAGTATATTGATGTGGCTCTCATATTTAGAATTTTATTCAGTTGAAATGAGAAAAATTCGGAACTATAAACAAAATTGAAACGTATAGGAAGTTATTTTGTAATTTATTTTATTTATCCAATAAAGAAGAATGAATGGCAGGGTTACGGTCTATTAATTAACCACTTATAACATTTTTACTTTATTAACTAACTATACATTTTTTCCGTTAGGAGGCTATTTTAAAACATATATTTGACTCATCAATAAAGCTCAACATCGAATTTAAATAATTGGTAAAACATAGACAGTGTTTTTGATACTATTGAATGTATTACCTGATAAAGAAGTATAATAATAAGATAAAATACGTTTAAAATAAATGCCATTATTTTGTCACAACTAAACGACTGTTACTTATGTAGTTAGAAACTTTATAGTTTGTTGTTAATATTTAGATGTAGGTGTGACTGTAAAAACATTACTGAAAAATGTAAAAAAAAAATGAAATAAAATTCAATACACATTGTGTTCCAGAAGATTTACTCCAGTGTTGATTATGTTTGGATGTGAAACACAACATGTAATTCTCGAAGCTAACACCCTGTTTTGCAGAGTTATAATCGTTACTGTTAAACTAGCACGCTTCATGTCCTTTTCCAACTGCTAGCCAACTATTATTATACACTAGTTTGTTCATTACGCAAACATTGTTCTAAAGTTTCAACAATTCTGGTCAAGAATGGGTAAGTGGTTACGGCGCTAGATTAGTAATCTGAGAGTCGTGAGTTCGAATCTCTGTCACACCAAATCTGCTTGCCCTTTCAAACGAAATAGTGTTATAATGTCACGGATAGTCCCAATATTCGTTAAAGAATGAGTAGACAATAGTTGGCTGTTGGTGGTGATGACTAGCTGCCTTCCCTCTTGTCTTACAAATCTAAATTAGAGACGGCTAACGCAAATAGCCCTGGTGCAGCTCAGGGTGAAATTTAAAAATCAAGCAAAGAAACAAACAGTTTGTCTACCTGCTTCAGGCAAGAGGAATCATCTGCGCAGCCTGTCTACTTTTGTTGAGACGAAAGAAATTTGTTTACAGATACCTGTGTCTTCTAATGTTAAAATAACTAAGAAGTAGTTATAATACCCCACATCGAAGTTCTTTCGTCATATTGTTAGAAGCGATTTATTGATATATATATATATTTATGTACATATATTATATAAATTGTATGTCAGGTAAGTCATATAGTTTACATTTATATACATAGTGCTACACATTCCACCCTAATCACACAACTTCATTTCCAGGACCAGTTTTGCTCTTCGCTAGTGCAGCGGTAAGTCTCCTGATTTATAAAGATAAAATCTGGCGTTCGAATCCTCTCGGTAAGCTCAGCAGATAGCCGTATGTGGCTTTGCTATAAGAAACGCACACACACACACAGTAACAGATTCAAAATTATTCCACCAGGTTAACAGATGTAAATAACAAATAATCACTCATTGTTCCCTATTGGCTCAGCGTGTGTCTCTCTGCATGACTGGATAATATCGTAATTTGATTCTTGACGTCAATTGTTACTAAAATCATTCTGATTCGTTGTGATGTTCTTAGACCATAGCATCTAATTAAAAATTAAACTATAATAGTTGGAAGACAGCACCGATCTAATTGTATGTTTATACACGTGTAAAACGTAATAGAAGTATCTAGAAATTCAACAATCCTTGGTAATATAATTTTATATCTTGTTTGAGAGTATTTCTCTATAATATCAATTATTTCGAATGGTATATTAAGTACAGATCTTAAGTACTTATTGGAATAATTCTTATTATCATATTGTTAGAAATTAATATTTTTGTTACATTTTGCAAATCTGTAATTAACGACGTGCACGGTAACTTTAACGTTTTTCCATCTGTTGTTGATATGTGCTTTCTGTGTGCTTTTGTTGATCCGTCGTGTCTTGTTCTTGTTTCTTAGATGTAAACTTTCTGTAAAAATGAAGGTTCTACTTTCTTATTTTATTGAGTTAAAACAACAACCATAGTTAAAAAGATGTTGGAAATGAAATGAATTTATTGTTAAGTTATGTTTATCAAATGAGAGAAACTCTTCAACATAGAGAAAGGATACATAAATTTTTGTACTGTTCTTGTACTGGTCTTTGTGCCCCTGTGATACATGGTGACTGTTTCTACAGTTTCTTTATATTCCTGTGACTCTCCATCAAAGTAACTCTGTCTTATACCTTGATCCTTTAGCTGGTAAGCTGGTAACAGATAGAATTCATTGTTTTAAATTAAGCTTCGTTATAAAGTTAAATTTTACTAACTACACGAGTTTTAATTTTAAAGGACGAGAAACATGAAGACTACAATAATTGTTATACTTTTGATGTTTACAACACTGTTGGAAGAAGCTCCAGGTGAGATTATAATTATTTATGTTTGAATTCGCACAAAAAGTTTAAATGTTATAATAGAAATATTAATTGTAAATTAGTTTCTTCTTTGTCGTTTAGGAACGTGTTAGTATTCACTTGTGATTTGTTGTTGATTAACAGACAACTAAAAGTTTGAAAGTTGACTATATTTGTAATTAAAAAATCATGTACTTTTTCATGATTTTATAGTTTACAGCAGATAAAATGATACTTTAAATTATTTGAACAAGATTTCATGTATCAAAGAGCAATACAGGGTTAAACAACAAGATATTATTGCCAGATGTTTTTGTTGCTGATTAACGAGTGTATAAAATAATGATTATATTAATACGACGTCTGTTAGATGATTCATTTGGTGTTGTGATCATGTTTTTTATAACATACAGTACACAGCTGTGAGAACAATACATTTGGTAGGTTAGTTTACTGACAGAGGGTTACTTTAACGTTTATGTAAAGAGGACTTTTATATACTATCAGAGATGCAATGGAAGGTACCTTTTTTATACACGTATTCATAGTGTTACTTTAAACGGAATGACCATTGTAGAAATATATGTGACTGAAATTTTATGTAAGGTAATATCATGAAAACAAGAAAGTAAATTGGTTTAGCAATTAATAATAGGAGATTTTATTTACAAAGTAACGAAAGTTTTGAATATAATTATATTTTGGAAAGCGTTCTGTAACATCATTGGTTGAATTTGATAATGACGTAATGTTATCAGTTTTATAATCACATGAGCTTCACAAATAGATAAATAGTGATGAATAAAAAAAATACAAAATGTTATAATCGATACGTTTTCTAATAATGTCGTTTTCTTTACTGTCTGAAGCTGTAACGTCTTGTCCAGATGACATAGTATGCGGAAGAGGTTTTGTTTGTTGTGATGTTCCTCCTGCCTACTGTTGTTCTAATAGCGTTAGAAGGAGAGTTAGACCTCCACGTCGAAAGTAATAAAAAATATTTATAGTGTAAGATGAAACGATTAACACTAAGAATACTTCATTATTCACGTGGAATTTTATCATTAATAAAAAATAAATAATACCAATAATTCCTGTGTTTGTTTGTTGCTAAAAGCTGGCAAACATCTATTTTATTTGTGACCACACGAGGGTTTGAAACCCGAAATTTAGCATTATATGTAATTGATGTTACCCGTTTCTCAACTTAAGGTAATTAAATTTAAAGCCTTTTATAAACCACGTAGTTGCCGATAAGAATATTTAGAAAATATTTAAAATAATCACATCAATGTTCAATAAGAGATAGTCTAGCACTTTAAAACAGTTTAAAACTTTTTGTTAGAGTGTATTACAGGCAAAAATAATCGACAATCAAATACATTTTCTTGACCATAATTTGTAATGAAAAATTTCATTTTATGTTTCGTTAATATTTTAGAATGACACCTACATCTAAATAGTGAAACCGAAGGATAATGACTCAAGATAAAAAAATAATAATCGTTGATATATGAAAATATATTACTTGATATGTGACATTTGTACCTTTAATTCATTGTAATAAGTTGGAAATAGAAAATGTCATTGAAAAAATCACGCAGGATTTCATAATATGAGATATTATTGTTATGGATCACTATATTATCAAAACTATTTAAGTTTGATATAAAAATATGGAGTAAACACTTTGGAACCGTTAATTACGATATTTTTCAAAATAGTGAGAAATGAATGACAACCTATCTCATAAATATAATTTAGAGCAGTTCCATCTACTGTGATAATAGAGTAACTATAATTCAGTTCCAATTATATAAAAATTTCTTATAATTTCACTGTCTCTTTCTTTTATTACATTTTATGTATTAATATTAAATTACATATTAAATTCATTTTTATGACTATGTGCCTTCTGGTTAACTTGCTTTGAACTATAAATGCAAGGTCTTATGGTTTAGAACCCGTTGACAAAATATCTTCCAATGCAATTGTTATTCATTGTCATATTTTGTTTTGACTTATATTAAAGTTGAGGTCAAAGTTGAAACGTAGGAATCGTGAACCGATTTGCATAATAAATAAAGGTATTTAACTTTATTTTTTATAACTGAGTAAAATAAAAAACAAGCTAAAATAATACATATTACCTACAATCAAGGTTATCTACGTTTGTAATGAAAGAAATTCTTGTTTCATAACAATAAAGTTGATCAACAGAATGTTTTTCTTCTCTGACATGACAGAAGAGTATAAATATCTAAATATTTTGCTTTAAGAACGAAACCACATTGGTCTATTTGCTGTATTTATTGCGGGCAATAAAATCTCAGATTTAAGCGTTCTGAGTACTTAAACTTACTGTTGTTCTAATGAGGACTATTTGAAGACCTTGTATTAGCTCTTTTCGAATCTACCTTCATCAATTTACGAAAATAGTGAAGGTGAAATGTATATGTTCAAACTTACTTTAACATTTAACACAATAGTAAAATGTAACGGAAACTTAATGACTTGGAGATCAAAAAAGGTTTGAATTAAAACAAAATAATTTTGATATAACGTTTTGTATTTATGTAACAAATAGTAAAGTTGTTTCCCACCGTCTTTAATTGTAATTGTTAATTTTTGACCATAGGGAAAACAGCCATTAATTAAGTAGTACCATGCCACCCATGAAATGTTTAACTGTCTCTATTGTATAGCACTGGTAGCTTAAAGCACAAATAATATGTTGTGTTATAACTTGAATTCAAACCTGGCTCAATTACTCCGACGTTAGTTGTTCTGAATTACAAGTCTAACATTCTCCTAGTTTACGTTTATATTTACAAATAACGAAACAAAGGCATTAAATGTTCAGAGAGTAAAAACTGTAGAAATGTTACATAAATTAGTTTACTGTCGTGAAAGGCTGATCATTTTCCTTTCTTTGTGTTCTGTGTTGTAGAGACGAGAAACTAGAAATTTACGATTATTTTTGTGGATTGGAACGAAAGTTAATGTACAAAACTGAAAAGGTTCCTTGTAAAAAAATAAACGAGAGAGATATTTTTCTAGACGAAGTATAATTAGTAATGGACTCGATTACGATGGATTTGCTAATTTAAAATTAATCACAAATTAAGAGTTGTGAACAACATATTTTGTCACAGTTATTGATAATTAGTTACTGAGTTCAATTATGTATTAGTTAACATTAGGTGTCTTACACGTACATTTGAAGATAATAAATCAATAATCACACAATTAATCAAAATTTAATGTATCACATCAACTCAAGGATGTTGAACGGAGCCTTACGAGTTTTTTGTGTGAATGTATTTCGAATCTCTCAAATAATTAAGTAAACATTTCAGACGTGCTGAGTATAACATTTGTTTCAAGTTAAGCAATGTTTGAATAATTACGTTTAGTTATGAAGAATGTTTTCATTTGGTATTTCGTTTGATCTTTGACTAAACTTCAAGTAGCTAATATTTAATGTTTAGACAAAATATGCTTCCATCTGGCGTGTTGAAAGTAAAATCTTAGAAACTGACATAGTAGAACGGGTGTTTATTGTTAGTCTATTAATTACATATTTTCGAAGAACAACTGTTGTGAGAAAAATACTTTTCTGTATAATAAAAAAGCTTTTCTATTTATTTTGTACGGAAAATATCAATACTAAATTTATTACAAAATGTTGTCACTGAAAAGTTTTACTTTTGAGATAGGTTTAATATTACTAAAGGTAGTTACTTGATTGTTTTCAAAAATCCATACTTTCAAGAAATATATTTCGTCTGTAGAAAGCACTACCTTAATCCATCTTGTGAGCAAAATAAATGAAATTTGATTTCTTCAGTTTGACCTGTAAACGCATCTAATAAATAGTATTATATATTTTATGAAAAGTACTTTGTAAAATAGTTTCAGAGAACTCGTATTAAACTAAAAACTTTCTAAGGGTAAGTCAAAGATTCTTCTTCTACAATCATAATGAATATTTATTATAAGGTTATTTAGTATATATGGTAACATATTGTTTAAATAATTACGTAGATCCTGGCCATCATCATAATGTCCTTGGTTTTCACTTGGTAATGTGTCGATGCCCCTAAAACTGCCCCGTTCAGAAAAGATTGGTTTACAATGTTTTCTGTTACCAAGGAGAAGGTCTATCCCACTGTTACAGAAGCATTTCTAATAGAAAATATTCGACAACGTCAACCAAAATATTCTATGACCAGCCAGCACTCTCACATTGAAAGTATTGTGTGATGTTAAAAACTACATATGACAAACCTGCACGCAGAGTTTCACTGAACCACCTTTATAGCTGAAAGGAATATAAGTTACAAATACGACCAAAGAAACATGTTTAGAAACTTATCCTGAAGGTCATAGCTGAATGGTTAACCACTCTAATGTTTTACCAGCGGCTTTTAGCACGTGATATATAGGAGTACGTTGCAACAAATAGTGAAATATATGTCTACCTGCATTAGGACAACGAAATTAACTACATAGTATGTCAAAAACAAATTTTAATGTTTGCGCAGGTCACTCCTAAAGAACAGAGGATCATATTGCGTACGTCGAGGCTAGCGCCAAGATTCTGTTGGTAAACACCATTTTTCTGTGAACTGATTGCCATATATTGTGTGATTCCATCAAGATAATATAAAACGTTAAGGTTAAGGTCAAACTGTCGGTTATATCATGACAAAAGGGAAGAAAGTAAAAGAGTAGCCCAAGAGTTGAGCGGTGGTTGTGATGAGTAGTTGCTTTCCCTCTCGTCTTACACTACTAAATTCGGGACGCCTAGCGCAGATAGCCCTTAAGCCTATCAACACACATAATTATATTAAAAGCAGTTAATCGGTTGTTCTAAAACGCCATATTTTGTAAAAATATCATTGCCTTCTGGTAAGCAAAACAAATAATATTTGATGTATTCTTTTTAATTTTGGTTACTAAGTCGTCATATAATTATTAATAGCTTTTTATTGAAATTTTCTGATAACATTTCGACTTAAACAAAAGTTTGTTATTACATTGTTAATCTAGTTAAATCCCTGTCGTTCTACCTAAACATATACACGCTATAGTGGTTCTGGTAGTTTAGCATAAAATATTTCTGAAAACTTATATGATAATGGGTATTTTTTTCGGTGTTTAATAATTAGCTTGGATGTATTCTAAGTTCAACAGTACTGACAGATATTAATATCAGGTTTGATGACGTCATGATCTATAGAATGATTTACTTTGTTGATGTTACTTATAAATGGATGAACTATTTGCTTCCTTGTGAGCTTAGTTTATAAATTCTGCACGTAAATAACATTATTCATTCTAACAAAATTAAATACAGACTATATCTAAGAAGTTTTCTTGTAAGTAATTTTTAGTTGGTGTAGGTGACATATGTAATTCAGTATAGAGGAAAATGCCAAAATGAACCTAGTATATTTGAAGCCTGACACCAACATACTGTTGAAGACCATCCTCCTTCGGACTGACATTAAAATACGGTATGGTTTCATCATACAATACAATTAGCTACAAAAGTCTATATTAACCTATAGGTTAAATCGTGAGATGAAAGTTCGAATACGAGTTAATTATATACTGTGCATAAACACTAGATGTTTCTATCCGCACTTCTGAGTTTTTGGAATTTGTAATGTGTTTCTCAAAGTCTTGTTACGTGGACGTTGTTGGTGTTTCATAAGTGTGCATAGATGTGGGAATGGAGAATGGAAATTCTATGTAATGTACAAAACATTCCTTTAGTGGAAGCTTTCTCACAGACCCATCTCAATGGATATTGTTGGTAGAGGCAGAAGAGTCTACACACCTGTCCTTGTATTATCACCACAGCTTTCGAATGGCCCACAGTTGGACTAGACCTACTATGTTCTGGTAATTAGGACACATAGTATAGAAACACATTGTGGAACATTTTCACAATTCTTCAGCCTTGGGAAAATGTTGAAAATTGGTGGTATTTATTTGCTTCCTTGTCCCCTGTCTAATACTTGAAATTAGTGGTGGCTAGCTTCGTACGTAATTGCATAAAACAAAAAAAAATCGATTGTTGAACAAGTCGGTAACTCTTACAGCTGGTATAAAAATATAAACAAAAACAGTAATTAGAAATTAAGAATTTTTAAGATACTTTAATAATCGAGTGATGCTTCTTTGATTGTAGTGCCATCTACCCTTTAAAAAACAATATTTGATGTAACCATAATAATTTTCGACGCTTTAACTTCCCAAGATGGTAGAGGTTAATATCGTGATAGAAAGACTTTTTACCAAACATTTGAAAAGCAATTTGAAGTAAAATATTGTACACGGAATACTGTATCACAAAGGAACATAACTAACAGGTCAATAAGACAGGATTTAATTAGTTCATAAAACTAAAACATCAGGAGGAATAAAAAATATATTATGACAGTTTTATCTTTAGTAAATGTTAAAATTCAATGTTCGTCATGAATCAGTTAATAAATATTATAATGTACTTCGGTTATTCAAGACTTTACAGTAAATTAGATGGTGAAGAAAAATATTCATAGGGAATTTATTATCAACAGAGGATAAACACACAGTTGTACAATAATCTTTCACAGATAGAGCCACAACATGAAATAACCCAGTTATAACTCTCAAGATTTATAGTTTCTGAACTATTTGGTTTGTTTTGAATTTTGCACAAAGCTACAGGAGAGCTATCTCCGCTAGTTTTTTCTAATTTAGCAGTGTAAGACTAGAGGGAAGGAAGCTAGTCACCATTACCCGCCGCAAACCCTTGGGCTACATTTTTACCAAAGAATAATGGGATTGATAATCACATCATAACACCCCACAGCTCAAAGGGTGAGCATGTTTGGTGTAACGGGAAAGGGAACCCGCGATTCTCGGATTGCAAACCGAGTACCTTAACCACCTGACCATGCCGGGCCGTAACGGAGCGGAAGGAAACCCTTGAAAAGATTGGCTTTCCAAGAAAATTACGAATGTGTTTAAATTATTCAGATATTTTGACAAACACACAGGAGCTCCGTAGGATATTTCGAATTCTCGATAGAATCACAGCAATATCTATATTTTTCGGACACGGCGCGAATTACCAGCTCGAGGTAGTTCACAGTTTTAACATTCATTTTGATGACGATCTCGGTTGTTTGAGATATGTTTTTGTTTACTTGTACTTTCGGCTACACCAAAACTTCTCGAGCATTGTCGTTTCTTAAAATTTGTATATAAATACCTGTCGACTCTCCAGGTCCATCAGTAATAGAAATAACCAAAGGGTGGTGTGATGAAGTGTTTGAGAAGTCCAGTGAAGTTCAGTGAATTATTTTGTTGATTTTATTCCTTGTGCATAAAATGCAAATATGTTTGAACATTAATAAGAAGTGTGGGAGAGAAGAGTCAGATGTCGAACCACAGACTAATGGCAAAGTTGAGAAGAAACGGAAATATGACGATAGTCATCTAGCCTTTGGTTTCACTTCAGTAGACATCAATCATGAAGAGAGTCCATAGTGTGTATTATGTCTAAAAGTTGACTCCAGAGTGCATGCTTCCAAGTAAACTTAAAAGCCACTTATAGATCAATCATTCGATCATGGATAGTAAATTCCGTGATTATTTCACCAGAAAGTTTAAAGAATTGAAGAAACAAAAAGGTACATTTTTGAATTAAACATCAATACCAAGCAATGCTTTGTTAGTGTCCAACAACATGGCATATAGAGTCGCGAAATGTAAAAAGCCTCACACCATCAAAGAACTGATTTTACCAGCTGCTGTAAATACTATCAATACTATCAGTCGTAGAATCCAACACAAGGGAGAAGACCTCAGCAATGAGCTAGTTGAAAAAATGAACGAGAAGGAATTCTGGTTACAGCTAGACAGGGTGATAGATAGTAAGAAGCATACTCATTTGATTTACTACACATTGGACCTTGTCCTGGAAAGTGTGTGAACTTTACAACAGTTTGGCCACAGAATATGTTAGAATATGGGATCTGAGAACACATCTTTGTTGTACTATTGTAGCTCGCGATGGCTATCCCATGAGAATGTACTGTTCATGTGTTCGAATTACGACAGGAACTCCACTCGTATCTCGAAGAAGAAGAACATGAAAGTGCTAAAAACTTCTTGGATACAGATGATTTTTTTTCAAAATTAACATACCTGTATAATTTCTTCGAAATACAGCATACCTTGAATCTATCTCAGCAGGGAAGCAACACTCACATTTTGAAACTTGCACAGAATGTCTCAGCTTTCACACACAAAAAAAGTTACTACTATGAAAAAGAAAAATGAATGAAGATAGTGACAAAGAGTGTTCCCCCTGTTGCAGCAGTTTGTTAAACTAATAAAGTTGATTTGAACCACTAACTAAAATCTATTTTTAGAAGCACTTAATGCAGCTCAATGACTGGTTTGAATATTACTTTCCAGAAGATATGGAGAAGTTTGCATGGATCCACAATCCATTCAAGGCTCAGTCCCCATCTGAATTTACTTGTACAGAAAAAGAAAATTTTATTAAACTCTCAGGTGACAAGATTTTAAAAACAAATTTTGGTAGCATGGAACTAACTGGGTTTTGGATATCAGTAAAACTTGGTTTTCGGCTGTTGCTGTGATAAAAAGCAAGTACCACGCGAAAATCAATGTTGAAAAGATAGGTAGAGTAGTGGTGTCCAATCTGATTCCAGGATTGAGAAGCTGTGCAGTGCCCAACAGTGGCACACATCCCAGAAGTAATTGTGGGTATTTAAAAATGAAATTGAAATTTTGTTCTTAATTTCAATTTATACGTATTATTCTTTCAAACGGCTACTAAATTGTTGGGATAGAAATACTTATTAAGTATTACGTTGTTTGGACCGAACTACTTAATAAACTGAAGTGATAGGTGTTTTATTTTGCCTAAAAGCGCTGTGAAAAAAATTGCTGAGACACGAAAGGCGCTGTGAACTGAAAAAGTTTGGGATTTTCAAATACGCATTATTCTTTACGTAATCAATCATAAAAGTAAAATATCATAATAAACGCATTCCCCTCAGTGGTATAACAGTATGTTTGCGGACGTACACCGCGAGAAATTTAATGTTAACTATTGTCTCTTGTACTTCTCGGCAGTCTGCCAGTATTACCTTTATCGTTCCAAGTACTTTCTCTACATTATATATTACGACTGTATATATATTACATTTATAATAACGACACAATTTCATCTTTTATTTCGATTTATTTCTCACTAGAAGGTAAATTAGACTTTATAAGTTTATAGTTTGATTCCCGTAACGAACACGAAATAAACTGATAATTTCACAAAACTGTTGAGAAACATTTTCAAGACAAACAGCGTCACCTGAAATGTCTCAATTATGATGATAAAGCTTTACGTCACAATTGCTGGCTAAGTTTCCGTAACCCTTCGTAATGATGAGAAACGCACACGATTTTAAAATGGATGCTTAAGACATTTGAAATGGGTATTAGCACTTTAATTAAAATAAAGTACAGAACAACGTTTCGACTTCAGGCTGACACCACCACTATACTGGTACAAATATGTTGATAATGCAGTTGCTAGAATCAAATCTACAGAACACACACTTAGTGTTTTTGAAACATGTCAACTGTATACATCCCAACAATATTAAGTACACCTGTTAATAGGAAAAAACTAACCAAATAACATTTATCAACCTGAAGATCACAAAAATATATTCACAATACAAAACCGAAATTCTAAAAAAAATCACCTATACTGGACTATACATTCCCTGGGACTCAGCTCATGAAAGAAAACAAAAATTTAACATGTTAAAAAACCAAATAAACACATCCACAAAGCTATACTCATCCGATAAATTTAACGATGAAATCAACAAAATAAAACAACATTTCATCAACATAAACAAATTTCTTCCATAAGCCGTTGAAACAATCATACACACACACACCTAGATCAACAACACAATCAACAACAAACCAATGATAATAAATCCCAAGGTAAAACAAACTACAAAATATTACACTGTTGCATACCACGTTCCCGACAACAACGAAAAAATAACCAACATTTGGAAAAACCAAAACCTTTAACAAAACACAACATTCCAGTAAACACCAAACTTATTCTAAAACCAGGTACAAAACTAAACTCCATACAATGTAAAAACTACACTGACAGACACAACACCAACATTATTAACTAAATACTTTGCACAAACTGCCACGACTTTTGTATTGGAGAAACAAGCAGAAAATTGAAACACATTCATAGAACACAAAAACACTTTTACACGTTTCTGAACACTACAAATCAAATAAACACAACAATACAATAAAAACTCCCATAAACTACGTAGAGAAATACATATAAACAAACGCAAAATGAAAGAAGCCCGACTTTTACAACAACTAAAACCTAAATTAAACTAATATAAAAATGTTCGTAATATCTAACTACATCGCTCCCAACAATCCTGTACCCGTTTACACTCTCGTCCCTGAGACACGTGCCCGGCAAAGGTCAATTGCAAACTCTCTCTTTATTAACCTGATAATGACCTAAGAATGTCAAAACGTTGTTCTGTACTTTATTTTAATTAAACTTTCAACCTCACAGTAGCTCAGCGGCATGTCTGCGGACTTACAACGCTAAAAACCGTGTTTCACTACCTGAGATGGGCAGAGCACAGATAGCACATTGAACAGATTTGTGCTTAATTCACAACAACAACAACTAAAGTTTTAATACCCAAAACAGCCGTCTTGAGAATACATTTTTCGTATTCCTGATATTTTAGTATATTTAACCTTGTAGAGAAGTGTTTGATATCGATATGTATGTGTAAGTATGGGTACTTACTTAAAGTCCTTGTTTATTAGGTTTGGAATTGTTGAAAGTTTCGTTGTGAACCAAATATATGGGTATAAATATATGGGACAATTCGTGAATATATCAACACTTGTAAATATGTCTTACAAGGACGGACAACCTCTACTTAAATAATTGAGAACTAGAAGAAACATGATAAACGAATCATTATTTAATTAACAGTTCGACGTAAGAGATTTAATAGTGAATGATTATGTAACGAATATCATAAAAATCATTTTTATAGAGAGTGTATAACAGTGTTTAAACTAGGTACTGATATAATTTTAACAGTTTACTGAACGTGACGTTTTTGGCTGAACCTCTGAGCTAAATAAATAGTGACCAATAGATATCCTTATCAAATATTAATAACAAAATGTTTTCAAATAATGTCATGTTATTCACTGTCTCAATCTGTTAGGACTTGTTGAGATGACATTGTATGTTCAAAACATTTTGTTAATTGTTATGTTCCTCCTTCCTAAAGTTTACAGTTTCAAAATCTGGAGGAGTCTATGTGAGAGGTTTACATATTAGATGTTCGAATGACTCTCCTTGTACTTTTCGCCAGTAAAAGCGCCCACGTCTCTATTTGATATATATGTAGGAAAGTGTTGAAGTTAGAGCTTTTTAACCCTGATATAATTCTCTATATTGTAAATAGGATTTGTGTACTGAATTTATTGATATTCAATTACTACAACAACTATACGACTGAATAAGTGTACTCAAGTAACTTAAACATGATAAATGGAAGAACATAACAATTATACTTGAATAACATTAAATCCTCTAAAATTTGATACCTTTCTAAAATTATTAAGAGTCATTTTAATATTGTTGTAAGGTCCGTCTGTTACCTATTTCATATATACAAAAACATGTATTTATACGTTTAAAAGATAAGTAAGTTTTCATTTCCTGAACCAAATGTAGTGTTATGTGTGATAGTTAATAGCTTGTGTACTATATTATTACTATACGAATAACTAGTTTTTTAATTTGATTATATTCAAAGCCACATGTGATTGTCTTAACGCAGGAACTCTAATTAAAACCAACGTGGTATAGAACAGGTTGTCGTTTGTTAAACGTATCTTATACGAATGTATCTAAAGTATTGTTATGGACCAGACGAAATATATTCTTACATTGTAGTATAGAGATGTGTTTTTCGTATATAGAATTCTATACAGTTGAACTGAGTAAAAGTCGGAACTATAAACACAATTGTAAGGTGAAGGAAGTCGTTTAGTATTTTGTTTTGAGTATCTAATGAGGAATAATGAATAGCAGTGTTACGGTTTGATTAACTACAGAAAACATTTTTACTTTATTATGTGTTCATTACGCAGACATTGTTCTATATTTTCAACAGTTCTGGTCCAGAATAGGGAGGTGGTTACAGCGCTAGATTAATAATCTTAGAGTCATGAGTTCGAATCCCTGTCATACCAAACCTGCTTGCCCTTTCAGTCATAAAAGCCTTATAATATCACAAATAATCCCACTATTCGTTAATAAATAAGTAGCCAAGAGTTGGTACTTGGTGGTCATGACTAGCTGCCTTCCCTCTTGTCTTACAAAGCCCAGTTAAAGACAGCTACGCAAATGGCCCTGGTGCAGCTCAGGCCAAAATTTAAAAATGTTAAAATAATTAAGTAGTCGCACATCGAAGTTCTTTCGTAACAATGTTAGAACAGCTATGTGTGTCCGAAGCGATTTATTGATATATAAACATTTATGTACATCTATTATATAAACTGTAAGTGAGTGAAGTCATATAGTTTTCATTATGTACATAATGCTATATATTCAACACTAATCACACAACTTCATTTCCAGTTACAGTTGTAAAGTTATTCCATCACTACACCAGCAACGTTAACAGAAATGTTTTACATGTAAATAACAAATAACACAATGTAACACAAATTTTGATCCTGGGCAGTACGTGTTATTTCATAATGTTTTATGTTTTAAAAGTACAGAAAATGGCCATTATTCCCTTCAAACTTTGCTTTTGTGACCTGGATAATGAAATTTAGAAATTAGACTAATTTCTATGTAAAAACGGACAAATTTGAACATTTTCATTTACATAAGGTCTCAATAAAACAACATATGAATCAAGATTTATATGTATTTATATTAAAGTTATACAAAATGGAAAAAAATATGTTTAGAAGTGAGTAGTTTTTCGAGATTTGATACTGTAATGTAAATCACTTTCACGTATCAACCCCATATGTAGTCTCCATCACGTTTTCGTTATATGCTCCCCTGTCACAAAACAAAAGTTTGAAGAAAAAAATAGCTCTTTTTTACTTACTTTAGGCATACGGAATTAGGAAATAACACTTTCTGTACAGGAACAACAAAAAGTAAACATTTTGTTACATTGTGTAATTACTCAATTCCCACCGGCTCAAAGTGTCTACATGTCTCTATAACACTGTAATTTGATTTTTGACGTTAACTGCTACCAGAGTCATTTTGTTTGGTTGTGATGTTCTTAGAACTGAGCATCTCATTAAAAAATATAACTATAACAGTTGAGTATCAGTATCGTAGTCTAACTGTAAGTTTACACTAGTATAAAACGTAATAGAAAATACAAGTATATAATAATTCATTAAACATTTGGCCTAACGTGTTAAGGCGTTCGACTCGTAATCCGAGGGTCGCACCAAATTTGTTCACCTTTTCAGCCGTGGAGGCATTATAATGTGATGGTCAATCCCACTATTCGTTTGTAATAGAGAAGCCCTAGAGTTAGCGGTGGGTAGTGATGACTAGCTGCCTTCCCTCTAGTCTTACACTGCTAAATTAGGGACGGCTAGCGCAGATAGCTCTCGAGTAGTTTTACGCGAAATTCAAAACAAACAAACAATAACCATTGGTAATATAATTTTCTATCTGTTGTTAATGTGTACTTTTTGTGTGTTTTGGTTGATCAGTCGTATTTTGTTCTTGGTTGTTAGATGTAAACTTTCTAATTTCTAGTTTTATTAAGTTAGAACAATATCCACAATTGAAAAGATGTTGAAAATGAAATTAATTTGTTGTTAAGTGATATTTATTAAAAGAGACGAACTTTCAACACGGTTCTTGTACTGGTTTCAGTGTCCCTACAATACATCGTGACTGTGTTTTGACTGTATCTTTATATTTCCGTGACTCTCCCTCAAAGTACTTCTGTCCTATATTTTGATCCTATAGCTAGTGACAGATAGAATTCATTGTTTTAAATTAGGCTTCGATAGAAAGCTAAATTTCAGTAACCATATGAATATTGATTTTAACAGATCAGAGAAATGTATAGTAGAATATTGAATATAAATTAGATAAATTATAATAACAACAGACATCTAAAAGTTTGAAACTGGTCTATGTTTCTAATGAAAAAATAATGTATTTTTGTTGATGATTTTATAGTTTACAGCAACTAAAAATGATACTTTAAATTATTTCAACATGATTTCATGTATGAAACAGGAATACAGGAATAATGTTAAACAAACATATTCGTATAACCTTACTTTTTTGTTATAAGATTTGTTCTCATAGCTCTTAAAGTAAATATTTAAATTTAAATTCCATTTGTTGCTACAATTGAATATAAAATTGAAAGCATATAATATTAACAATAAAATAACAGATAACATTGTCAGATGTTTTTGTTGCTAATTAACGACTGTATAAAATAATAATTACATTAATACGACAGCTGTTATATGATTCATCTGGTGTTGTGGTCATGTTTGTTATAACATACAGTACACAGCTGTGAGAACAATATATTTAGTGGCTAGCTTACAAACAGAGGGTTACTTTAGCGTCTTTGTAAAGAGGATTTTTATATACTATCAGAGATGTAAAGAGAGGTACATTTTTATACACGTAATCATAGTGTTATATTTAAACGTGAAGAGCATTATAGAAATATATGTGACTAAATTTTACGTAAGGTAATATCATGAAAACAAGAAAGTAAATTGGTTTAGAAATTAATAATAGGATATTTTATTCTGAAAGTAACGAAAGTTTTGAATATAATTATATTTTGTGAATGTTCTGTAACATCATTGGTTGAATTTGGTGATGACGTTATGTTAACAATCTTTTAACCGTAATGTTTTTCGGATGGGCTTCACAAATAGATAAATAGTGACAAATAAAAAACAATACAAAATTTTATAATCGATATGTCATCTAACAATGTCGTTTTGTTTACTTTCTGAAGCTGTGAGGTATTGTCCAGATGACATAGTATGCGGAAGAGGTTTTGTTTGTTGTGATGTTCCTCGTACCTATTGTTATTCTAATAACATTAGAAAAAGAATTGGACGTGCACTTTCAAAGTCATCCAGAATATTTAAAGTATAAGTGGAAACGATTAACACTGAGGATACTTCAGTATTCACATGAAATTTTATCATCAATAAAAAATAAATAATACCAATAATTACTCTGTTTGTTTGTTGTTAAAAGCTAACAAAGATCTGTTTTAGTTGTGACCACACGAGGGATCGAAACCCGAATTTTAGCTTTATAACTTCTCGATGTTACCAGTTTCTCAGCTTAAGGTAAATGAATTTAAAGCCTTGTATAAAGCAAGTAGTTGCCTATAAAAATACTTAGAAAATGTTTGAAATTACCACGTTAGTGTACAATAACAGAACATGAAATCTAATATTTTAAGAGTAAATACAAGATATCTCTAACAGAGGGCAATAGCTTCGATAATTATTTACTGATACTGGATATTAAGGGCAAACATTATCGACAATCAAATAAATTTTCTGGACCATAAATGTAATAAAAAAATTCATTACATGTTTCATTAATATTTTATAATGAAATCTACATCTAAATAGTAAAACCGAACGATTATCACTGAAGATAAATAATTAATAGTTGTTTATATATGTGGCCTGGCATGGCCAAGCGCGTAAGGCGTGCGACTCGTAGTCCGAGGGTCGCGGGTGCGAGCCCGCGTCGCGCTAAACATGCTCGCCCTTTCAGCCGTGGGGGTGTATAATGTGACGGTCATTCCCACTATTCGTTGGTAAAAGAGCAGCCCAAGAGTTTGCGGTGGGGTGGGTGGTGATGACTAGCTGCCTTACCTCTAGTCTTACACTGCTAAATTAGGGACGGCTTGCACAGATAACGCTCGAGTAGCTTTGTGCGAAATTCCAAAAAAACAAACAAACAAACAAGCTCAAGGATTTTTCAACCGAGCCATACCAGTCGTAATATATAAAGTACAAAAGGCAAATGGAACGATGAAGGTAATACTGGCAGCCTGCCAACAAGCACAAGAGACAATAGTTAGCAGCCGGCTGTTGAAACCACATGTATAGATACACTGGGTAAAATACCTGGTTTATAGACTCTGGTGGACAAATTATTCACTATGGGTTTCTTTGCTTGAAATTAAGCACAAAGCCAGAGAAGGGACCATCTGTACTTTGTTCCCCAAAAGTATCGAAACCCGGTTTCTGGCGATGTAAGTCCGAAAACATACCGCTATGCCACTGGTTGGGGGGGGGGCGTTGACTATGATATTTTATTTTTATGGTTGACTACATAAAAGTAATGCGTTTTTTAGTGTCTCAAAGTTTCTCGGTTCATAGCACCTTTAGTGTCTCAGCAGTTTTGTCACGGCGCCCCTAGGCAAAAATAAAAAATCTAACACTTCCCTTTATTAAGCAGTTAGATCCAAACTACTTAATGCTTAATAAGTATTCTATCCTAACAACTTAGTAGCCGTTTGAAATAATAATACACATTAATTGAAAGTAAAAACAACATTTTTATTTAATTTTTAAATAACCACAATTACTACTGGGATGTGTGCGCCTGTTGGGCACTGCACAGCTTTCCAAACCTTGGAATCAAATTGGACACCACCCTCATTTCCTGTTCAACATTGATTTTCGCGCAGTACTTACTTCTTGTCACAGCAATCGCCGAAAACATAGTTTCGCAAAGATATGACGTCGCAAATGGGATTTGGATTCGATGAGCTCGAGCAGTAAGCAGCGGATATTCATCTTCTACTGAGATCCAAAATTCAGTTAGTTCCATGCTGCCAAATTCTACTTTGAAAGTCTTGCCACAAGACAGTTGAAAAAAATATCTTTCTTCTGCAGAGGTAAATTCAGAAGGAGTCTTAGCCTTTAATGGCTCTTGGATCCCTGCAAACCTCTCCATATCTTCTGGAAAATAATTTTCAAACCGATCATTGAGCTGTGTTAGGTGTTTCTCAAAAAAAGAGATTTTAGTTCGTGGATCAAATCAACTTCATTGGATGTAAAAAACTGCTGCAACAGGGCGAAACAGTCTTTGCCACCATGTTCATTCATTTTTCTTCTCTATGGTAGTAATTTTCTCTGGATGTTGAAACCTTTTCTGCAAGTTTCAGAATGTGCGTGTTGCTTCCATGCAGAGAGAGATACAAGATATTCAATGTTTCGAAGGGATCGCACAGGTATGCTAATTTTGACAGAAAATCAGTATTCAAGAAGTTTTCAGCACATTCTTGTTCTTCTTCTGTTGTAATTCGAACACACAGGACAGTGAATTTTAATGGGATAGCCATGGAGCTATAATAGTATAACAAAGATGTGTGCTTAAATTCATAAGGATTTCAAAGATTTCAAAAATCGCTCGCCTTTTGTGGCCGAGTTTTAAAAAGTTCACCAGTTTCAACACATTTGTCAGGACTAGGTTTAGTGTGTATTAAATCAAATTAACATCTTTGTTACTATCCATCGATCGCCTCATGTTGTTGTAACCCGAAATTTTTCCCCTTCACTTTTTTTAATTAACTGATCGTTAAAGTGTTCTCCCTTGTGTTTGATTCTACGACTGATAGGATTGTTGGATAAAGGCACCTTTGAAAGCATTCTTCTTGCAGATTCACGAACCATAATATTCACCATATCTACTGCAGCTGGTAAAATCAGTTGATGGTATGAGGATTTTTGCATTGTGAGACTCGAAATGCCACCTTGTAGGATGCTAACAAAGCATTGCTTGTTACAAAAAATGATACTTCTTTCAATTATTTTAACTTTCTGGTAAAATAATCACGAGATGGACTCATCATGTTAGGATGACTGGTCTCTGAGTGGCGTTTTAGTTTACTTGGAAGTATTCACCCTGGAGCCACAACTTTTAGACATAATACACACTGCGGACATTCTTCATGATTGACATCTACCGTAGTAAAACAAAATTCATATAACTATCGTCATATTTCCGTTCCTTCACAACTTTGCCATTAGCCTGTGGTTCGCCATCCTTTTTATCACTCCAACGCTTCTTATTAATGTTCAAAAACCTTTCTATTTATATGCACAAGGACTAAAAATCAACAAAATAATTCATTGAACTTCGCTAGAGCTTGCAGACACTTCGTCACAACAACCTTGAGTTATTTCTTATACTGGTGGACTGGGAGAGTCGACAGGTATTCTGAGAAACGAGAAAGTTCGAGAAATTCCTGGCGTATCCGAAAGTACAAGTATACAAAACATATCTCAAACATTGGAGAACGTCATAAAAAGGTATGTAGGGTCGGGTAATGTTAAAACTATCAACTACCTCGATCTAGTAGTTTGCGCCGTGTCCAATAGGTGTAGATATTATTGTGATTCCATCGAAATTTGAAATATTCTGCGGCGTACTGTTAGGGAACCACTGACGTAGTCAACAAGACAGGACAGTGAACATACCCGTTTCGTTAACATAATATTCCGCCTTTTTGAAATACTCTCATCTGACCAAAACGTAAGATTTGACTGTCACTCTTGTAGAGCATCCAAACCCAGATTCTGCTGAGGTTAATTTTACGTTAATACGACGGTGAAAAAGAAACATAGGCTTCATAGTCTTGGCATGTTCACCAGCTGGCCACGTTCAGCGCTTACAAATTGATTAAAATACTATTTTATAAATGTCACAAAAAATATTACATAGGAATGTGGTATTAAAATTATAAAATTATTTACATAAGGAATAGATTTTTAATTCCATGTGCTGGGTTTTTACCACAGACGAGGTAACTTTATATAATTTTTACAAAAGGATAGCACCGTTTTACACTAACTTTATGAACAAATAAAAGATTCCTATTTAATTATGTTTGACTATTTAAAATGTTTTACGACGCTATCAACACAAATACTTTAAAAATATAATGTGTCATAGACAAGACATCTAGTTAATTTAAATACATTTGTAATTTTTTTGAAAAGCCAAAGTTCTTCCGGTGTTTCCTTCCTTTTAGTAACTGTAAACTTGTAATACTAAATTACAGGGTTGAATTGCTGTTGTGGCTCAATCTGAGGTATACTATTGTACAACTATGTGTTTATTAACAAACAGTCAAATTTATTCGTATTTTTTCTTTAGTGGTAATAAATCCCTATGAATATTCCTGTTCATTATATGATTTATTGTAGATCTTGAATATCAGATATACATTATAATATATATTATCTGAATGATGATAAACATTGAATTTTAAAATTTACCAAAAATAAAACTATCATAATATATTTTTATTCCGACTAATGTTTTAGTTTTATGAGCTAATTGAATCCTGTTTTACTTACCTATTAGTTATTTATGTTCCTTCATGTAGAGAATACGACAAGTTAAATTATATATCATATGTCTTTTGTTATTTGTTAATGATGCAGTATTCCGTGAATAATATTTTATTGAAAATTACTTTTGAAATATTTGGTAAAAATGTAATAAGTCTTTCAAACTCGCTATTAACCTCCAGATTTACCATTTTGGAAATTTAAAGGGTTGACATTTATCATGGTTACATGAAATATTGTTTTTAGAAGGTAGAGGACAGAACAATCAGAAAAGCTCTACTCGATTCTTGAAACAGCTTAAAAATACCTTTAACGCTAAATTTCGAATTACTATTTTTGTTTCTATATTTATACCAACTGTAAGAGTTACCGACAAGTTCAACAGCTGATTTTTTTGTTTTATTTAACTTCGTGCTAAGCTAGCTGTTATTAATTTTGAAGTGTTAGACTAGAGAGATGGCAGCTAATAAAAACCACCTTCCGTCAACGTTTAGGCTCCTTTTTAGCAACTAACAGTCGAGCTCATCGTCACATTACAAAGTCCACAAGGTGGAAGAAAGGTGAAAATATTCAACGATATGTTTGTATCCTCTGTGTCCTAACCACCAAAATATACCAGGTGTAGTCCAACTGTGGGATATTTGTAAACTGTGGTAAAAATGCAAGGACAGGTGTGTAGACTCTTGTACTAACACAAACAATATTTTATGTGATGTATCTGTGAGAGAATTTACATTAAGAAATGTTTTGTGCATTACATTAAATTTCAATTCCCCCATTTTCAGATCTATACACACTGATGAACGGTATGTAATTAACTCGTATTTGAACTTTTATCTCACGATTTAACCGACAGGTTAACATGGACTTTTGTGGCTAATTGTATTATATTAATGAATCCATACCATATTTCACTGTCATTCTATAGGGGGATGGTTTTTAACAACAGTATAATGATGCCAGGCTTTAAATATACAGGGCTCATCTTGACATTTTCCTCAATACTGAATTAAATCTATTACTTGCAACAACTAGAAATCCCTTACAGAAAAACGTCTTAGACATGGTCTTAGTTAACTTTTTGGAATGAATAATGTTATTTATTTGCTAAATTTACAAACTAAACTCACAAGGAAATAAATAGTTCATACCTTTATAAGTAATATTAACAAAGTAAAACAATCAATTGATCATGACGTCACCAATACTTAATATTAATATTTGTCAGTACTATTGAACGTAAAATATATACAAGCTAATTCTTAGACACCAATAGAATACCCAGTACCACATAAGTCTTTAGAAATATTTCATACAAACAAAACTGCTAGTACCACTGTACTGTATTTGTGTTTAAGTAGAATGTTTAGGGATTTAATTAATTTAAATAATTTAAAAAACTTTTGAAACTTTCGTTTAAGTCGAAGTTTTATTAGAAAACTCTCAACAAAAAGCTATTAATAATCACATGACCAGTTAATATCTGAAATGAAAGGGAATATATGAAATATTTTTTGTTTTGCTCACAAGATGGAAATAATATAGCGCGCTCTATTATTTCTTGAAAATAATACGTTTTAAAACAACCGATTAACTGCTTTTAAAATAATTATTTGTGTTGATAGTGATCCCATCGAACGGCGAAAAAAACAGACAACGTCTAAAAAGATATGTGACAACCAGTGATTTTTTACATCAAAAATCTTCGCTATTTGACAGTTGGAAACAGACATTAGTTGCTGTTTCTACCTTCATGTCGTGATGTAACCGACAAATTAACATTAACCTTTGTGTATTATCTTGATGCAGCCACACCATATATGGCAATCGGTCCATAGAAAGATGGTGTTTACCAACAGAATATTGTTTCAAGCCTCGACATACGCTGTATGACTATTCTTAAGCTCTGACCTGCACCAACCTCAGAAATCGTTTTTGACATAATATGCAGTTAATTCTGTTGACCGAATGCAGGTAGACATAAACTGTAAGCACCTGGTAAAGCTTTACACTGGTTAACCATTCAGCTGTTACATCGTAAACATGGTTATTTTGTCGCATTTGTAGAGATAACTCCAAGTAAGTTATTTTTTACAGTTCTAAAGGTGTTTCTTTGAATTTCTGTTCGTAGATTACTTGTCATATCTAGATCATTAGCTTCATACCTTACTTTCAAATTGAGAGTGCTGGCTGTTCATATAATATTTTGGTTCTTCTTACGGAATGTTTTCTCTTAGAAATGCTTCTTTAATAGTGGGTTAGATTTTCCCCTTGGTAACATAAAAATTGTAAAACAACTCTTCCAGAAAGGGACAGTTTTAGGGGCATCTACACATTACCAAGTGAAAACCAAGGACGTTATGATGATGACCAGGATCAACGTAATTGATTGAACAAGATGTTACCATAGATACTAAATAACTTCATAATAAACATTCATTATAGTTGTAGAAGAGAAATCGTTCATTTACTGTAAGAAACAGTTTTGTATTTAATACGAGATTTATTTTGCTCACCAGATGGCAAAATAATGATTTATAGTGACGAAATATATTTCTTGAAAGTATGGATTTTGAGAACAACCAATTAACTACATTTAATATTATTAAACGTATCTCAAAACTAAAACTTTCCAATGACAACATCTTCTTATGAATTTAATTTTGATATTATGTGTATTAATTAAATAAAAAAAAGCTTTTTCATTATACTTCAAATGAATTGCTGTTATATTTTCTCAGACAACATTAGTTCTATGAAAATACCTAACTAGTAGACTTGTAATAAACAGCCGTTTTAGTAAGTCAGATTTGAAGATTTTACTTCCTACAAGCCAGATGGAAACATATTGAGAGAATAAATTTAAGACAACAAATATTTGGTGTAAATATTAAGCATTAGTTTCTTGAAGTTTAATCAAAGATTCAACGAAGTACTAAATGAAAATGTACTTCATAAATAAACGTAATTATTGATACATTGGTTAACTTGAAACAAATGTTATATCCTGCACGTCTGAGGTATTTACCTAGTTATTTAAGAACGTCGAAAAATATTCACACTATTATGTTTGGTTGTAAAGCACAGTATGTAATTCTATATTCTACCGCCTTCTTTTGTACAGTTATAATAGTTACTATTAAAATAGTAAGTTTCATTTCAGTTTCCAATGCTAGCGAATTTTATTATACATTAGTTTGTTCATTACAGAGACGTTATTCTATATGTTCTACAGTTCTGGCCCAGCATGACCGCGTGATAAGCACACTAGATCAGAACATGCTCGCCCTTTCAGCCGTACAGGTGTTATAATGTCACGGGTAATCCCACTATTCGTTAGTAAAAAAAGTAGCCAAGAGTTGACGGTAGGTGGAGGTGACTAGCTACCTTCCCTCTGGTTTTATACAGCAAAATTATGGACGGCTAACCGAAATAGTCCTGGTATAACTGTGGGAGAAATTTAAAAATCAAGCAAAGAAACAAACAGTATGTCTATCTGCTTTATGGTGGGAGAATCATCTAAGCAGTCTGTATGTACACGTTTGGCGAAACGAAAGAATTGTGTTTACAGAAACCTGGACTACTAATGTTAAAATAACTAAGTGGTGGCTATAACACCGCACATCGAAGTTCGTTTGTCATAATATTACAATAGCTATGTGCGTCCGAGGCGATTTATTGATATATAAATATTTATATACATCTATTATATAACTTGTATGTAAGGGAAGTCATAGAGTTTTCATTTATATACATAGTGCTATATATTCCACCCTAATTACACAACTTCATTTTAAGTTACAGTTTTAAAGCTATTCCACCATTACATCAGTCACGTCAACAGAAATGTTTTACATGTAAATAACAAACAATTATTCACAGCTTCCCATTGGCTAAATATGTGTCTCTCTGCATGCCTGTATAATACTATAATTTGATTATTGACGTCAGCTGTTACTGTAATCATTCTGATTGGTTGTGATGTACTTAGAACTGAGCATCTCATTAAAAATACTACTATAATAGTTGAGTATCAGTACCGTAGTTTAACTGTATCTTTACACTCGTGTAAATCGTAGTAGAAAATACAAATATCTAATAATTCAACAATTCTTGGTAATATCATTTTATGTCTTGTTTGAATGTACTACTATATAATATCAATTATAATGAATATTATACTAAGTACATATCTTAAGTACTTATTGAAATTATTTTTATTATCATGTTATCAGAAACTAATATAATGTTTCATTTTACAAGTTAGTAATTGACCACATGCATGGTAACTTTGATGTTTTTCTATTTGTTGTTAATGTGTACTTCCTGGGTGTTTTGGTTGATCCGTCATGTCTTGTTCTTGGTTGTTGGATGTAAACTTTCTTGTTTTATTAAAACAACATCCACAGTTGAAAATATGTTGAAAATGAAATGAATTTATTATTAACTTGCATTTATCAAATGAGAAAACTCCTCAACGTAAAGAAGAGGTAGGTAAATTTTAGTACGTTTCTTGCACTGGTTTGAGTGTCCCTGTGACACATCGTGACTGTGTTTCGACAGCATATATAAATCTCCGTGACTCTCCATCAAAGTACATCTGTCGTATACCTCAATCCTGTAGCTAGTGAGAGATACAATTCATTGTTTTAAATTAGGCTTCGTTATAATGTTAAATTTCACTAATTACATGAATATTGATTTTAACAGATCAGAGAAATGAAGACTACAATATTTATTATACTTTTGATGTTTACAACACTGTTGGAAGCAGCTACAGGTGAGATTATAAATTATTTAAGACTGAATTCACACAAACAGTTTAAATGTTATGATAGAAATATTAGTTATAAATTATGTTCTTCTTTGTCGTTTGGGAACCTGTTGCAATGTTTACTTCTGGTTCGTTGTTGGTGAAGGTTTGTAACAGAATATTTTATAAACATTCGGCAATTTTATAACAAAAATAGACAGCTAAACGTTTGAAACTTGTCTATATCTTTAATGAAAAAATAATGTACTTTTTTGAGAATTCTTATAGTTCACAGCAGCTAAAATGATACTTTAAATTATTTCAACATGATTTCTTGTATGAAACAGGTATACAGGGTTAAACAACCATGCTGTCCTTACAGCTCTTGAAGTAAATATTTAAATTTTATTTGTTTCTACAATTGGATATAAAACTGAAGGTAGGTAATATTAATAATAAAATAACAGATAACATGTTTTTTCAGATGTTTTTGTTGCTAATTAACGACGGTATAAAATAATAATTACATGAATACGACAGCTGTTAGATGATTCAACCGGTGTTGTGGTCATGTTTGTTATAATATGCAGTACGCAGCTGTGAGAACAAGATATTTAGTGGCGAGCTTACAAACAGAGGGGGATTTTTTATATATGGACTTTATATTTTTATATACTATCAGAGATGCAATGGAAGGTACGTTTTTGTATATTTAGTCACAGTTTTATATTTAAATGTGAAGAACATTATATAAATATGTGACTTTACATAAGGTAATATCTAGAAAACAAGAAAGTAGATTGGTTTAGAAATTAATAATAGGAGATTTTATTAACAAAGTAACGAAAGTTTTGAATATAATTATATTATGTGAAGTGTTCTGTAACATCATTGGTTGAATTTGGTAATGACGTAATGTTAACAGTCTTATAAACGTAATTTTTTTCGGCTGTGCTTTACAAATAGATAAATAGTGACGAATGAAAAATCAATATAAAATATTATCAGCGTCTTCTAATAATATCATTTTGTTTACTATCTGAAGCTGTAAGGACTTGTCCAGATGACATGGTATGCGGAAGAGGTTTTATTTGTTGCGATGTTCCTGATATCTACTGTTCTGATAATGTTACAAGGGGAGTTGATGGTGGATATCGATTTTTGGGAAGCATATTGTAAGGGTAAGGAAGAGAAAACGATTAATACGGAGGATATTTCAGTATTCAATTGGCATTTTATCATCAATAAAAAATAAGTAATAGAAATAATTCCTGTGTTTGTCTATTGTTAAAAACTATCAAAGACCTATTTTAGTAGTGACCACACGAGAGGTTGAAACCAGAAGCTTAGCATTATAAGTTCTCGATGTTACCAGTTTCTCAACTTCGGGTAAATGAAGTTAAAGCTTTTTATAAACCAAGTAGATTCCTATAAAATACTTAGAAAATGTTTGAAATAATCACATTAGTGTACAATAAGAGATCGTCAAGCAGTTTAAAACAGAAGATGAAACCTAATATTTTAATAGTAAATATTATACATTTCTAACAGATGGCGGTAGGTTCGATAAATACTTATTGTTAGTGTGTATTGCATGCAAACATCATCGACAATCAAATATATTTTTTGGACCATAAGATTTTATAATTAAACCTACATCTAAATAGTAAAACCGAACAAAAATAACTAAAAATAAAAAAAGTTAATAATCGTTTATATATGAAAAATTATTACATGATATGTGACATTTGTACTTTTAATTCATTGTAATAGGTTGAAAGAAAAACTGTCATTCAATAAATGACGCAGGATTTCAAAATACTGAAATATCATCGTTATGGATCACTATATTATCAAAACTATTTGCGTTTAATATAATAATATGAAGTCAGCAGTTTAGAACAGTTAATTATAATATTTGTTAATTTCGTGAAAAATGAATGACAACCACTTCATTAATTCAAATAAATACAAGATACTATGTTTCGGATACCGTTGACGAAAAACCTTTATATGGAATTTTTATTAATTGGCACATTTTGTTTTGAATTAAAACAAATGTTGAGATGAAAATTAAAACATAAGAATCGTGATCAGATTTGCATTATAAATATAAGTATGTAACCTTATTTCTTTATAACTGAGTAAAATGAAAAAAACAAGATATAACCATAGAAATTATGTACAATCAAGGTTGTCTATATTTCTAACTTTGTAACTAAGATGTCTGAATCTCATGGTTATATTTTGAAGAGTTTTTTTTTGTTTCATAACAATAAAGTTGAACGACAGAATGTTTTAATTCTCTGACATGACTGAACAGTACAAATATCTGAAGATTTTGTGATAAGAATAAAACCACATTGGTATATATGCTGTATTTACTGTGGGCAATAAAATCTGAGATTTAAGCCTTCTGAGTATATAAACTTACTGCTGTTCCATTGAGGAATATTTGAAGATGTTGTGTTAGCTCTTTCAGAATCTACCTTAATCAATTTACAAAAATAGAAAAGGTAAAACGTTTGTGTTCGACCTTACTTTAACAGTTAACAACAATAGTAAAATGTAACGGAAACTTAATGACTTGGAGATCAAAAAAGGTTTGAATTAAAACAAAATAATTTTGATATAACGCTTTGTATTTATGTAAGAAATACTAAAGTTGTCTCCCACCGTCGTTAGTTGTTAATTACTGACTACAAGGAAAACAGCCATTGATTAAGTAGCACCATAACACCCACCAAGTGATTAACTGTTACTGTTGTGTGGCTCTGATAGCTTAAAGTACAAATAATATGTTGTGTTATAACATGAATTTAACACCGGCTCAATTTTCACGATATTACTTGTTCTGTAACACAAGTCTAACTCTCTTCTGTTATACGTTTATATTTACACATAAGGAAACAAACACATTAAATATTCAGTGAAAACAGCAGGAATGTTACAAACATTAGTTTACTGATGCGATAGGCTGATCATTTTTTTTTTGTTCTGTGTTTAGAGACGAGAAGAGAGAAATTTACTATTATTTTTGTAGATTAAAAAGAAATTTGAAGTTCGAGAGTTGTGTATTAGGTTACATTAGTTGTCTTACACGTACGGTCCAAGATAATAAATCTATAGTTATACAAATAATCAACTCACTGATGTTTCAACCGAGCCTTACCAGCTGTTTGTGTGAATATTTTTCGAAAGTCTTTTATAACTTAGTAAACATTTCAGACGTGCAGAGTACAACATTTGTTTCAAGTTAACCAATGTATGAATAATTAAGATTCTTTATGAAATACATTTTCATTCAGTATTTCGTTGGATCTTTGATTAAAATTCAAGAAACTAATACTTAATATTTACACCAAATATTTGTTGTCTTAAATGTATTCTCTCCAATATGTTTCCATCTGGCTTGTAGGAAGTAAAATCTTCAAATCTGACTTACTAGAACGGCTGTTTATTACAAGTCTACTAGTTAGGTATTTTCATAGAACTAGTGTTGTCTGATAAAATATAACAGCAATTCATTTGCAGTATAATGAAAAAGCTTTTTCTATTTATTTAATATACATAATATCAAAATTAAATTCATAAGAAGATGTTGTCATTGGAAAGTTTTAGCTTTGAGATAGGCTTAATAATATTAAATGTAGTTAATTGGTTGTTCTCAAAATCCATACTTTCAAGAAATATACTTCGTCAGTAGAAATCATTATATTGCCATCTGGTGAGCAAAATAAATCGAATTTGGTATCTTGGGTTTGATCAAAAAATTCTTCTGATAAAAAATATTGTATATTTTATGAAAAGTACTGTGTAAAACAGTTTAATAAATCTCGTATTAAATACAAAACTGTTTCTTACAGTAAGTGAACGATTTCTTTTCTATAAGTATAATAAATGTTTATTATGAAGTTATTTAGTATCTATGGTAACATCTTGTTCAATCAATCACGTTGATCCGGACCATCATTATAATGTTCTTGGTTTTCACTTGGTAATGTGCAGATGCTACTGAAACTGTCCCTTTCAGGAAAGGTTGGATTTCAATGTTTTTCTGTTACCAAGAGGAAGATCTAACCCACTGTTACAGAAGCATTTTTAAAAGAAAACATTCCGTAAGAAGAACCGAAAAATTCTCTGACCAGCCAGCACTCTTACATTGAAAGTATTGTATGAAGTTAAAAAACTAGATATGACAAATAACCTGCACACAGAGATTCATTGAAACACCTTTATAACTGTAAACAAAATTACTTACATGGAGTTAACTCTACAAACGCGACACAACAACCACGTTTACAATCTTATCCTGAAGGTCATAGCTGAATGGTTAACCAGTCTGACGTTTTACCAGCAACTTCTAGCACGTGATATATTGAAGTACGTCGTATCAAATGTTGAAGAATATGCTTACCTGCATTAGGGCAACAAAATTAACTACACAGTATGTGAAAAACAATTTTTAAGGTTGGTGCAGGTCAGAGCTAAAAAACAGAGGGTCATACAACGTACGTCGAGCTTGCACCAATATTATGTTGGTAAACACCATCCTTCTATGGACTGATTACCATTTATGGCGGGGCTGCATCAAGATAATATATAAAAGTTAGTGTTAATCTGTCGATTATATCGTGACATAAGGGTAGAAATAAGAATTCATGTTTGTTTCTAACTGTCAAATGGTGAAAACTTTGGTTGTAAAAACAAGCAATGATTGTTACACATCGTTTTTGATGTTGATTGTTTTTTAGTGTGAAATGGTAAAATGTTTACCTATAAAAAACAAGTGATCACACATTTATTAGACGTTATCTGTTTTTTATTGTCAAATGATGAAAATCTCGCCGTTAGACAGGATCACTATCAACACACATAATTGTATTAAAAGCAGTCAATCGGTTATTTTAAAGCGCCATATTTTCAAAAAATATATTTCTTCAATAGAGCGTGCTGTATTATTGCCATGTGGTAAGCGAAATAAATATTATTTGATGTATTCCCTATAAATTCAGATATTAAGTTGTCAAGTGATTATTAATAGCTTTTTATTGAGACTTTTGTGATAAAATTTCGACTTGAAGGAAAGTTTGTTATGAAATTATTAAAGTAATCAAATCCCTGAACATTCTACCTAAACATATATACAGTACAGTGGTACTGGTAGTTTATTATAAAATATTTCTGAAGACTTATCTGATACTGGGTATTCTATTGGTGTCTGATAATTAGCACTGACAGATATTAATATTAGGTATTGATGATGTCATGATCTATAGATTGTTTTGCTTTGTTGATGTTACTTACAAATGTATGAACTACTTGTTTCCTTGTGAGTTTAGTTTGTAAATTCTGCAAATAAATAAATAACATTAGTCATTTTAACAAAATTAACTACAGATCATGTGTAAGACGTTTTCTTTTAAGGGATTTTTAGTTGGTGCAGGTAAATGTAATTCGATATAAAGGAAAATGCCAAGCTGAGTCCTGGATATTTAAAGCCTGACATCAGTATACTGTTGTTAAAGACCATCCTCCTAAAGTCTGACAGTAAAATATTGTTTGGCTTCATCAATATAATACAATTGGCGACAAAAGTCTATGTTAACCTGTCGTTTAAATCGTGAGATAAAAGTTCAAACATGAATTAATTATATAGCGTTCATAAACACTGAATGTGTATTCCCATACTTCTGTGTTTTTGGAATTAGTAGTATGTTTCTCAAAAGTCCTTGTACATGGACGTTGATCGTGTTTCATAAGTGTGTATAGATGTGGGAAGTGGAGAATGGAAATTCTGTTTAATGTACAAAACATTTTTTTTAGTGGAAGTTTTCTCACAGACCCGTCTCATAGAATATTGTTTGTGGTGGCAGAAGATTCTACACACCTGTCCTTGTATTATTACCTGAGCTAACAAATGCCCCACAGTTGGACTAGACTTGGTATGTTATGGTGGTTAGGACACATAGGAAAGAAGTACATAGTCAAATATTTTCACCTTTCTTCCGCCTTTGGGATTTTATAATGTGACGATAAGCTCGACTGTTAGTTGCTAGAGTGGCCTAAATGTTGACGGTAGGTGGTTTTTGTCAGCTGCTATCTCTCCAGTCTAACACTTCAAAATTAGTGACTGCTAGTTTCGCACGAAATTCAATAAAACAAAAAAATTGATGAAAGAGTCGATAACTCGTACATTTGGTATAAATATAGAAGCAAAACAGTAATCAG